>NC_142185.1:6290670-6621670 GCF_026936395.1 Plectropomus leopardus
GGATTACTATTTTTCACTGACGGGGCTTGCTACAAAGTTTGGGTGTGTTCCCACTGCGGCTGTGAGAGAATGATGATGAAGACTGTGCCGGCTGTGCCACAGCAGCAGCTGACCCAGGTGAAGAATTTTTTTCAACCCGAGGACAGTTGAAGGTACTGCATTAAGCTTTAATCTGATGCAGTGTTGATGTGCTATGAAGGTTGTGTGTGTGTTCCCCCCTTGACCACCAGATTTCTTCTTCGCTTAGTTTAATACCTGTTGACTGGCAATTCAATTGTATCAAAATCTTTATTGGACAATCGATGTATGCAGACCAGTGATTGGATTTAAATGGCATGACTCGACTCAGGATGTATTGTTACGTTATAGGATCCACGGGACTCGACAGCAGTATCGATAAGCTCATACGGTATCGATTTTCAGTTTTTGAAAAAAGTGGAACTAGGTCCTCAATAAAAACGTGTTTCAATCTCCATCCCAAATGGCAGTGACCACAGTTTTTCTGCTGTCACATCAATTTTGCACAGGCCGCAGAATTAATTGCAAAAACTTTGTCAAAAAACAAAGAAAAAAAAAACTATAAAAAATGTCCAGAAAACTATATTTATAACTATACATTTAAAAGTATGTTTCAGAAAATATGGCTATTGCTTTTTTATATACATTTTTAACACTTGGGGGGTTAATTTTTTGTTTCTTATTGTTCTTTTCTTTCCCTTTTTTGCGCTTATTTTCAGGTATTTTCCTGTTACTTTTCACTAATTTCTTGCTTAATTTCGCATCATGTCTTAAGTTGCTCACTGCTTTATGTACATGTTTTTTTGAAAGAAATCAAATCAGCTTGCTCAGGTTTCAGAGGCTTAATGTCCAATCACATCAGGCAGGCTAGGGTTTTAGCTTGTTCCTTAAAGGGCTGGATCACAGCTAAAATAACATCTCATCAAAGTCTGTCCTAATATACTGATTATCATTTTTACCTTGTTCTGAAGAAGAATGTGGGTCTTGTCCGGTGTCAGATTGACATCGACTGCTGATGGTGGAACCGTAATCCTCATCATGAGGGTGGGGTAGCGGTTTCGGGCTGAGTCATCCGGATACTGAGCAGTGTAGTGCTGACGCAACAACTGATGATTGATCACAGGTTTTCAGGTCAACACAAAATTTAAAAATAATATTACATGCAAAAAGTATTCATTGTATGAACTGTGTTGTGTTGAGTACTTCAGAATGACTCTACCTTCATTATATCTTTGTGGTGGACTGGCCGGTTGTTGACAAATAGAAATGTTTTTTCAGGGTTAGATGAGCTTGTAGAAAAATAATCCGCTCCCGGCTTTGGAAAGAAGCCATCTAAAAGAATCTGGATTAAAAAAAGAAAATAATGATAATATTAATGATCCAACAGATAAGTGCTAAGTAGGAGTGATAACATCAACATGCCAGAAAAAATACAGTAGGGAAAATATCACACTACATAACAAATAACAGTGTAACTGTATGTTCTGAAAAAACTGGAAATTACATGAACTTTATCATCATTACATCTTCAATTAGGACGGCACAGTTGATCCATTCTGCTGACAGCACAGCTGCACAGCTGGGAATGAAGCCATTAATTCTGGTTGCGCGCAAGCAAACAGGCACTCAGCGCCCGTCACAGCATACCGTGCACATGCTGTCCTGGCATAATGAGGACGAGTAGTAAAGCTATACTCCCTGAGAGGCTCACTCCACTCATCTCATCAACTCCTTTACATTTTTGATGTCTAAATATCAAACTCATTTTTATAGTAAATTTGGAACGATGGGAAGAGACAGGCAGTGAGACGCCTGAGTTTGTTTTCTCAACATGCACACTCCGCTGTGAACGTTGCATGTTTGCATGATCACCTTTCACCTAGAATCCCGCCAGAGGCAGCTCTCATGAGCTAAAAATTATGACTTGACATAAAACTGAACAATTGCACATTTCCATTATGAATGTAAGCTAGTAAGAAATTATGGAAAGCTATTAATGTGCTACAGATTGCAAGCGTAACTATGCTTTTTTTTCCACATGGCCTCGGGCTCATTATTAGCAGCAACGCACGCCAATGAAGTTAATAAATGAACTGCTGTTTCAGGTCGGGGCACATATGCTTCTCTCTATTTCTCCTCATTAGGGTCACTTTATGAGAGCACGAATGGCACCTCTGGCCCCAAAGGGCCGCGGCTATGTGTAGTCATGCTGCCAAAAACGAGTGTCACATTTTGTTCTGCAGAGGAACAGCTCTTACAACTCTCCTGGAGCGAGGCCCCGGTGAAATTGTCAACCTGGTTCCCTTGATCACTGAGCTTTGGTGTCGGGGACAAAGAGGAGAAAAGTTCTCTTTCATTGCTACAGGGAGTAAGAGGAAAAGGTCAAAGGTCGTTCTCATAACTGGGCACCAAAGTGCAGCAGCAAAATAACAACAACAAAGAGGAAAAATGAGAGAGAAACAGGGTGAAAAGGGCTGCTCCATATCTGTCAGACTGGATTAGTCGGGAGGCTGGCAGCAGGTACGAGCCACATGACACCTACCGTGACCAAGCAGAAAGTCAGCGCTCGACAATAATTCAATTACGATCAGCGCAGCAAAGCTTAGCTAACAAAAATCACTCGCTCTTCATCAGGAAAGAGCTCAAGAGAAAAGGGCAAGGGAATAATAGTTGGCCAGCCACCAGCTGACCACATTTGCTGGCTTCAGCCCAGCTGTTCAGGATGAGGTGATTAGCTCACGGTCAAGTATAACGTGCTCGCTCTCATTTGTTCTGCAAAAAGTATCCATCTCAAGCAGCCATTAGAGCAATTAGACCATTCTAAAGTTAACAAGACGCTGAATCATCATCATTTATTCCCAATGCAAATCAGCTCCTTTCATACTTGTTTCTAGGGGTCGGCTGATGTTGGTTTTTCAGGGCCGATACTGATTAATGTGAGACCGATAATTAATATTTGGAACCAATATGCATTTACAAAAAAAATTGAAAATCTTTTTGTCAATATTTAGAAACTGAAATATAAACTCTAACACAAAACTTTATTTAAATGCCTTTAGCAAATGTTTAATCAAAACTGAAACTTTCAACATCATACACAGCAAGTTCCCAGCTGCTTTTTTTTTGGAAGCCAAGTAAAAGTTTAAATAAAAATTATTAAATAAAATTAGCTTCCTGAGGTTTTACAAAGTAAAAGTTCCTCCATGGTTGACTCTTTCTTTGCATGTTTTAAGTTATGTTATTGGTGATCAAAAAAATAGAATAAAAAACCCCTGCAGATTTAGATAATGGGCGAAATGCCAAATATCGGCCCCAATAATTAATCAGGCTGATAATCTGTCGACACCTACTTGTGTCCGAGATCTGTTCTTATCAAGTTTATCACTATTAGTCTCACAAAATGTCCAAGACTTCAGGAACATTCCTGAAACACATATAATGACATTATTGCAGCCACATGTCACCATATTTTTAGATTTAGGTTTATTTCTTTATTTTGAACATGCCACATAAAATGGGGGAATAAAAGTAAAATACAAGACAGAAAACAACACCAGAATGCCCATCGGACAAATTCAGTAAAAAACATAGGTATTTAATATCCAAAAAGGAGGGACTGAATACTTATTAAATGCTATCCCCTTTTTCATTTAAAAAAAATTTTTTTAAGCATAAAGATTCCCCATTTCTGCCCCGATAATCACCGTACACACCTCGATCAAATCAAACAATAAGAAGAAGAAAAACACGCCAGGTCAATCTAATGCATCAATAGAGAAATCAGTCACACTATCAAAAGCTACCTACCTATCTCATACCCTGTCTTACTGTGCCTGTTCCCCTCTCTGCTCTACCATCTCGTACCCCTTCAGTATGTTTTTTAAAAATGTGTTTAAATTCGTTAAATGTTCTTCAAGTTTTCAATTCCACACTACAGCGCTTCCATAAATTAACACTTTTGACTGTAATATAATGATATTTAGCGTTAGTCCTTACCAACTACGCCTTGAACATACAAATTCTTCTCAAATCATGTCAACTTTCTTCCATTTGAAACAACTTCTGGATACTATTAATTGATTTTTAACTCTGTACATGATTTGACCTGTTTTGAGATCAACCTGATCTTTGAATTTGAGTGCTTTTTTATTTGTGAAGAGTGGGTTTGTTTGTCTCTGTAAGTGGTTTTGTTTATAACTCTTGTATAACTCTCTAATGTTGATTAAAACTAAATGACACGCCATTTTACTTGTTGACAATCAGCTTTTTTTTTAAGTGTGTGTCTTCTGAAGATGAACTGCCATAACGTCTCCACAATGAAGGGCAAAGGGGCATGGGAGTCACAGTATGAGAGCAAAGAGTGCAAGTTGTGTATGCAAGGTGGGAGGGGCAGCTCGCGGCTCTGTGCCAGCTCAGCCGTGCTATGTGCCCGTGACGCTCATCTATCAGAGCAATGCACTCAGTGTCGTCTCTTTACATTCACGGCATCCTTTGTTACAATGTTTAAAGGTGACCAGCTGAGCAGCGCTCCATGTGACCATCAGACAGGGAAAACTTTATCAAACTCACTCATCGGAACTGTGCTGTTGTTTTTTTGTTACTGTTTGTTTTTAATGCTCACAAACAACAGAAATGTTGTAAAAACTAAAAGAAAACCCTCTCATGTCTGCATATTTCCCCTTAACTGACCTCTGGTTGCTCTTGGTGATGGTGGCAAGGGAGCAGGTTGGCAACGGCGCCGGCCCCCAGAGTAGCAAGGAGGGCACCTCTGTGATCGGCCACCTTGGCCTTCTGCCAAACCACCACCTGCAACAATATGACACCGGTCAACTTCCATGAGTCCACATCAGGCAAATCACACTGCATAAACACCTGTCAAGATAGTAACTGGGCCACGACGTGGCCGGCATATCTGGAGTTCATACATTTTGTTTCTGTCAAGAGATTCAGGGAGACATGGACAAAACCCTGCATGTTCACATCAGTCTGTGTCAAAGCGTAAGCCAGGGAACATGAAAGATTGAACGAGTTGTTGTTGCCAAAGTAAAAATTAATGAGTTTCTGAATCAGCAGTCAAACATAAAACATTTCAAATAAACAGAAAGTGATGGTATTATTTCAAACCAAAAACACCACATGCCAGAAATACTTTTAGATTAGGAATGCATGATATTTTATTTTTTTTGCAGATATTTGATATGCCAATATATGACATCATTTGCTCAGTAACCGACTTCTATATATCCACTTTCTTTCCCCCACCTAATTTTAGTGATCATCAAGTCTCTTCTGTAGTGAAATTAACATCATAATATGCATACTCTTATTGTGACGGCCCACTGGCTAATGGAGACATGAAATATTTATTTAATATTTTTCAGTGTATGTAATATTAATATTCAATCTACGTTACGTACATCACATTATATTTATTTTAAATGACATTTTCTTTTCAGCAAAATGTGTAAGATTCTTCCTAATTAAACAGGCTTGTGTGATGCTCTGACTGAATATACCTCTGTATGTGTATGGCTCTATGTTTTCCGGTTATATGTGTGTACATACGAACTGCCCATTCTCATCAACGCAATATCTGAATTTCTTCAAATTTAGCACAAATGTTCACTTGAACTCAAGGATAAGCAGATTAAAACTTGGTGTTTATAGGTCAAGGTCGCAGTGACCTTACATCCGTCTCTTTTTTTTCCGTGAATGCAATAACTGAAGATGGCCTTGAAGGAGTTTCCTCAAATTTGGCAGAAACATCCACTTGGACTCAAGAATGAATGAATACAAATCGGATGTTCAAAGGTCAAAGGTCAAGGTCACGGCAACCTCATTAAAAACATTAAAACATGGCGGTCACTCAAGAATCCATGTGCTCATATTTCATAAAAATGCCTCCTGAGATATAATGATGAAATTCTGACACTTTATATCCAAGAGGTTAAAGGTCAAATGTGACATCACAATTTTCTGAAAAAAAAAAAAAAAACCCAACTTTTTTGGGCATTATTCAGCGTCATGAGTCAGAAACATTAGAGTAGATATTTGGTCAGATACTGAATTGATGATAATAATCTTGGGTGTCCAACTGGAAACTGTGCTGATTGTAGAGATCTTCAGTGTGTGATGCATCCATGTTTTCACAGACATGGACATAAACTTTAAATGCAACTTGACTTGTGTGCCCAGTCACCGGGCAGTCTTTCTAGTTATATGTATTTTTATGTATTTATTTATTTATTTCATTGTCTGCTTATCTGTCTGTTTCAGATATGTTGTTCTGCTACCTGTGCTGTATCATTTACCTGATGTTTTGTACATGTGTACTCTGTCATTAAAATAAAAATAAAAAATATTGAAAATTAGTTTATCATATCTGTAGAAATCAGGATGCTGGCTTATTTTAAAGCCAATAATAGCTGATACTTATGACGTGCCAATATTATCATGTATCCCTGGATATATTGCTGTGAACAGTTGAGTTGACATGCAATATTAAATCTTAGGGACTCTGTTATTACATCAGTGATTCAAAAAAAAAATATTCAGGAGACACAAAAAGTTAACAAATGATGATAGATTTAAACATCATAACTTCACCTGATTACTTTGGAATTATCTGAGATCAGAAAATATTTCAGCTACAAAATATGTTGACACCCAGAAGTGTGCTTGTAGTTTGTGTCCACCGGTGAATATATATCTCCAGGGTGTTGATTTCTAAAAGCACGCGCTCTGTTGCAGGGGGCATGTCTCGGCTATTAAATACGCAATTTGGCACATGTAAACGGATCACTCCTGTAAACAGTTCTTGAAGAAGCTGTGAAACACGACACAGGCCGAATAGCAGAGTTGGAGATAAAGGATAGGGGCAACTGAGTGCTGATTGTACAAAATGGGTTCACTACCTTCCTCTGACCACCTCGAAACTGATTTCTATGAAAGTTATATGGTAGTCATGTGGCCCCTCTGTGACCTGCACCACCTATACACTTCTGTGTACAAACTGGCTGCAGCCTGAAACACAATCTGAGGTTAAGTCCATAGCTGAGTTAAGCAACTTACTCAGGCGTCATAATCAGCCAAATCAGAGGTCACAGTCAGCCATATTTGTGTTTGAAGCACCTGACAGTGACACTTAGCTGTGGTGGTAAAGGTTATAAGGGACGGAAATGTCTAATTGCTAAATAATTCCACTGCTGATTAATCTAATGGAATGGAATGGAATAACCCAAAATAATTGAATTTTTGTTTTGTTTTGTTATGCACGCCAAAAGTCTGCAACTCCAGTGTGCAATTCATGGGACAACAGAACCACAACCGGGGTTCCCGTAGATCCTTAAGGACTCTTAGGAGGCACTGAATCTATTCCTCTAAAAATAAAGCATTAAAGCCTTAAAAATGCAAAGAAGTCAGGAGAAAGATGTTATGATTTAAATGTTCTGATATTACATTGAGAAATCTCAAAATAAATGGTAATATCTATTCTTTTAATAATTTGCCAACTTGCAGATGAGGTAAGAGACATTCAAATACATTTTCCACAACCAATCAAATAACAAATGAACAAGCTTTTTTCAAACCAAACCAAATGGATGCTTTAATAATATATGGCCATTGTTTTACATGTGTTTGACTATAGAAAGTTTCCAGCATGTTAAGCAGATAATCTAACTTTTTAACTTGACACAAAAATGTTATATGTTGAAGTAAGTATTTCAACGCTAAGTAACTGAGTCATGTTTTTCTGTTTATTTGGTTGGTTCCTGTATTTAAATTAAATTTGACTTCAAGTGGCATTAAAAGAGTCGTAAAAAGTCTTAAATCGTATTTGCCATAAGCTGTAGGAACCCTGAACCAAACACAATTGGTATGGAAACCAAAATTATTGAAATTATTTTGTTATTCATACCAAAAGCATGTAACCTAATATAACTGATGATTATCAATGACTGATGTTTGAGCCAATTTTTACAATTATGTAAATAAAATTGAACATTCTGGAATATGATGTATTGCTTTGGTTTGTGTGTTGGTTATACTCGGTTTAAGAAGTATTTCACTGCTGGAAAGATGGTCGTTTCAAAAAATGGGCTGTTTATGCAGTAGAAAGATGCAAATACTTTTGCTACATGAGCAGAAAAAAAAACACAGAAAAATGACTGTGGCATTTGTTTTTGCTCAAGATGTAGAAAACCTACAACTACCAGAATGCCCTGCACCACACTGGACCAATAAACACTCCAGCTGGTGAGTCACGTAATTCCAAGTCATCCATTTGACAGAGAAAGCAATATGACAGCTGGTTGGACAGAAACAATCTTAGTTATACAGTACACTAAAATATGATTCTGATGTTTGAGCGATGGCCAATGAGGCAGCAACAATTTGAGCTGAGAGATGAGCAGGAAGATCTGCCGGCTAGTTAGACAGAGGGAAGTTTACCACAGATTACTTACACATATTACCCATATTGTTATTGATATAAAGCTGTCTGAAAATTGGCAAAATATCCTTTTAAGCTTTTATTGTTTCTAACCTTACCCTCCCCTAACAAGTGAGTAGTTATTTGACTGTTTCCGTTTGCTAATGAGCATAACAAACACTCTACAAGAGCAACACTTTTTCTTTTTTAGCAATTTACACAATGCTTTACAGACACAAGTACATTTTTTTACATGGAAGGAAAAATCATGATTAAAATTACTTTATTGAATTATTTCTATATCTATCTATTCATTCATTTCTATATACTGTATATCTGTCTCTCTCTGTCCATATATACTATATATTCGTCTGTATCTACCTATATATACTGTATATCTATCTATCTCTATCTATATGTACTGTATATTAATCTATATATCAATCTATATATACTGTATATGTATCTATCTCTATCTATATATATACTGTATATTAATCTATATCTATCTATACTGTATATCCATCTCTCTCTATCTACATATACTGTATATCTATTTATCTCTATCTATATATACACTGTCTATCTATCTATCTTTATCTATATATAGTGTATATTCATCTATATTGATCCATATATACTGTATATCTATCTATCTTTATCTATATATAGTGTATATTCATCTATATAATCTATATATACTGTATATCTATCTCTAGCTATATATGAACTCCTCCCCTCAGGAAAACAACACACAGTCACTTTAATCACCACCAGCCGATAAGCTAACTTCTTTCTTTCTAATTGCACTACCATATACATTTGCACAACTATAACTATTTTTAATGTGTCATTGTTTGTATTGTACAGTTTTTTATTTATCTCTTTTTAATATATATATATTTATGTCTACTCTCTGTCACAGAGAGTTGAGAGTAATGCAATTTCAATCCTCTGTTTGTCTTGTACATACTGTAGAATTGACAATAAAGCTGACTTTGACTTGACTTTGACTTGATATACTGTATATCTATCTATCTATACTATACTATACTATACTATACTATATGGGGCCATCATTATCTAGTGTTCAGAGCAAATACTGTTTATTTCTAACTTTCTCGAATAGAATTTGGAATTGATTGTTCAATATTTTACTTATTGTGGTTCAGTGTCTTGGCTACTTGCTTCCAGTTAAGCATTATCTGACAGGTCGTTAATCACTAGTCCTTATAGAGGGTTTATGGCTCTCTCTCCTTTTATATTTTTACTGAACCATTACATATTAGTATTTATTGTTAAAAACATTTCTGATGACTGCAAATTTTGACTTAGGCAAATCTCAACCAAACCTTTCAGAAGAACAGTGTATATTGGTCAAGGTCCCTTTCATGTATGTTATTATCCAAGGGGAAGTACACATAGTTTAACCCTATGTGTCATTAATAAATATGAGCGAAGAAATGACAACTTGATCCAATTTGATAATAAATTAAATCATTTATCAAGTAAAAATGCCTTCTCCAAAATGAGGGTTTGCACTTTCATGACTTTTTATAGGACTGTTATGTGAATATGTTTGAGTTTTGGAATATGGTTTAAATAAAGACATCAGGTTGAGCTCTGGGACAGATTGAATTAATCAATAATGAAAATAAGTGCTGGTTTGAGCAATAATAAATCTATGTAGTGAGAGTCCTCTGACTGTTCCTTTATAACTGCAGGTGCATTCTAAAAAATGCACCCGAGGAATTGCATGATGACATCAGCAGCAACATGCCCAGGCGATCAGATGGAATTTTCATAGTAGCTGTTGATTTTAATCAACTCATCCTTCAACTCAAAAGATGTAGCAGGATCAAGGACAAATCGTAATTTCATTTTTAAACTTTTTTTAAAAAGAAAGACTAATAAATCTAACTTCTACCTTCTATTCTGTTGTTTGCATGTAATTTAAATGTTCTTTTTTAATGATATGAACTCTTATCGAACCAGCACAGGCTCCCTAACCTGCACAGAGGCCTCTCTCTATCAGGTTAGTCTATGTGTACTCGCTTGGTTAAATAAAAGGTCTAGTCCGTGTGTTTCTTAAGTGCTTCTACATCCAAAATAAATATTTTCCATCATACGTAACAATTTTGCAGCTCACTGACTCGCATTAGTGCTGACAACATAACAACAGGGGGCTGGAGACAATTACTGTCATCAAGGTGTTTGATTCAGAAGTTAAGCGACAAGCTCCTGAATATGTTTTCGTAACTCTGTTTAAGGGCTTTTAAATGTTTAATAAAAAATCTTTAGAGAGGCACAAACATCAAGCTCTACTCTGGAAGGAAGCTGTGACATCTTACAGCTGTAGGAAAAGAAGACATCTAACACTTTTTGTATTTCTTCCATTCTCCCATTGGTCTTGTTGTTATTAGTTTGTATGTCTTTATCTATTTATTCATTTAGTGTCAATGGATACAAACTATCCCTTGGTTCAATATAATTGTCCTGTTATCTGTTAACCCTTTGGAATCAGAGCAATGGTTTAATTTATTCCGGAAAGGGAGAAAAGACGGTGAGCAACTCAGCAAGAAGTGTCCGATAACTTGCAAGAAATAAGTGAAAGGTTGACAAGAAAAATACCTATTTTGTTTTTATTTCATTTGGGAAATTAAAAAATAGTAAAAATAGAAAAAAAAATCATAATCATTATAATTATTTATTTGAAATTATGCTAAGTAACTTTTCTTTTTCTCTCCTCAATTTTCAACACTTTTTGGGAGATAATTTCTTGATTGTTTTATACCTTTCTTTTTGTTGCTTATTTTCAGGTAATTTCCTTGTAAAACCTTTCACTAATTTCTAACTAATTCTTGGGCCATATCTTGTTAAACTGCTCATTGTCTGCTCCCAAGGCTTTTGCAAGGAATCAAACCAGTTTACTCTGGTTGAAAAATGTTAAATAAGCTGATCATTTCAAATATATTATATTCTGATCGAGTAAACGGCACTACATCTCAATATTCCTCTGCATCACTAGCCACTGTGCAGACCACTTTTATTTTTTGAAGAGTTAATAGTTACTTGTGGAAATCTTTTTTATTTCAATTTATTTTTCTGCTGGAATCATTTTTTTTTAAAGTGCTTCATAAATAAATTGTCTTATTATTAGTAGCAGTATTCTGGATGTTGTACTAGTAAGAGTAATAGCTGTGGCATCAAAATGTTGGGGACCAATGAACTTCATTCACTTCAGTGGTTTTGCCCTGTAAGATCTGACTGACGCCTCAATGTGTACACACAAATCTCACATCATATGTTATCTTCCATGGGCTCTCGGTGCATTTAAGCATTGTCATCATCAATTCAGTTTGCCACAAATATAACACTACACTGTAAACACATTTCATGTTAACAAACACTGGGGACAGTGCTGGGACAGTCATTTGAAGACTACTGATGACACCTAGTGGCTGCTGCATGTGGAGAACCACACACTTTATGAGCGGGGTCACTTTTCAGGACCAACTTCAATCCCATGTGAACCTCAAAGTGTTCTTTTTCCCCACTGGATCAGTATCATACACTTCACTGCAAACTTGAAAGGTGACTTTTAAACATTTGAAATTGAAAATAATTTCATCCTGCATACAGAACAGCAAACTGACTTTAATCATAGTGCTGGTAAGTATGACCAAAAAAAGTTTTTATATGCTTTTTTGTTGTTTCTTAAAGCATTTTGACGGTGTCATGGTATATCAAGGTGTCTCCAACAGCCATGGTGTCTGGAAGAGTAGTCACTTGCTAACGTTACTGGTAAGCTGCGCTGTATTCTTTGAAGTGTTAACTGGCCAGTGATAACTGGCTAGCTAGCGAGCTGTAGATAGCATGTCATTCAGCAGAGTCATTTTGTAAATGTACAATCATGAATGTTACAGATTGTTTATGTATCACACATGTTTTTGTGCCTGGATATTTTGCCCTGCTGGACAATTATTGTGGGAGGTTAATTGTTATTATATAAAGTTAACCCTTAGGAAGAAGAAAAAGGGAGGAGGAGCTACTGACCTTATTGTGAAGGAGCGTGAGCCTCAAGTCAGGTTTTATAATGGCGTAGGCCATCAGCAGGTCCTGCACTTTCTTCAGTTCCTCCTTGCACTTCTTGGTAGAGGAATAGTACTGCCGTCTCACTGGAAGATTCTTAAAAAGCTTCAGTGCACTCACTGTTGTACCTGTAAAACACAAAGAGAGAAGCGTGAGACATCTTCCGACATTAAATGTACTTTTGCTGCAACAAGGCTTAAGGACTGAGGTAAACTAGATCTAACTGGATACTGGGCACAATGTGTGTTGTTCTGAGACTTTTCACAATAAGCACCAATATTCATCAAGGTTTTGATGATGGAGGTAACTTGTACATCAGAGAATGAATTGTCTGTTTGAGCCCAGTGACTAATTGTCGTTCTGACTTGTCTCCTGTAGAAAAAAAAGGGTAAACATGCTATCAGATAGTTTATATTGTCTCTATCTGCGACTACAACTTAAAAGTATAACTATCTCATTGTAATTACATTAAGCAGTCCTTCATTTTGTTGCTCACTACAAGACTAAATCAATGACGGTGCCTTACCTTGACCTAAGTGAGATGGCTTCTGAGAAACAATCCCTCCTGTGAAATTAAGCGTGTACTGGGTGCTGATGTCATCCTCCTCTGTTTTTGTGATGATAGTCACCTAAAAGAAAAGACAATAAAACACCAGGTTGCCAACTATATAAATCAAAGAGTCATGCTATCTGAAAAATATTATACCATTACACGTGAGCGAGAATTTTTTCTTCCCATTAGCCCTCTTGTCTTGCTTCTCACCTCAGCCACGGCGCAGATGGAGCCAAGCGCCTCTCCTCTGAAGCCGTATGTCTCCAGCTGCTCCAGGTCCTCGTGGCTGCAGATCTTTGAAGTGAAATGCCGCAGGGCCATCACAGGGGTATCTGCAGCTTTGATTCCTTGCCCGTTATCACGCACTTCCACCCGATCCAAACCATAGTTCTCCTGCAACGTGAAATTCAATGATACTGTAGACTGCCGGTGCAAATGGAGAGGAAATAAAAAAAACACTATGAGTTGTGACGATTTAAAAGCACACTATTACCGAAAAAAATCAAAGATCACAATAATTTTAACCAAATACCTCAATATCTATTTTGCATCAATGTTGTAGGACTGTCAACTGGAGCTTCCACAAAATATTAACACAATAAGTTTTTTTTTGATAAATAATCATCATTAATGTGTATATGATGACTGCGTGGGTAAAGGTAAATAATAGGACAGCTAAAATAGTCTGGTAAGTTCAGAAAATGACATCACTTAACACTAATTATATTACAATATCCAAAATCAATACATCAATACAAGACAATATCTAGTCTAAAATCCCAATGTTAATACATTATCGATATATTGCTCAGCCCTACTTTCACCTGAATGGAAATAGAGCTATTATCCATTAATATCTTTATAGAAATGTGTTGTGTCACACCGTGCTTTATTTAGATATTTTACTAACTGTATTATCCATTACAACAACAATCTTGATGCCTAACAGGTGAGGAAACACAAATTGAAAAGGGCGGTTAAACTTTCCAAAAAGCAAATCTGATTGGATAAGAGGTCGTCTACTGCAGTATCAAAGAAACACAGATTTCAGATGCCATGTGATCTGACTGCAAAAGGACAGCGCTGTATACAAGTGTAAATACCACCGAGACCCACTGTGATCTGTTCAATCAAACCACTTGTTGAGGTGGTCTAGGGTGCAATTCTTCCTAATATCTTTCATTGCGCAAACGCTGAGACGTCCTGATGCGTCCCAGACGAGGACTACATCATCAGTGCAGGACGTGGTGGATGTTTTGGTGACAGTGCGCTAATGTTCTCTGAGTTACTCAATTTACATCAAGTCGGACAAAGTGTTGCATGCCAATCCATCATTTTGCACTTGATGTTAAATTCTGTTGACAGCGATATCTCCAGCTGTACTGACTCAACAACTAACATGGGTAGCAAGCATGCTACAGAACAATTTTAACTAGCCCCAGTTTGATCTGGTTTTATTAAGTGGATCTATTGTTTCTATTACTTTCATTATTTATTGAATTATTGAATTCACTGCACTCACTGAGACTGAGTGCTGAATCCTCAGAGAGGCTTACTGGATACATCACCTTGACACCCTCTTGTATTAATATATTTTCTATTCATCCAGTATAATTTGTTGTTGTTTGTCTATGTTGCATAACAGAGCAACTTTAAGTCCAATAAAAAAGTGTGGATGTAGTAACTGTCTGCGGGGCAGTAACGAACTCTCAACACAAGTTGTCAGCTGAGGACACATGACAGGCACATGAGTGAACGTGTCTCAGCTGTCCACTTGTATTCGGATCACCAAAACGCATGCTAAAACAGGCCTAAACAGGCTGATAGTCGTAGGGTTAACTTATTACATTGAGATCAGATTCAAGAAATACCTTTATATAGTTATAGAGATGCAAAAAATAAACTTACTCATGCATATAGTAAGCACTCCCACCTTTATGACCAAAGCTTGCTATTGCCATTTATGTTGTTTTTAGCTCTATTGTGACAGATCAGCCTATTGATGATTCCACTTATAATTCAGAATTTACTTATCAGTTATTTTGTTCAAAAACAGTTCTCTTTGTTCCAAAGTGTGTCATTTAGACAGTGTACCAGTTTGATGTCAATGCTCGAAGCACCAGCATCCAGGGAATTTTCCATCAATTCTTTCACAACGTTCACCACGGAGGTGATGACCTGGGAGCTGGACAGCAGCCGGACAGTATCTGGAGGCAGCTGCTTCATGATTTTAGGTGCCTGTAGAAGAAAAGTCTGGTTTAAATTTGGTAATTCTCTGTGTAGTTAAGTCACAACAATAGCATGGGATAGCGTTGAAGCCAACCTTGAAAAAATGTTCAAGATATTGGTGAGATCTGTTGCTTCACAGAATTTCAATGTAGGAGTGATACCATAAAATGGAAGGAAAATACACTCTAAACACATTAATTTAGCGCTACACACATAGACTGATAAGAAAATGCAATTTAACACTGCACATGGTTGATAGTGTTGATGTTTTCAGATAGACCTAAAATTATATTTGAGCCCAGCATCCAGCTGGTCTTAACCAAACACTACAGAAATGCTGAACCAGTTTCACTCATTACTATTTAAATTTCCAGGCATGGGCATGAATGCAAGCCTGTGATGTCAACAACAACAACAACACAGTACAGTAAGAAGGTGAATTTTTAGGTTTTGAGGTACAATTGTAACTAAAAATTGACAATGCAAGAAGCATAGCCTAAAAACATTATGTGTGGCAAACAAATGTGTCTCATTGTCCATTTGTATAAATGATCAAGATTGATCTTGATTTAAACAGAGATTCAAGTCTTGATTTCTGGTTTTACGAGACTTCTTTATGGCAAAATACTGATTTGCTGCTGTTGAACACAGAAATTATATTTCAATTTTACAAATAAGAGCTTCCGGTGTTGTATCGAAGTGTGTTCCCCTGTGGAATAGTGTTTCCTGCAGTTAACACACAGCTCCGCCCTCAGTGGTTAGGTTTGGTAGGGGCACAGGTGCATAAGGATTAGTTGAGCAACGAAAATAATTCACGTTTTCCTTATAAAAAAAAAAGATGGTTATTCATTAATACATTAAAATAAAAATGGTTTGGTGCACATGCTCAGGAGGGGCAGAGGAAGAAACAGTTATGTTCCTCCTAGGGTTTACCATTGTGTGCACTGATCAAAGTTGTAGTGTTAAAATGATTGTCTAAATAATATAAAATATAGCATATGTTAGAGAATGTTCAAAATAATTATTTCATAAAAAGAGGGGGAGTGGGTAAAACAGAAGAGGGAATAACAAAAATATAAGTAAACATATCCAGTATCCAAACATAAATACAAGATAAATAAAACATATAAATTAAATATATAGATGATTTTAAATAGAATTATGTCAGTATTAGTAAAAAATAAGTAAAAAGTTCATTTAAAGAAACTGAAACACACTTAGGTTCGTAATAAAACAATATAGCGATAAGTGCTACAAGTGTAAAACCACAACCAAAAAAAAGGCACTAAGTGTCTGGTCGGGCTTAGATAGGAGTACACACAGCACCGGCTACCCATGACCAATGATCAATGCCAGGCCACTGACACGTGAAAAACCCGCGTGAAATGTATTCTAATACAGATACTGATTACACGTTCAAATATTACAATGAGTACTAGTAGCCTAATAAAGGACACTCAAGTTATCTTCTTTTAGTCAGCACACAATTAAGTAACAATTAAATGTGACAGAGAAACGTCTTATCACGCTGCACATCTTAATCCAACATTTAAAATGGGTTTACTGGGGTAACGTTAGAGTATCTTTACTATGGTTAGCTAAGGTAACGTTAACTGCTCTGTGGGTTGCTTACTCGTTAGCTTACACTTAAACACCTTATTTCGCTTAAACTTACTTCGCAACATTAGAAACTCATATTTAGGTTAATAATAACGACACTAAATAGCTTAAAAGATGGTCAAATACTGACTTAAGACGACTCTTCGAGGCTTCAGCTCCGCTTAAATCTTTCATAAACAACATGCACGAGCCGCACGGCGGAAGTGACCTGTTCCCGCCCCCTTCATCACACGTTGATTGGTTCGGAGTGACACGAGGGCGGGTTTATTTTTAGCTCTGAAATTTTACCCTGAGCGAATCCTAACAGGTGCAAATTTTTGTAAGGCCACTTCATAACCTTGCTCTACGTTGGATAGCCATGCCAAAATCAAGTACATTTAGCCTCGAACTAACTACAACTTTAAACACATGTAGTCTTAACCTAAACATTACCAATTCGTGGTTCGTAGAACCCGTTGGAGGCAGGGCACAGCCTGAGAGTTAAAATCAGGGCAAAAAAATCTCACATTGATGCATTGAAACCACGTCTACTTCCGCCCAGGTCAGTCTACGACGTGCTATCTGCGCTCGTGAACCTCACACATCAACAAGGAGATAAACCATTTCTCTCCATAGCAGTTTGTTTCTATAAATACCTTCACTGCTCGCTGCTACCTGTAAGTTTTTCAATGCCGGGTGCGTGGGTGTTTAATGTTACGCTTTTAACCACGTAACGCTTCTTAGTGCTTCTTATTTACGTAATGACGCTGAACAACTTGGTTTAGAACAGTGGTGGTTTGGTCCGGGCTATGTGCTGGAGACGAAAACATGTCTTATGTTTACGCTTTTACTCAGTAGGACAATATAGACATTAAAGTAAAGATAACAATTCTTAACACCTACTCACAAAGCAGTGTAATCCGTTTGGTTTCGTGTAAATGTTTACTTAAATGTATTTTCACAGTCGTGCAGTTTGCTACGAAAAGTAATCTGCGAATAGACTAAATCTGTGACAGTGGTTTAGAACCAAAACAAGTATTAATTGTAACGTTATGTAACTTTAGTCTAGTCTTCTTTAATGGTAATTTCCAGTTGTCTGTGATTTCTGTACTTGTATGCTTATTATAAGTATCTTTCTTGTCATCAGTAACGTTATTACACCGACTGTATCATTGCTTCGGGTATCATCTTTGGATCTCTGACTGATACGAGCTCAATTATTCCAGATGTAGCAGATTGCTTCATGTAACGCAGGGGTAATTGAGGACAGTCATTTGGCTCATGCATGGTTAGATGTGGTAGAAAGTCATTTTAGACACACTCTTATTTACTGTGGGGTTTAAAGGAAAACAACCTGATGTCAAAATGTAATAGGCTGGCATGTGGAAGAAAGTCATCATTGCCTTTTGATGTCTGAGATTTAAGCTATTTTGTCTTCTTTAATCCAGTGTGGAAGCTGTAAGTGTGCCAGAGGGTAAAGTTCAGTAAGATTGCACAAGGTGGTTTTTTTTCTGTTATCACATTTAGACTCGCAGTAAGGACAAAGTGCTACAATGGCATTTAGTTAGTGTCATTTGTCAAATTAAGGTATACCGTTAAAAAAATGTAAATTATGAATTTCTGCAGTCCTGTGCAGATAGTGCATTCACAGAGTATCTTTGACATGTTCAGGGCTCGTTCAAAGTGTAACAGGATTGTGGGTTTCAGAGCTTGTATAACAGTCACAGCTCTTATTATGTCAAAGTCTAAATGCTGGATGTCGCCACAACCATTGATCTGACTAAGCTCTTGAAGCACTTGCAAAAAGCCTTAAATGGTTTTTTTTAGAATAGTAAAAAAAAGATTGTGGGAAAAAAGGGTGAATCTGAATCTCCAGATGTAAGTAAGAATATAACTTGACCCCATTGATGAGCAAGATTACTTTTTATTACCAGTATGGGGGGACTTATAGGAATAGTTTACGGGAAAGAGAAAGAAAAAATACAAATGTAGCACAGAAGTGTCTACTGATTTGTGAATATATGTATGTATTTTCTCTTTACAGACCAGAATGAATGTGGGTGTGGCACACAGTGAGGTGAACCCAAATACCCGGGTTATGAACAGTCGGGGGATCTGGCTGACCTACGCACTCGGTGTTGGAATACTTCACATTGTGCTCTTGAGCATACCCTTCTTCAGTGTACCAGTGGTGTGGACTCTAACTAATGTCATACACAACTTTGTAAGTCACACTGTCACTGCTGCTTACCATGCCAAACCAACACACCCAAGTCATTCACATTATTGTCAAACTGCTCTCCAAAACAATTCATTATTTTGATTTTAGAGTGTTTTAGATTTTTTTATTACCAAGAAGTCAGTTCTAGTATCACGAGCCAAATCAATCTTGCATGCATGCTTAGCCAAACAGCCCAGTGTCTGTTACCTTCTGCTTTGCCCTGTGCTTGTGCATGCTTGTTAAGATATGCTCTATTTTGGGGAGGCTGTCCTTGCTGCAGCCTGACGCGTGACCTATTATGATAATTTCCCCACTCGACATCAGGTCAGTAGACAAAACGGACCTTTCATTGTTACACGGCTGGCCTCAAATAAAAGACAAAGTTGATGACATCATCAAGTAGCGCGAGCTCGAAGCAGTTTACGAGGATTGTGTATCATGGCCAATACGGAAGGCTATTAACAGTAAGGGCTGAGGTCAACTATAGCCTATTGTTTTCCACACAATACAACCGCAGTGCGCTAATTATGCCTTGGCCGTATGTCAGCATTTTAGTTCTCTTACTTTTCCATCTGTAATGCAGGTTTTCCATTTAAAGCTGCATTCCTGTGTTTTGACACAGAGGCACCTACTTAGAGTCAGATGGCGGCAGATGTTTTATTCGTGGAGGGCAACAAATGAATGTGTAGGAAATCCTGCACTTACACTGATCTGATTTTTTTCAGTGGCTAAAAATTAAACAATTGATTTAGTCCTTTGCTCAACGCCCTTTGATTTTATGCAAGTTTTGCAAGGGTTGTCTATATTGGAGTTACTGTTTATAACAAAGAACAGAAACATTCTGTGGATCCACATAAATCACTATTATTCACTGTCTTTGAATCAGCACCAGACTTTATACCTGAGGACATCACAAGTTTGAATCTCCTTTTTTTTCTGGCTTTAAGAGAGAGTAGCTCATGTTCACAGATATTAATTGAGCTCTCCTAGGCCATGGAAATAACATTCTTAATTTAGATGGTGTTTCCCTATAAACACTGCAGCTCAGGCGCTGAAACTCCAGCTGCAAATTTCAGTTCTGGTTGTTTTATTCTTGCTAGTTTGTCAAACAAGAGTAACGTAAAGGCAGAGTTTTGTGCCACGGCCAGAAGCTTTTTACATTTTCCTTTTTTTCAAATCCCCGTACCCAAGGTTTCTATAGCTTTAGGCAAGGTAGAGAGACTTTTCAAGTGTTTTTTTTTAAATGTCAGCTGGGATAAAATTGAATACAAATTTTACAGTAACCAAAACTGAAACCACTTTTTTAACTTAAGGTTAAGGACATTTTTGCCAAAATGTTTGTTACATAAAACATTCCAGTCCAGTGAAAAAGTTAGAACTGGGAAATACCTGGCTTTTGTTGGCAGCAAACATAGATGTTACCATTTATTTTGTGATTTTACAATGCTACATCAAAAAAAAAGAGTAATACTTGCCATGTCTAAAGACGTTTGAAATACTGATCTAAGACATTTTAATACCAGGTAAGGCCTTTTTTTATATGAATGAATTCAATGTCTTTTTAAGGACCTGTGGGATCCCTGTGAACCAGTTTTAAGAGAAATGTTTTAATTCTCTTTTACCTTGTTATTTTAATATATTGTAAGCATTTCTCAAACTACTGAAACAATCCGTCTGCTATGGTGTTGTTCTTTACAGACTACAATCCCACAGCAGAACTGACTGTGTTTTTGTCTCAACAGGGAATGTATGTCTTTATGCATGCAGTGAAAGGCACACCATTCGAGACTCCCGACCAAGGAAAAGCCAGACTGCTTACACATTGGGAACAGCTTGACTACGGCGTGCAGTTCACTTCATCGAGAAAGTTCTTCACCATCTCCCCGATCATACTGTAAATATTAGCTATCATATTGTTCTGTCTTCACATTGATTCAGACATAGATATAGAAAAGTAAAAATTTGTAGTTTTAGCCAATCTTGGGTCATTCCCACTGACTACCAGACATTGTCATAATCTCTGAACATGTTGATCATAACAACAGCATTAAATGTTGTTGAGCAGTCATGAAAAATTTGTGGAAAAATAGAAGAAAAAAGTTCTGCACACGTGTGTTTTATCTTAGTGCCTATTTCTTGCATTACATGTTTCTTTAAATTTATTTATTTATTTTAATTAAACCGTTTGCTTTACTCCTCAGATACTTCCTGGCCAGTTTCTACACAAAGTATGACACGGCGCACTTCGTCATAAACACTGCCTCACTTTTGAGCGTCCTGATCCCCAAGCTGCCACAACTACACGGAGTGAGAATTTTTGGCATCAACAAGTATTAAATTATTGTAAATGCTGTGCCTCATAGCAACAGACGTTAATTCCTGTGTAGTCTGTACCGCCGATGTGTGTACTAAGTCGTACAGTTTGTGTAAACGTCACAGTCGTCGTTTAGATATATCGGGTTTAAGATGAAATGTTTAAAAAAAAAGAAAAAAAAAGCAGGTTTAGGTTTGTTAGATGACAGGATGCCATATGCATTACTAACTTATGTGAGTATTTAATGATGTATTTTTGGCCTGCATAGACCTGGGCTGGCCCAGGCGTCAGTGAGGCTTTTAGTTGTGTTTCTTTTTCTTTTTTTTGCCCTCAGTTCACATGGCAACACAAATTGTGTATGAGTCAGTTTCTAGCCACAAAGATGTCCCAAATGTATTTTTCAAAGATGTTTACTTCTTAAGGGTAGGGCCCTGTGGCTCACTGTTTATTGGTACACTCTCATTTTGTATCGAGTGTCAAACTTCTTTGTGCTGAGTGAAGAATGGAATCATACTCTTGATTTGCACGATTTCCTTGGTATGTGAATCATTTCTCGTTTGTAGCTCAATCAAAACAGGGCACGCTCTCTTCATTGTACAGTTTTTTTTGTTTATGAATGTTATGCCCTGTATATTAATTAACAAGTCCTGTGCGTAGATATGAGACAAATTCTTGTTGTCTGGTTAAGTGTTTACTGAGGGAGGTCGAAACTGTCTCTGTGATCAACTTACATTCATGTAGCTGCTCTCTTTAGATTATGACTTTTTTGCTATCATCAAGGCAGCTAGTCCTGCTTTGTTTGGCCATAGCTCTTGATATTTCTTGTTCTTAATCTTATTAAAATGTTTGTGCCCTCAAAAGTGTTTTTTCTCTCCCAATTATTATGGAATATCAGCAGTGTTATTAGATTTTTGGGTAGGAAGGAGGACAGAGGAAAAGTCAGTCAAGTTGAGAATTCTCTGTGATTTTCAGGGAATTTTACACATGATTTTGTTTACTTTAAAGGTGAATACGAAACATATTTTACAACTCACCTTAAATGTAAGCTGTTCTCATGAACTGCATGGTTAGGACAATGCTCAGCTGTTGTGGAAACCAAAGTGACCTGAGGAGTAACACCGACGACTGTTGGTTAATCATGAAAACAAGAACACCCACCTTACAAACGTTTTTAACACATACACAGTAAAACAGATGGACTGATGTTGTATTACAAAAAACATTCACAGGACTAACATACAGACGCTTGGGGAAAAAATAAAAATGCATATCAGTAATGTGTAACTTAATTTGTTTATGTAATATAAAAAAATGATAGGCTTTTCTAGTTACTGGTCACTGTCAGACTTAACATAAAAAAGTTTTCTTTAAAGGTGCCTTATGAAATTCTGGAGAAAGAGTATTTATTTGTTCTCAGGTGGTCAAATTTCAAAGATACCCCATAACAAAGTTACGGCATTATAAGCTGCAGGAATGGTATGAAAATATATACACTAGTCTCCTCAGTGGACGTAGTCTCCTCTCCTGCATATCACCACATCATTTTGAAGTGTTGTAAACGTTGTGTGGATGGATGACAGCAGATTTGAAACAAAACACTGTATACAGTACAAATGTTGTGTTGCCTCCTTATTTTGCAGCTTGTTTTTATGTAAGTGTCGACCGATATTAGTTTTTCAGGACAAACACCAATTATTAGTAGTTAGTTACTGCAGTGGTAGTAATGAGACCAATAATTGATATTTGGAATCTGTATGCATTTACAACAATACAGAAAAATGAAAATCTTTGTCAAAATTTAGAATTTGTAATATAACAAAACTTTGCTGAATGCCTTTAGCCAATGTTTAACAAAAACTGAAACTTTCAACATCATATACAGAAAGTTCCCAACAACTGTTTTTATAAAGTCAAGTGAAAATAAAAATAAAAAAGAATAAATAAAAATAGCTCCCTGAGTTTTTACAATGTAAAAGTCCTGACACTTTCTTTGCACTTTTTAATTCATTCATTTTATTTGCAATCATTAAAAATAAAAACTCAAATTCAGATAATCAGCAAAATGCTAAATATCTGCTCTAATAATCTGAACCCATTTTTTTCTGCTAGATAAATATCTGAAAGCAGCCCAATACAAAATCATGTCAGTTGTTGCCAGTTCATGCAAAAGTGTTTGTTCAAACAGAGAATTTCTCCTGATTTAACCATCAATAAAATGCCATTTTAGTGTCAGACTGTTATGAAAGATTAAGGCTTGTGAAAAATAGGCCCAATATTTACTTCAGTAACTATGAGGCACAAGTTTTGGTCTCTAACCTTCACAGAAGCCTCTCTCTATCAGGTCAGTACTCACCTGGTTAGATAAAAGGTAAGAGCTAAGTGGTGGAGGCATGGGGTGTATTGGGATTGGGTCTTTGGGTTGGTAGTCGGTCTGTACCACCAATCAAAAGCACCGACAACCTGTGATGGGGCTCAACAATCAGCTATAGCTACTTTCACACATGCACTGCAAACCTGAAATTGACTTGAATTCACCCAAAGGAGCTGTACGTGAATGCAAATACCCCAAACAGTTAATCAGACACCAAACGGACTTTAACCTGACAGCTCTTCAGGGCTGTGCAGTGTCCACCTGAGCCAAATGTGAATAGAGCAGGTCATTGTCTGAAGAATTCACAGTGAGCAAGTGAGCGTGTTAATGATGTTTTTATCATGTGACTTGTGCAAAACTGGAAGAAAACAAACATCTGAGGTTGAAGAAGAAGGGTCATTTAAACAACGATGCCGACAAAAATGACTAACTGAAGAGATGACATGTTTCGGGAGCTTCTGTCAGTAAGGACTGACACCAAATCAAACAAGACTTGTTTCTTTATGACCAAAATACGGACCGGCTACTGAGCACGCTGTAATCCGCGTCACGTCCTGCATTCTGTACGATCTACCCAGGCGCCTCCCCTCACCTCAACCACATGGAGGTGATCACGCTTCAGACACAATCTCCTATTGTGTGTTACGCATGTGAAAGGGAAACTCCAGACAATGTGCGGACCTGATTATGCAAACAATGTCTGGAGATTATATATAAAAAAAGCCCTTATCTTTCTCCAGACTCAACACTGCACCTTTAAAGAACAAGCACACAAAGTTAATTGCAGAAACACTGTCTGCTGTCCTGAGCCTGCACTTCCAACCAGCTGCAAACACAAGGTCAAAAAGAGCCTCTCCGATCTTGATAAATAAGAATTCAACAAATTATCTTTTTTGAAAGCCATGTGCAATTACTTTTACTTTTGAGGAAATTCCACATCCACAAGAAGAGATGGGCAGACTCCAAACAAGACTTTTTTTATGGCACCATAATAAAAGGGCCGTAAAACAAAAAGGCTTTTAAGATGAACAATATTTTTGAAAAAAATCACATGAACTGAAAAGGCAATGTTTTCATGTTGTATAACTTTTTTATTATGTATGGTAATTTTTGTTTATTCTTTTCCTTTTTTTTCTGTATAATTGCACCCCTATCATTTTCAGTTTGTTGTATGTATGTCAATAAGGAATTAAAAAAAAATACAAAAAAAGAACAAGTTAAAATTTGCTTTTATACTGCCACAAGTTGAATTGTATCACTTCCTTTGGGTTTAACATCTCCTGTGGGCTAATGTAAACCACATTACTGGTTTTCATCCACACACATGCTTTCAATATAACTATAACCAAATAGGTTTAAACTTTTTCTTAAAAAATGCTTAAGCCAAATATCCACTTAATTCTGTGCTTAAACCTGTGATGTGAATTTTCCAGCTCCAAGCCAATTTCTAAAATTGGTAGATATTATCTACTTTCTTGTAAACTTTCTGTCTTGATGTGGCCACTCACAGCATTAAGATCCTCACACTGCTTACCCAACACTCCTTTGAAAACCTCAAAGTGATGGTTCAAATCGTTCTGTGTGTGGATTTTATATTTGGTCCCTAAGGCCCCGTCAGAGGAGGCAGTCCCATAGAAGACACGACCTATCCGGGAGTGTACCAGCGCCATGGCGCACATGACACAAGGTTCTTGGGTCACGTAAAGGTCATATCCGGTGCATATGTACGGCTGAGAGCCCGCCTCTGCATCCGAAACACCTTGAAAGGCGTCTGAGTTTGGTGAAATAAATCGGCAAGCAGGGTATCTGTCAAAAGAGTAACATCCGCCGCCCTGGCTCCGTGCCACAAGGTCAATGCAGACCATGACTGCGTGATGAAGAGGATGGTCGCTTCTGCAGTCATGGCCCACTGCTATGATTTTCTCCGTCGTTGGGTTAACCATCACAGCCCCTACCGCCTCGTTTCCCAACTCACTTCCTGCTTTGGCAGCAGTCAGAGCAGTCATCATGTACATGTGCATCCTGGCTTTCTGAGGTGGACTGAAGAGTTCTCCTTTCAAGGCAACCGTCACCTGTTTGTCCTCATGAAAGGATGTGGGCCAGTGTTTGCTCGCCAGCTCAAATTGGGGTCGGGTCAAAGGGGGACGTGCAGGGACCTTTACCACAAAAGGCTCACCTAATCCGTCATGTCTAACTCTATCCAAGGGGAGCAGAGAGTCAACACAGACCACCTTTACGTCTGGTGCATCGCTGACGAGGCACACAAGGACTTCCAGAGGATGTGGGCTGCCCTTCTCCTTCACCGCCCGAACCCTCTTGAGGTGCTGGAGGCCACTCAGTGGGTACAGGCTGCTCAGCTCCCGTAGAAGTCGAGAGGTCTCTTTCTTCTTGACAATGGGTGCAGCAAATGCTTCTATAAGCTTGACGTCTTGTGACTGCTCATCTGACAGTACAGGATAAGCAACCCAGGAGTCAGAATCACACACAGACCCCTTCCAGCGTTTGATCTGTGGTTCCATTGTTTTGGGGTTCTTCTGTGAAATATGATTTCATAGTAAAGTGAAACAAAATCAGTGCATTTTAACGGTAGAGTACAAAGTCTTTCAGTTGTGCTGGACCAACACTAAGCCTTGTCTGCATCAATCAGCCCAAGCAAAACCACTGTCTGGTGGATAAGTGGATACAATTGATCATCAAACCCTGGGTCTTTGCATTCATGTGGATGCCGCTTTCCACGCACCACACAAACACCGGTGCGTATCAAGCAACCCTCCTCATGGCAATGGCACTTCCTGATGGCAGTGCCACCCCAGCAGGACAATACACCATGCCACACCACAAAAACTGTTGCATAAATGAACGTGACAAAAAGCTCAAGGGATCTACCTAACCTCCAAAAATCTAAGATTCCAATCTGATTGAGCTTTCGTGGGACATGCCGGTACCACTGAGGTATGCCTGATCCACCATGGGGCCTGCTTACATCGAACTTGGCTCTGACTTGTTGAGGCATGAATACAGGACACCTGAGGGCTGTCCTGTGGTGTCTGGTGCTGGAGCATTGGATCCTGTGGATCCTGTTGGTTGTGAGGTTGGGTACAGGCTCATCCCACAGATGCTCGATCAGATAGGGATCTGGAGAATTCAGAGGCCAGGTCAGCACCTTGAGCTCTTTGTCACATACCTCTTGTGATTCCTGAGCAGGTCTTGTGGTGCAGAATGGCGTATTATGTTGCTGGGGGCCGCTGTCATTGGGGAGTGCTGTTGTCATGAGGGGGTTGCTTGGACTGCAACAGTCTTCTACATGAATGCCAGGACCAAAGGTTTCCGAGCAGAACATTGCATTGTAATGTAGATGATTAATGTTATTCACTTCACCTGTCAGTGGTTTTAATGTTTAGGCTGATGGCTGTATAATACAGCAGCCCATAAGACCTGCTGCTTTGCATTATTATATTGTTTTTAGCAATAATATGCTTACAGGTTTTGTCCCAACAGTCTAGGCAGATATTCTAACTTTCTAGTTTATGGTAGACCTCAATCAGTAGTGTTTTTTGTGGCCAATGTTGATATCTATACCCAACGGTTTTAAAAATATATCTTAATATACTGGCCATCAAGTATCCCTTAAATTTGCTATTAAAAGAGTTGTGACCAAGATATATATTTACCAGGGCCTTTAAGAGATGAAACACACAACTGTCTTTAGTATTTATGTAGTGCAATTACTTGTCATGTATCTGCCTATACTGATAAACCTGTGGAAGCTGAAATCAAACACTTGTGTCGACCATGCCTGCATATCAATCAGACTCGTTTGTAGCCTTTAAATAAATCCATAAAATAAACAATGAACACACAAAACACAACCAATAATAATCTTACATCCATTTTATGTCTGTAATGCTGAAACAAGCCGCCAATGAATTAAAAAAAGATTACAAATAATGAATCACTCATCAATTGATAAGAAGAAATTTAAAAGACAACATTATTCTTCCATAAATATTTCACTACACAGAGCCCATACTCCCTTAAATAAATTAAGCAATGATATCATAAGGTAAAGGTCCAATGTGTAAGATTTAGGGGGATTTGGGGGCATCTAGAGGTGTAGACTGCAACCAGTTGAAATTTCTCCTGGTTAGATTTTCTTCAGTGTTCATGGTTCAGGAGATTTTTACTAGAAGCTGAATTATCCGCAGAGGTCTCTTCCTCTTCAAAACCAACGGGCCAGGTGATTAAATTGGTAAAAACACTGAATAAAGGAGTTACAAGTTACAGATCAGTGTTTTTTCAATGCTACTTGGCTCACCGTAGATGGGCCACTGGCCCAGCAAATTCTTTGAATTGCCACTTGAGGCTGTCTCCAAGACAGGAAAGATCTTCATAAACCCCATTTTAAAATGCCCAACTTTACCGCAAAAATATGTTTACAGACTGCTGCAAAAAAGGCTTTGGTCACTATAGCTAATTTCTACATTCATGATAACTGTACGGGGATTACATTTTGGTTATAACTCAACCATGAAGGTGGCAACAGCCATAAAACAGCAGTCCACAAACCAATAGGCGACATCATGGCAATTGAATCCATTATTTTTACTGTGCCATTTTCTCTTCTAACATAATGTGTGCTCACCTTACTTTTGATCCAGACGTTCAGGGAGTTTTTACCGCGAGCCGAATTATCCCCGGAAGTCTCCTCCTATGCAAAACAAATGGACTAGATGTTTTAAACCAGTAAAAATACTGTATAAACCAGTTTCACGATTAAAAAATCCCTGTTTTTCCAACTTCTCGACGCGGAGGCGCTGCTAACTACAGTGGCCAGTGCGCAAAAATTTGAAAGTCGCTATCTAGATGCAATGTTTGGTTTGTAAATTCCGGGCTAGCGTCGAAATGTGGCAGTGCAACATGGCGGACTCCCGGGACATTCTGAGTTTGAAAAATATAATAAAGAAAACATGTCTTTTATATTATGTTCCATTTCTGCCAATATATTCCCCTAGATCCTACACAGTAGACTTTTAAATAATTTCTAGTTGCAACCCTCTGTGTGTTGTTGCCTTTAATAATGTCCAGCAGTGAGATCACTTGAGGCAGCACAGATATTTGACAAAGCTAGAAATGATCCATCAAAGCTTCATGTGAAAAGTACTTCATTAAAGAGTAACTAAACCCCCAAACCACTTGTGTCTGTTGAAAAGCAATATATATGGGTTTTTAGTCATTTTGTTGATTGACTTGGTTCATTTCTTGACATTTGAGTGCAAAGTATTAAAATTCTACATATTTTGTACAAATATAGATGGCGATTGCCCTCTTTAGGTTGTAACCTTCTTATTGTAATTGAATTTTGCTATTGGCTGATCCTGGCAGCAGAGGCCTGCTTTCGAGCCCCATGTCGCCACCCTCTCACCCTCTAAATTGTGTGCACACAGGGGACAGGGAGGTGCTGTGGATCAAGAGGCTGCACGACTGGGTGACTGCACATGTCTTGGCCCCCCTCCTGGTCCTGCCCATTTTGAGACTTTTTTACACATTCAAGGAAGGAGACACTCAAGCAAAAAGTCTGGGGTTTAATTACTCTTTAAACAGCCTGAATAAGAAGACCATATATGATACTATACTTGATGGATTCAGACGTAAACACAGCATGTTGTACCAGATCAGGTCAACATGCAATCTTTCTTCACTTCCTGCCCAGCATGAGCTTTGTCTTAATGACTTTTGGCACGTGTCGTATGGTCAGTGACACTCTGGTGCCTCGGGTCAGTGTCTCTCCCGGCAGAGCGCCAGCAGCAGACAGGTTCACCACCTTGTCTGTCAGCGTGTCCTGGCTGCAGGGGCGGATGCCATGAAGGAGGCGCTTGTACATATCATCCTGCAGGATCAGGAGACTGCGCGGTTTCACCAGCAGGGACAAGAGGAAGCGGTTCTCCTCTGTCTGTGGCACATCGCCCTCCTGGCTGCTGACAGGCGTGTAAAAGTCCAGGAGGGTGTGAGACCCCAGGCTGATAGTGGTGACAGTCGGGTGGTACAAAGGGCCGTCCTCATGAGGCATAATCCCTTCCCCTTGTTTATACTCATTCACCAACACATGATTGGCTGTTTTCCCACTGAATGCACCAAGGGAGGAAATTTTCTCACAGTATGTCTGGAGCCAGTCAGGAATCTTTTCTGCCAGCATGCCTTTAGGACTCGGTAACCCTCCCCAGTTTTGAAGCCTTCTGCCCGACAGCTGAGTCCATTTGATTTTGGGAGACCTGTACACCTGCTGCTGAAGGTAGGACTCCTCCTCTTCTGTTATGAAATCTGGGATGTAATACACTGTTGGTGGGGCATCATTTACGACAAACTGCTTCAACTCCTCCAAAATACAAGCTGGGCGTTCCATGTCTCCTTTAAAAAGGTCAACATGAAATGCTTGTTAAAACCCAAGTCAAAAAAGTGTGTATGCTGACTTAAACCTCCATGGAGAGCAACAGGGTTTCCACACAGGGTCATGAACAAAATTTCAAAACTTTTTTTCATGACTGTTAATGGGGAGGGACTTACGTCCATTTATTTTGGCTTAGGAGAGGGGCATACAAGTTTAACTTGTTGTAATATGTATTTATTTTACCGCTTAACAAAAACAATGGAATGTATATTTTTTGGTTATTTTTTTATAGTCAAAATTACACCATTGGTCATAGCGAGAAACTGTAAAAACAGAAATTATCATTGGATTTTCAAATATACAACGGTCTCAAGACATAATTTCAGACATATCCTTCAGTGAAAAAAATATTAGAGATGCTTTTTCAACTCAGGAATTTTGTCTTAAGCTTTTAACTTCCAAATATCAAAGGGGAAGTTTTGAATATCTAATAACCAATTAAATGTGGTATTGTCTGCCAGTCACTCAGGGAGGCTCAAGGAAAAAGGTTTTGTAGCTACGAGGAGGCTATAAAAAACACACCGCAGGCTCCCCACAGTCTCTGAGAAAGAACAGTTCCTAACTCAGGTACAGACTAATGTGTTGTTAATAAAGTTCCCCACGATGCAGAGACATTTGCTGAAAGAGACTTTCTTAGCACACACACGTCCTCGGTTCTTTGACTAAACATTTAGCAAACACCGCATTTCTGGTCCCTGTTAAGGCAGCACAGTCCGCTACATGGAAATGCTCTTTTCAAATAGCGAAACAGCGTCATTTTAACACACAGCACAACCCCGCTATCTACAGAAATCTAAAAACGTATACAGTTTACATTTTAAGTGACATTAAATCATATTTACCTCTTTCGACAGCAAAAATATTTTAAAAAACGTTCGATCAAAGTATCCCGTCAGTCACCCGACTCCATGCTCACATTCATGTGCATCTTACTAATATTTCCCCGGAAATAAAGCATCTAACTTTTGGACCTGGGCTTCATTTTCTGAACAGTTCTGTAAAATGATAGGGCATCTAAAAGAACACCTTTTACTGGTTTAATGTGAATTGTTTTGCTAATACATTTGTCAGTGTCTAACTTGGATGTGTGTGCTTATTCTTAGGTCACAGAGTTGTCGTTGTACGGAATTATTTACATGTGACACTCGGACACGGTGAAGGAAGAATACTAAGGACACTTGTGCTTCTGCTCTGAACGCTGCGGATTTTTTTGTTTGTTTTTGGCCCTAAAACCAAATGAGGCATCTCCATGTTCATCTCCGGTTTTTAGTTTGCGAATATAAGATTCAAACGGGAATGAGGTGAGGTCAGCCTCCGTTTTTAAACTCGCAGCTAGCTCACTCAAGGCTCACAGCCATGTTCCCTACTAAAGTAAAAATCCTGCACAGGCTGCTTCAGTTTAGACAGACTTCTTGGTTCTCTCCTTCAACTGGAAAAGCATTGTACTCCAGACTGGTTCTGGGCATTGAGACCAGCTGTGATGACACTGGAGCTGCTGTGCTGGACGAGACTGGTGAGATACTGGGAGAGTGTCTGCATTCACAGAAACAAGTTCACCTGAGGTGGGTGTCACAGCTGTACTCACTTAATATTGCTTGAGCAGTGGTGGAAGAAGTGTGCATTTTACTTCACTTAAGTAAAAGTACTAATACTAAACTGTGGAAATACTCTATTACATGTGAAAGTTCTGCATTTAAGATACTTGTTTCTTGTAAAAGTAAGTACCATCATTAAGGACTATCAGAAATGTCATTTCTGTTTTTACAGTTTTTGCCCATTACATATGGGGTCATTTATAGTGTATATATATGTATATAAGTACCATCTTTAAGGACTGTCAGAAATGTGAATTTTCAACAATAATTTCTGTTTTTACAGTTTCTATGTTTATTATATTTGTAAAAGTAAGTATCATCAGAAAAATGTGCTTTAAGTATTAAATTTAAAGTACCCAATGTAGAAAACACTTTAAAAAAAAACCCTTAAAAAACCCTCAAAATTATTGAAAACAAATAACTGAATATATTTGTCTGTTGGCCTATTGATTAATCAACTAATCATTTCAGTTGTACCTGTATAACCTGTTTGGTAATTTGATTTTTAACAGAAAACATTTGATAAAATCTTACATTTTTATGCAAGCGTCTTATTTTGAAAAATTGTAACTAAGCTGTCAGATTAATGCAGTGAAGTAAAAAAAAAAACACAAATACAATATTTCCCTTTGAATTATAGTGCAGTAAAAGTAGAAAGAGGCATGAAAAGAAAATACCAAAGTAAAATAAGTACCTTAAATTTATACTTTAAGTTTAGTGCTTGAGTAAATGTACTTAGTTACATTCCATTAATGTGCTTTAAGGCTTTTGTTTTGACATATTCCCTCCCTCCTGAATACTGCAGGGCTGGTGGCATCATCCCCACGGTGGCTCAGCAGCTCCACAGGCAAAACATAGAGCGTGTGGTCCAGGAGGCTTTGGAGAGGAGCAGCGTGGACCCGAGCCTGCTCTCAGCGGTGGCGACCACCGTGAAGCCGGGCTTGGCCCTGAGCTTGGGGATCGGTCTTGAGTTCAGTCAGAGGTTTGTGAGGCAGCACAACAAGCCCTTCATCCCCATCCACCACATGGAGGCTCACGCGCTGACCGTCAGGATGCTCCATCCTGTTGACTTCCCCTTCCTGGTCCTGCTGGTTTCTGGGGGTCACGCACTTCTCGCTGTGGCTCGAGGAGTTGACAACTTTCTACTTTTGGGTCAAAGTCTGGACGAAGCTCCAGGGGACACACTGGATAAAGTACGGCCTTAAGAGTAAAATATGGCTGTTTTTAGTGGTCATGATGTTTAGTTTGTGATCGTAAACAAATATCTAAGGATGCACAATAATATCGGCATATTTAGGGCTACCCCTTGAGAGCTGAAGATACGAATGATCAGTCAACGTTAGCCTGTTGAAATAGTTTTATTCTGAAATATTTGCATTTTTAATGCTGTATATATATTTTCTGTATGTTGTAGTTGTATTTTAGTAAAGACACTACAGAGAAATAAATATGTGTGATATTTATAACCGTGGTAAAATAACAAAGTTTAAGGTGGCCTAAGACTTTTGCACAGTACTGTAGATAATATCTGCATATCGGATATCGGCAAAAATCCAATATCTTGCATCCCTATAACTATCTTTTGTGCATTCACAGGTGGCAAGACGTTTGTCCCTCATAAAACACCCGCTGTGCTCCACACTAAGTGGAGGTCAAGCTATAGAGCTTCTAGCAAGGAATGGAGACAGGACGAGGTTCGCTTTTAAGACACCGATGGGACGAACATTTGACTGCTGCTTTTCTTTCACCGGGCTACGGAATCAAGTGAACTTAACAATAATGAAAAAAGAGGCGGAAGAAGGTATGAGGACCCACATAGTGACAACTATAACCTCCATACCACTGATCAGATTCATAGACCTTTCTTTAGAGTGGACATTGGACTTGTCCAACACAGGTGGATAAGAAAAAAAAATCTTTTCTTCTTTACAAGGAAGAAATAAATGCAAAATGAATGAGTGAATGAATGAATTTTGACAGGTTTATGCGTGAAAATGGCACTTTGGGAAAATAAAAAGACAATTTTCATTTGCACACCAGAAACAAATGAGACGCATGTTTAAAAAGAAGTGATAATGTTCATTCACTATATTTGTACGATGACACTCTTCCAGTTTCATAGTTTACTGAAACTGTTGGGGAAATTCACATTTAAATAAATTAGATGTGTAACCTAATTTCTCCCTCTCCTCTGTAGGTATAGAGGAGGGGACGCTGCTGTCCTGTGTGAATGACATAGCAGCAGCCACGCAGCACACTGTTGCCTCTCATCTTGCAAAGCGCACACATCGTGCAATCTTGTTTTGTAAGGCAAACAACCTGCTGCCATCCAAAAATCCCACCTTGGTGAGTGTATTACGTCCCTTTATCTTTTATTTAATTAATGAAAATAACATTTTTTTGCAATACCAGCAATGCCAATGCCCAGCATTACAGTTACAGATTGTTCATTGGAGAAAAGGTGATTATAAATGGCATTTTAAGTCTCTTAATGTTTTTACATTTTAGAATTAGATTTAGGTTTTCTAATTAGCGTAGACCTGAGAGCCACAGACAGGGTAGGGGTGTCAGAAAGTACTGATACATCAGGCATATCCCAAATTAAGGCCCCTCGACTGATTTTAAAGGGCCCTCACAAAATTTGTACAGACTATCATCCTTTAATGGCTGTGAATATGGATATGAAGATGTCACTGTTAACCCTTCTTTGACAGGTGCTGTCTGGAGGAGTTGCGAGCAATCAGTACATCCGCAAGGCTTTGACAATAATCACTGACACAACAGGACTGAACCTGCTCTGTCCTCCAGCCAAATTCTGCACTGACAACGGAGTGATGATTGCGTGGTGTGTATACCGACGTTCGGTAAAGCTTTGACAGTGAATTCATTCAGGTGATTCACCTCAGTGGAGAGTCCCGTCCATCTAAAACAACCTTTTCTTTTTAAAACCAGGAACGGTGTTGAACGGCTGAGAGAGGGGAAAGGGATACTGCCTCCAAATGTGGATGTCTCCTATGAGCCAAAGTAAATAAATCAGAATCAAAAATTTTTGATTTACAATTTCAGTGAAAGATACCAATTTTTACCATTAACTCACATAAATGTTGTATTCCAGGGCAGCACTGGGTGTTGACATGACAGCAGAGGTGAAGGCAGCAGCGATCAGGTTGCCAGCAGTCAGGATGAAGATCCCCGACTGACACACTGTTGGCTTTGTTCTGCGCAAAAAAAGTGTTTTTTAATCAGAAATTTCCCCCAGTTTAGAGTATATATTGTGTATATACACTGAACTAAAATTTAAATGCAACACTTAAGTTTTTGCTCCTATTTTTCACAGGTTTAAGTTAAAGATCTAAGACTTTTTTATGCACTCAACAGGTATATTTCTCTTAAATTTTGGTCTGAACTTGTTACACCTGTGGCATTGTGTTGTGTGATCAAAAAGCACATTTCAAAGTGTTCTTTTATTGCGACCATCCCAAGGCACACCTGTGTAGTAATGATGCCGTTTAATCAACATCTTTATCTGCCACACCCTTTAGGTGGATGGGTTAACCCTGGAAAATGAGAAGCACTCGCTAACACAGATTTTAACTTAACTTGATTTGTGACCAAAGTTTGAAAGAAATAAATCGATTGCATACATAAAAAGTCTTAGATCTTTAACCTCAACCTGTACAAATCCAGAGCAAAAACTTAAGTGTTTATGTTTGTTAAAAAAACTGTTTAAATGTTTGTACAGTATATGATATATGTTTAAGCACATTAAGCATCTATTTATTAATAAAAGTGTTTTTTAAACATTGCATTTTTTAATGACACAAAACTACCTGAAAATATAAATTCCATCAAAGTGACTTTTTTTGTGTGTTCAGTGGCTGATAATCTGTTGACCCCTAGTTATGATGTTTGAAAGTATAAAAAGACTAGTACCAAAGAGATTTTGACACTTTAGGTGTTACCAAATTATGACCTGGCCTGTGGACCATGCTTGCAACTGTTTCCAGTCTCCCCTATATTTTGTTAATAAAACTTTGGAAGTTTTACTTTTTTAAGTAAGCAATAAATTGTAATGTATGGCCTTTAGTTGTAATGGAGTATGTACATTTTTATTTTGACTTAAGAGTCTGTATAATGTTTGCACCACTGAAGATGAGTGTGTGCACCTATATTTTTATTTTATTTTATTTATTTTGTTTTGCTGTAGTTTCTCAGTACGGCCGCCAGGTGTCAGTGTTGGCCCAGCCCGCGGCGGTGCAGAGAGCCGCTGTCAGTGCGCAGCGCCCGGACTCTCTCTCCTGAGCGCCGCTGCAGCTCCGTAGTTGCCGCTCAGTGCTGTTGCGCTGAAGTGAGTCCAGACATCTGATTGTCTCTGTGTTGAGGAGGAGACCCACACGGTGTTGACCGGCGTGGAGGCAACAGGGAAACCGTCTGCCGTCTGCCTCACCATCCTGTGGTTACCCCCCACTCGGAGATCATTTTTAAAATCTGGTGCGGACCTCTTCATCCCACAGAAACCAAACCAGCAGCAACAACTTCGGGGGATATTTTTTTGTTTCTCTCCACGTTGCACACAACCATAAAGTGGAAATTGCTCGGATGCTGTTTGGAGCGCGGAGGAGAGGGCAGGAGAACCGGCGCGACACCACATGATGTCCGGATTATTATTTACTTGAACGACCTTGGGTTATTTCCTCTTTCAACGGATTATTATGATTTTTGTTGGAATGGAGAACAACCTGACGCATTTGGCACACTGTGTGAAAAGTATGTATAGCTCTACAGGATCACATATTCATTTTAATCTCATGCTTGCAGATGTATTTCCATTGAGGCTCAGAGAGGGTTTGCACTGTGTTGTTCAAACAAATCAGGTTTAATCCAAAACCCTCTGACAGCTAATGGATGCTTTCACTCTTTGGTTCACATTAAGACACATTTACCACCATTTAAACACAATAACATAGTATCAGATCTGGTGGAGGATTTTGAGACAGTTCCTGTGTTGAGGTGCTGCACCTCCAAATGTGTTACTCACAGGGAGACTCCCCACTCTGCATAAATCATTCATGGCCTGCATGTTGTGCAGCTTTCTGAATGAAGCACATGTTTGCTGTGTGCCAAGGCCTGTAGTCCTAGAAAAGGAGCTGTCACTGTGAATCAGGCTGCAAGGCTACGGTTAGTGGAACAGATGGGAGACACAGGCTTACAACAGAACAGCATCAGTGCACTCAAGCTAGAGACAGACGTACCCGTGTCATGCAATACAAAATAGGCCGAGGGATTGAGTCATAAAACACTGTGAGGTAGAGGAGGGGGAGGTGAATGAGTAACACTTGATGTGCAGAGGAGCAGAAAAATGACCCTGCAGAGGTGAGCCACCAGAGGCCTTGACCTGGAGCCAGTGGCTGGAGCCTGGGTCACTCTGTGAAAATCGTTCACAATCCTTTTCCTCGTTCCCGCCATCTGGTATTTATAGGCTGCTTCTGATGGGAAATAAATCACTGAAATCCTCACGCTATCTCTTTCCACTCTCTCTCTCTCTCTCTCTCTCTCTCTCTCTCTCTGCAGTTGAGGAAGGGATGAGTTCTAGCCGGCAATGGAGCAGGACTGATTGTTTCAACACCAGCACACAAGGATGGTCCTCCTAGCCGGTCGCCCCCAAGTGCCCTTGAAATCACCACCCTTTACTGAGTAACAATCAGCGTCACACTCAGACATGGATGAGAGTGGATGACAGGAGCGCAAAGGCAGCAGAGCGAAGTCGTGGGGAGGCACAGAGTTGCTAACTTCCTGGAGCAAAATGAAAACATTGATGTGCGAGTTAGGAATCTAACCAAAGACTCTTGCACCTTACTGCCACCGCACATTTTCCACACTACAGTTAATCAATGCTCCATCCTCCAGAACATGGGGTGCGTCAAGTCCAAAAGGAGCGACTCCGCAGCCCAAAATGCGAACTCTACAGAGAAGGTGGAAGGCAAAGCCAAGGAAGCAAAGGGCGAGAAAGCCTACTTGGTGCACTCCGAGATGGGCCTGGCAGAGAACACCCCTCAGGTTAGCCCTGTGCTGTTGGAGTACGCCCAGAGGCTGTCTGAAGAGATCGTGGCCCGGGCCGTGCAGCAGTGGGTGGAGGTAGACCGCCGCTACAGTGACATCCCTTACATTGAATGTGACGTGCCATGACTTAGGAAGGGATGTCAAAGTGGAAAGGCCTGGGCTAAGCCGAGACTGCCTTGACCTTGGAGGTTCTACGTTGTTAAACAAGGCCAATGGTCTCAAACGCCTTCATTCAGAATGAATTGTTTACCTGCTCAGAGCGAGAATATGAATGAGCTGTTAGTAATTCAGCTTTGACCCCCTTTTGGATTGGATTATACTTGGACTGCACGTAAAAATCCTCCTCCAAAGCGACCAAAGCACTCTGATCCATGTTCCTGTGATTATCTGCAACAAAGCTGGAGTCAGGAGCGTCTTCTTTCGGATATCGTCTTTCAGAGACCTTATTTGTCCCCTTTCCCAGTAGGTGTTGGCTCTCTGTGGCAAAGCAAGAAATCCTATCAGATATTGCCTGGAATTGTAATGTTCCCCTTTGCCAGTGAAAGTCTACCCCATCCATCGATGCTGTCCCACAGCCAACATTCCCTCCTCTTACGGAGAAAGCTATTAATAGATCCCTTCATTTGGTGAAGACTCTCACTTGAAAACTCTCACTGGTGTCATCAGGTCAGAAACACACCCAGCTGTCCGGCTCCTTCCAGTCTGAGCAAAAGAGCTCATTGTGCTGAAGTTCTCCCTTAATGGCATCCCTGGAGATCCTGTGGCGGAGCTGCAAAGAGGAGCATCTTCCTCAACTCCGCCATTAGGCAGCCTCGACCGCAGCGTTCGTTCCAACAGACAGGGTCCTCGAAATGAGTCCAGGAAATTTTGTGATGAGTTTCCTGAACTGCAGGATATTCTGCGCACACACAGTTTGGAATCTTTAACATTAGGGACCTAGATCCCTGGGGACCTGCTGGCCTCTTAACCACAAAGGAACCAGGGCATTAAAAAGGATTGACACACTTTTCAGCATGGATTTGGCCCGTCAACAGAACTCAAGTTATAAAACAAACAAAAAAACACGTGGTTTTGGCTAAAATGTTGTAGGCCTAGTTTTTTTGTCAACATTATGTAATTGTATCACGCCAACCTGAGAAATACTGCCATCTGCCCTATAGAGGACAACAGCACAAATATGCAGACCTCGAAACCCGTGACATGTCAATCCAGTCTATATATGACTTCTTAAAATAGTGTGGTGCTGCTCTATAATAGAGGGCAACAATACTAACCAGGGGATAGAGTAGATATATTTGGAATAGAGGTTCACAACCGCAAAAGTCCTTAATGAATGTTGCTATGAGCCCGACACTGTTTTCTACTATTTGATTTATATGAGAGGGGATATTACACAGCTCTGCTAGCTGGACAGAGAGGTCAATGTAGCTGCAGATTTGCGCACAGGTACTCTAATGTATGGAAGCTGAGAGCAGCAATGCTTGCTATTAGTTTTTTAATGCTAATATCTCGAGAGCACAATTTAATTATTTAGTTATCTAGAGATTAATTGTTGCAAGATCAACAACGCCTGACTTGATCTCAAAAGGCCATAATTATCATGTGATCATTTAAAAAACAGAAGTCGTTTTCTCTGGATAAATTAGGCTATCTTGTAATTCAGAGAAATCAGATTTTGTTTTCTTGAGATCACAATAATTATAAATTATTGCGGTCAAGTGAGCTGCCATCAGTCTCGACTCTGGAGACAAAAAGGCCAATTTCTTGAGATGGCTCACTTGACCACAGCAAGCTATGATTATGATGTGATCTTGAGGAAATGCAAGTGGTTTTTTTATGATTGTCTTCTCATCCTGAAAAATCGACTTTTGTTTTCTCTGTCACATAATCACATTATCATTTTGATTCTTGAGAAAAAGAAAACAAAATTTTATGATTCATCACCAGAAAAGGACTTTTGTTTTCTCGAGCTCGACAGCAGTTCACTTGACCACTTGAATGCCATTACCTTGAGATCTCAAGTTAATTATTTTGTCATCTCAAGATAAGAAATCTAATTTTCTCACAATAACGGTTAATTTTTTTATTTTGAGAAATCAAAATATTGATTTCTCGAGATAATGATGTGATTCATCACAAGAAATTGACTTCTGTTTTCTTAAAATCACATTGTAATTATAGGCTTCAGCAGTCAGTGAGGCGTTATCAATTTTAAAAGAACTTTTTTCTCTTTTTCGAGAAACTATCCTTTTTGATTTTGAGAATCAACATGAATTTACCCCGTTATAATGAGAAACACATTCCTAATCTCTAGATTTTGAAATTAATAACCTGCGATCATGAGAAATAACATTAAAATAATAGCAAGCACAGCCGTTTTTGGCTTCCGTACAAAACAATGTCATTGGGATATACCCAAAATTCATGTCCCAGTGCTAGCTACAGAAATGCATTTAAGACGATACTATACTGCCACAATGATTTCCAGTGATAACAATTTTGAAGAGTGTTTAAGTAATGAAAGAACCATACCAGTACGGACCAGTAACCCTAAGAATACTTCAATACAAGCTGATAAGCCATATTAAACAGTGGCAGGGTATTTTTCTCTCCACTTGCCTTCTCCCTAGTTCTTCTCTTACGACACTAATTGTTTCAGTTGGCCAACACTAATGCAGGTCACACTGTATTGGGAAGTCTAACCAACATAGAAGCTGTTTCAGTGCTATCTGAAACTCTGCCCTTTACAGGGAAAAGTTGCATCATTCAAAAAGTCCTTGCTAATGGCATTATAAAGTTTACAGGCGTTAAGTGATGATTAATCGAAGGGCTGCTGACAGAGAGGTTTCTCTACAGAAACATGATGCGTGTAATGAAACACTTTCCCATCATGCTGAAAATCAACTCATAAAACAGAACTTGCACTAATCTACGTGGACAGATTAATCTGTCGGGGTCATCCAAAACATGTTGTGAACACACTGAAGATTAAAGATGACACGCCATATTCCTAATTCTTAATCTGGTGCCATTTGTTTAGTTTCAAATCAAATGATAAAGGCTAATCCCCCTGGCTGTGCTGAACGTTGTTTGCTGTCAATGTTGGAATTCAAAAACAGCAAAAGGCCTACAGCACACGAAAGAGCTGATAACAGAGAATGTCATCGCCAGATTTTAGTCAGTTTATGCTATTAAACTTGCACATTTTCTTTATAGTCCACATGCCGGAGGATGAGTCGTGCCATTTTACATGTTGATTTTAGTGATATTGGGAATTCTGACCCCAAACTTGGTGATGGTAAAGTTTTTACAGATTGTGGTATCACCGATTTTTACAACTTCACAAGAGATCCAGTATTATAACTCATGTTGTCTAAAGAAAACCAATGCATTGGATTGTCTTTGTGCAGACAGCCATGGAGGGATCGTGTCTGCACCACAAAGAGTTAAAACTGGGATCAAACATTAACGCCTGTCTACAGCCAATCATCTGTGTCTTCCAGTTGACGCTTTTAGCTCTGACTGAAAGGTTGCCAATGCTCCCTTTTGGAAATCTGTAGTTTTTTAAAGGTCACTCATTTTAAATTATTTGACAGCAGCAGGTGTTTGCACAGAGATGGGAGATGCTGCCAAACTTGCCAACTACTGAAGGATTTATTCATCTCAAGGTGGACAGATTCCCTGGAAGGCTGTTAAGACCTTTGGTACAGATTAAATTAGGGCTGCCACTAACAATTATTTTCATGATCAGTGAATCTGTCAATTAAATTCTTGGTTAACCTTTTCATCTATAACATCTCAGAAAATAGTGAAAGGTGGGAGTGGGAAAAAGTGGGAGACAGTGAACGGGGAGGAAACAAAATTAAAGGCCAAAAGAAAAATCGCACTCGATACACACTCAAACTCAGAGTTCCACCCATGACAAAAAACACACAGAGCCAACTGAAGGTGCTGTCCCTCTGGAGACACACAACCAACTGAGAAGGAAAACCAAACCTCCCTATAAAACCTCTCAGCCTGGCTGATCACCAGCAGCTGAGGAGAACATCACAGTTGCACCCAATCCCTCCTGATTAGCACACCTGGGACCTAGATTTTGGATCTCTGTGGATCTATGACCATAACAAAAGTATTTCAGTCAACCAAGATTTTCTTTGGTTTATTTAAAGCCCAAGTCTAGAACCCACTTCATATTGGAATTAACCCTTTGGAAACCTGAGCAAATTTGCTTGATTTCTTTTAAAAACATGGGAAGAAGGCAATGAGCAATAAAAGAAAAATAAATGGCCAAAAAATAAGACAAAGGAAAAAAAAACAAACTATAAACGAATTAATAAAAAGTACAAGACAATTGGGTGGAAATTAGTCCAAAAAAATTAATAAATAAATAAAAGAAAGTTGAAAAAGATCAATGATGATGTGGAAGAAAGTGCTTTGAAAAAATATAAATATATGAATATACTTTTTCATTAGCTTTTTTCCCTCTAGACATTTTCCCTAGCTTTTTAAAACTTTTTTTCTAAAGTTACTAATTTCTTGCATTTTGATGAACATGTATCTTACCAAGTAGGTCATTGTCTTGTTTCCTATGTTTTTGAAAGAAATCAATACCAGTTCTCTCAGGGTTCAAAGCTTTAAATAATTGTGAAAGGTGTCTGAAAGCAGCACGAGAAAAGAGGTGTCACTCCAGGTTTCAAAGGGTTAAATGGCTCATTCTGAGGTAATGCAACCACAATAATCCTTAGCTTAAGGTGATTATATACTAATGAAATCATTTCTGAATAATATATTCATTTTCTGCCGATAAATGCCCATAAAATCCTTCACACTGACATGTAATTCCATAAACTACTCATTTTATGCTGCTTGGCAAAGTCAATCAAGTGAATGATCTCTCTTTAATTTTTGACAGACAGCACAGTGGTGTAAAATTATTCTGCTATAGAAATTGAAACCCCTGTACCCATGATGCCTCTGATGTGCCAGTGAGTGACAGCAGCCATAGATAGAAGAAGTCATAGTGCAGTGGAGTTGATGCATAAAAAGATGAGCTGACTTGACTATAAAGTGAAACCCAAGCAGCAGCCAGGACCCTCCTGCATTGTTTCCATGACTTCTCTGCCAAATAAGTGAGAAACGGCCTCCAGGAAGCAGCTGTGTAAGATGATACCTGTCAGCCTGTGAATACATCATCATCAAATAACATAAAATGTGTGACTTTTTGCTTATTCCTGTAGTCCAATATTCATCAAACTGTACATACAGTATGTGTAAAAACTGATGATGCCAATAAATCAGATTTATGCCTTCTATCATTATTGAAACACTTTAATATTTATTTCTTAATTACGACTTCAGAGCAACCTCACACCTGTGCTTTTTAACATATTAGTGGCACATTTAAAAGGGACACTTCACCCCAAAATATATATTTTTTCTTCTTACCTGTTGTGCTATCTATTAGTCTAGATTGTTTTGGTGTGAGCCACTGATTGTTGGAGATATCGGCTGTAGAAATGTCTGCCCTCTTTCCAATATAATGGAACTAGATGGCACTCGGCTTGTGGTGCTCAAAGCACCCTAAAATAAATAAAAATTAAAATATAAGAATAAGAAGTCATGATGTTACTCAAGATAATCCATAGGCCTTTTTGTAAGCAATTTCATGTACACTGTTAGGCTTACTAAAAAACAATTTGTTTTTACGTAAAAAAAAATAGGGTCTGAGCTGCCTTAGAATTTTAAGTTGACTGAATTAGAGAAGACAAGTTAATGTTATTTTGTAAGGATTCAACTGGTTTTCTCAAATTCAGTCAACTTAAAAGTTAAGAGCAGCTCGGACAGACTTTTGTAAGTTTAAACAAGTGCTTTATTTTTACTCCATATGAAGTATTAGTATTAGTATTATAAGTCCATGAGTAGATCCATGCTTCTGTGGTGTGCCGTGATATGGCTGGTGGGTTTAGCTCGATAGTAAGAAAGATCTACGGAAAAAATGAAAGTTTTGGTCGCTTTGACCACCACAAGCTAAGTGCCGTCTAGTTCCATTATTGAAGAGAAGACAAACATCTCTACAGCCAATATCTCCACCACTCTGCAGGTCACACCGAAACAATCTGAACTGATAGATTGCACTACGGGTAAGAAAAAACATATCTATGTTTGATTTGGGGGTGAGCTGCCCCTTTAAAGTCCCGGTCAAACATGCTGCATCCTGTAAGAGAGCGAACACACAGCAGGTTTAAAGTTCAGCGGCATGAAGAACAAACAAAAAGGATTTGGAAGTGACTGCTGGCCAGCGCTTGTTTGAAGAGCCATAAAGCATGAGGGTTTATCAGTGACGCACAGAGAAAGACTCAGACGCTGTCCTCGGTGTTTATGGCAGTTTATTGTCTCCAGTACGTGGAGGTCGTCCTGTCTGCCCACTGAGACGGCTGAGAGCGCCTCAGACTGCTGTGACAGGCCTGCTGCTGCCTGATGAATGTGGCACACAGACTAGAAGAGGCTGCTGCAGAAATAAAATGTGTGTCACTGAGTCAGACTGTGAATGTGAAGGCAGGAAGAGAAGCCAGACAATGTTATGAAAAAAGTATAAAAAAAAATTGAAATAAGATGCAATGATAAGTAACCACCCATTATCATCTGAAGTAATAATCATAAATACACGTAATAAATTGCCATTGTTATTACTGCTGGCTCTATTACAGTGTACTGCAGTTGTGTGTGTGGTGAGAACACACTCCAGCAGAAGCTGTTGCTTGACTGCTGTGTGCAGGTGCACTCAAGGACAAACACTGTGTGCTGTCTCTATTTCATTACTTTCAAATGTATTAAAAGGTGGAAAACTAAAATGTGAAATAGAAATGTTATATTGGCTATATCACTGTCAGCTGTTATAGTTTTTGTTAAGTGTAAATATCACCAAAAGTAGTATAACATGTTAAAAAAAAAGTCAATGCGTGGCCTTCAATCATATGATCCCTAAAATAAATGGAGATATATTTGTGTCAATATTATTTGTTTGAGGAAAGAGAAACAACTTCTACAAATACAAAAAAAAGTTGTAAACTCACATTTTTTGTTCAAACATATCTGCAAATACACAAATTCCACAAATTTAAATAAAAGTAATTGTAAAATGCAAATCTGCAAGAGTAGCATCGAGATTCATGAATAAAAACTGGATTCACAAATATCTGTTAGAATGTTGTAAATGTAGGAAAATCATCACAGATGCCTTTCATTCATTTGTAAATTAACTGAATGTATTTGCAGATATATATATTTTTTAATTTCTGGAAAATGTTTGTGCTTTTGCAGATCAATTTTCTATTCACATTTGGGGGTTTTACGCATTGTATTAGCAAACTGTGTTTTATATTCACAGATTACACTTGAAAAAAGTGATTGTCGACCTCTCCACACAAATAACATAAGTAATCTAAATAATAAGTTGTAATAATAATAATAACAATAATAAATGCAATACATGTAATATAAATAATAATATAAGACAAATAAATCTCCATAAATATGGCACTTAGTAATAAAAGCTATGATAGGGTTTCAAAATGCTCTAAAATGGTCTGTTTATCTGGCAAGTTGTTTTTTTTTAATTTTCTGAGGGGAATTTCCCCCCCAGAACCCCCAAATTAAAGAAGTTGTGAGGTAAAGGTGCTCCAAATCACAAAAACCTGTTCAGAAGCCTGCTTCATGTGTTATCTGTTATTTGTAGATCCATCACACGTTAGAAGTGCTCATTTATTTGCAACAGACTGCTCTGTAACGATCTTATAGACAGTCACAGAAAATATGTAGCACTTCCTGCCAACACTCGAGGTAAAACAGAGCAGTTTACAACCCGACATGCAGCTAAAATAAATATTTATTTTCCAGAGTTCATATTTGAGCAGCAGCTTAGTGCTGATAACAAAGGCACTTTCTAAAAACCCTGCCACTGTTTCACAAGAACATTTTAAGCAGGTCATAAAAGATCCTACTCTCAACAGCTGCAGTCCTTCAAAACATAAATGAACAAGAACACACAACATTTCAGATTACATTACCAACTCTCTTTATTGCCCTTTGTTCCAGCAATAATGCCTAATCTGACTGGTTATCTCATAAATACTGCAGCTATGAGGACTCAAGTTTAGGGAGGTGATTTGATACCAACTGAAAAACAGTGACGTGTCCATCAGATAAGGTAAATGATAAAAACACAAGACAAAAATGCAATGTAACATGTAAAGGCACTCAGAAGCAATAATGTTAGAAATCTGCCATTTGTCTTAGGAGTGTTGTGTGGAAATGTCAGAAAACCTTTTTTTTTATCCCACTGAAAAGAAAAGAAACAGAGACACATTATCGGAATTAGTGACCACACTGTAGAAATACAGATGATACTGATGGGTGTCACATCAACAAACACCCACAGGAAATGTATGAAAGCACTCAGCGGTGAGATCATTCTCCTCCCGTGTCCTCCTGTTAATGCTGCTGTGCGGCAGATTCCTTGCATTCGCAGCAGCAGAGTTACTGCTGTATGACTTATGTAAAATAGAGAAAAAAACACTCCACTTCCACTGCAGAGCAAGTTTACACTAAACATTTTTCAGGTGGGACACGCAGGGCATCTGTTAGCTGCCTCTTCTACTACTATTTTTGATATCTGGCTGTGATGAATCAGAGCTCCTTCTCCTCAGCAGCAGAGAAGCAGCCTGGATCTTCTTCTATAATGTTTCACTGTATTTAATAGTGCCGAGTCCAACTATATGACCTGTGGATGTGCGTGTTGTGCAATAACAGACTTTCTTACATCCTCAGCAGCACAGTGCTCTCACTGGCTGACCATTACAGGCTGTGGGAACCGCAGGCTTGGAGAGGGCTCAGTGGGGAGTGTGTTTAAAGGCGAGGAGCATCAGAAAGTCAGCTCCTTGTCTCCCAGCGAGGAGAAGCACTGCTCCACCGCCTGATCAGACACCTCCTCCAGTGTTGACGGCTTCCATTTGGGATTCTGGTCCTTGTCAACCAGCACTGGAAACAAAGAAAACTATTCATTATTTATCCTTTAACAGCACTTATTATCAATTTTTTCCCATTATGCTTTGTTGTTCATTGCTGTCTTTGCAATCTCTATTAACCCTTAGGGACTGTTTGGTGAATTTTAGATGCTTTTGATTCTTCTTTTGTTTGATAATTTTGGCTGTGTTCATGCAAATGGCATACATTATAGCAAGATTTTGTATTTTTGTTAAATCTTGGAATTTCCAGCTCAGCTCCTACAATAACTCTAAAATACAGGCAAGTGCAAGAAATGCTCCATTGCAACCCATTCAAACAGACATTTTTGGTCCCAAAGCATAAAAATATGCAGTGTATTATTCTGGGCCTGGAATTTGTTTTTTTTTTTTTACTATTTTCCACCTGATGATGTTTTTTTTTTAACCATATTTGGCATATCGATTTCCACTAGGTGCAATGTCACAATCAATGTTGCAAATCATTGCCATATCCCAGGCTGTGATAATAAAAAAAAAACAACAAAAAAACCCTCATTTGCACTTAGTACATTGAAAATAATTCCATCAAAAAATATGGTGGCATCATGACAAAACCCTGGCATTTAAAGGGTTAAAATTCTGAAAATTTACGAATATTTGATATTTATGATTAAGGCTTGGTTAAAAGAAATGAACTCCACAAAAGTAGAAAACAATATTTTTGTATAATATTTTTTAAGCTTAATTTTGAAAAGTGCATTTTGTGCGCAGCGTGATGCGAGTGTGTGTAATATTCCAGCGGGCCTTAAGGGTTAATGATGCTACATCAGTGAAATTCACATCCACCCTTCTCCACTTTTGTTGACCATGGACTGCAGCGACTTACCTGCTCGTACACCTTCATAAAAGTCGTAGCCCCTCTGCAAAACAACAAAAACAAACCCATGAGATTAAAAAAAATCTCAGATTCCAGGTCACAGCTGAACTGAAACCTATGTGGCAGATAACACATTTAAGTTCCATGTGATATTATTGTTGGCACCACTGTTGCCGACTAGATCTCTTTCCATTTTCCTCTGAGCCTCAGCAACAAAGCTCTTTTTCTTTTGCCAGGTAGAGTTTCCACTGTTATTTCAGTTGTTCCATCATCTGCCATTCCTGCTACGAGGGATGGTAACGTACTGATACAGAGAAAACAAGAGTGCTAACCTCTTCCTGTTTTGGTTTTGCATTGGTTAACGCACTTCTTTGTGTCATAGTCCAGCCTTCATTTTCCCGGGACATCGTACCCGTCGGCAGACAGAATTGCACAGTGCCAGGGAGCTAATTTAAACGCCAGTGGTGTCATTATTCTGTAGCCATGACACTGTGCAATCAACATTTACTTAATAATGATAAGTTAAAGCTAAAGAATTGCTAGCATTACCGATTCCTGGTTGTATGCCTTGGTGGACCACTAGTTATGATGTAAAGGCCAGAAAACTGTTTTTGCAGTACATTATGATTTTACAGTGAAGCTGACCTTTGACCTTTTGGATATAAAATGTCATCACGTCATCCTTCCTTCATCCCATTAGTCATTTGTGTGAAATTCATATTTAGTGTACGAGTTCCAGAGTTATGTCCAAAAACATGTTTGTGAGGTCACAGTGATATTTGACCTTCAGCCACCAGATTATAATCAGTTCATCGATGAGCCCAAATAGACGTTCGTGCCAAATTTGAGGAAATTCCCTCAAGGCTTTCTTGAGGTATTGTGTTCACAAGAATGACAGATGGAAGGTCACAGTGATCTTGACTTTTGACCTTCAAATTTGAATGAATTTATCACTGATTCTCGATATCAGTGGCAAATTTGGAGAAATTTCCATGAGGTGTTCCTAATATGTCACTTTCAAGAGAGTGAGACGGATGCAAAGTCACAGTGACCTTGACTTTTGACCACCAAAATCTAATAGGTTAATCTGTGAGTCCAAGTTGATGTTTTTGCCTAATTTGATAAAAATTCTCAAGGTGTTCTTGAGATATCACGTTTATGAGAATGGGACAGATGGTCAAACAGACAACCTGAAAATGTAATGCTTCCTGCCGCCACTATCGCCAGTGCGGAGGCACGAAAACACGCCTGTTTGCACTTTAATGATTCATGTAGGTTAATATGTTAAAGACTGTGCAGGACAACCACCGCTGGATTCATCTTGGCGCAGTGCTGAAAACATCAGCAACTTCCACACACTTCCATCTATGTAGCAGAGCTCAGATCGGGCCCCAAAAAAATCAGGCCCAACCCTTTATATGAACAACACACAGTTTCTATCCAAGGTCGACCCCAGCCTGACCTATGGCAGCAGTTTTAGGCCCAAAGTCAGTTAAAAAAACACATTTGTACTATAAAGACAGGCCCATAGTCTATAGCATTTTATATATTATAAAATGGAATTTTATACAACTTTTTTTGTATTAAAACATGTATTATTATACATATATTCTCTCATTTTCCGTCCCTCTCTCGCCTGCGCTCTCTCCAGTTCTCCACGTATTCTGTGACTTTCTCTCTCTCCTCTCTCTTTCTCTCTCTTTCCCTCTTAATTCAGCCCATTAAACCTCCTTCCGAAGTCCCAGTTAAGCACGGGACAGTTCATATCAGTTTCATTACAAAAAATGGAATATTTAAATGGGCCCGATTCATGCACGAGTGAACAGTGAGAAATTACAGCCTGCATCAGGCGGGTTGGGCCAGGCAGAGAATCTAAGCTCTACTATGCAGTGATTCTCTTAATCCTGAGCTTTTGGTCAGTCAGTTCTTCATCAGAGCATCCATGAATCAGCCATGTTTCTCCACTGCATAGATGGAAATGTGCAGAAATCTTTGCTACCATCATGTTAAAGAAAGATAATAAGTTATTCTAAGCAACGGGATCCATATCTTGGATCCCGTTGCTTAGCATAACTTATTATCTTCCACATTTTGTTCAATGCAGATTACTAGTGATACTGATGGATGTTGATAATTTGAATGGGTGTGTTTTTTACCATGCAGGCCTGGCTCAGTCGATACTCCATCGCCAACACATCCTGCAGGCTCAGAGTCGCACCCGCCTGCAGCTGCTTGTAGGTGATCTTCAGGGATGTGGGAGACATTCTGGACAGTGTCTGGAAGAAGAGACACAGAGGCAGTGATGGGCTGCTTTATTTGCCTTTACATTAATAAGAAAATCTGCAAATGATTAAATAAAATTATGGATAAAACAAGCAAAGCAACATGCAAAAACAAAGACAGCTCTGTATTTTTAATGTTGGAGGCGAGACGGTGAGTCAGAGGTGTAGTAGTAACAGAGGAAGTGGGTTTATGATAAATATTTGATGCGCGAGCTGACCCCCCTTTGACTCTGATTCAGATCTTCATGGTTTGAAAGGATACAGGAAGTGTTTGCATGTTTGTTGGCTGCAGCAGAATGGAAGCAGCCAAGGAAATATTTGCTAAGCCTTCAATATGAAGCATACTTCAAATGTTACAAATCAAAAATAATAAACAGATTATGGCAGATAACAGCTGACTGCTGGTACAGTATCATTAATCCTCGGGGACAGTGAGGAGAGGGTGGGGCCTATGAGGGAGGGAGGGAGGTCTAATCTGGAGCATGTGCGCTGTTACGTAAGCTCCTTCCCTGGTTTGATCTTATTGGACCATCTGCATGGAAATGACAAAAAAAGATGGGAAAAAGTCACATCTACAAAGAGTCAGATTTTAGAATAATTAAGGAAAATTCGCAGAATGAAGACACCGTGGCCTGCTTAGAGCTCAGAAATCTGACAGGGCAGATTCTGGTCATCAACACGCAAAACTAACCTCATTAAGTGCTTAAACTGAGGTAACCACTAATAACTAACATATACTGCTAAAGCCAAATGATGCTCTGGCTCCACCCCAGCACTGCCAGTGAGATTTATCTGATGGTGGACTGCAGAGAGGTAACGTACACAGGTACAGCAGGACTTAAACCCTTTGAGACCTGAGCTAATTTACTTAGACTTACTTCTTTCAAAAATGTGGCACAGGAAATGAAAATCCAGAAAACAGAAAGAAATTAGTAAAAGGAAAATCACCTAAAATTAACCAAAAGGAAAAAAATAAAATAATAAATAAATAATAAATATTAGAAATAATAATTATAATTTCTGATAATTACAAATATAGTTTTTGCTGTTTGCGGGGCATTTAATGCCAAATTGCTGTTTCACAGATGCATCATGGGTAGCTTTCACAAATGTGCAAGCTACCCATGATGCCATGGGTACTCTGTAGTGATATCCTTTATATAATCATATTGGTTTATATGCAGTGCCACCTGAGGGGTCAAGGGTCATAAGCACTCATGTTTGGTTGTCAGCCTTGCCCCTTGAGCGCAGAGATTTATCCCAATCGTCTGAATCTTTAGATGATAAAATGGATTATAGATTGTAAAAATCAATACATTCCTTGCTATTGTGTGTTGGGAATAGTTGCTATCTAATTGTCAGACTGTTTTTCACAAAGTGAACATCCTGGCTTGTTAAGTGCTGAGTCTTTTAGGGACGCTCCTTTCATACTCAGTCATACTAAAAGTCACAGTAAAGCAGGTCGTCTAAAATAGTAAATAAAAAATGACATAGTATATAATACACTTAGATACTTTATTCAGTTACAAATGAACCTTTTTACCTGTAATTTTTTTCAAACTGGTGTTTTTGAGTCTTCCACAACCTTTCCAGTCTTTTGTTGCTGAATGTCTTTGAAATGTGTTGAAGGCATCAGATTTAAAATAAGTGTATATTTAACAAAAAACCCCCCAAGAAAACGCATCAGTCCGACTATTTCATATCTTATCTCTGTGCTGTATTAAACTGAATGTAAGTTAAAAAAAAAAATTACATATCAGTGCATTCTGCTTTCATTTAAGTTTTACACAATGTCCCAACTTTTTGGGAATATGGGTTGTACTTTGTATGGCCAGTAACTGTACACAGTTGATGGTTAAAACTGACAAACGCTACATTCATGCACAATTAAAATGAGATAAAATGTCAGTCAAAGCTGGTTGTCAGTGATTCTGATAAAGCTGCGGGTCAAGGTCATACCTCAGCTTGTTTGTTGGCGAACTCTGAGCCATCTGCCTTCAGGTTCTGCACGATGCCCTCCACACTGCTGGAGCTGAACAGCCTGACGGGAGAGGAGGCCCAAAATGAGTTTTCAGGTTACGTCAGTCATTTAAACTGAGATCATAAAGTTGCTTCAAAAATTTCATTTTCTCTGCTTTCAATGCCCATCTTGTAAGGGTAAGGCTGGCAATATTCTATACATTTCTTGAATTAAAAAAACAACAACACATAAATAAACCAAAACTAAAAATGATTTGATTCTACTACGTGAAATGAGTATTTTTTGTGTGACCAAAGCTTGATATATTCTCTATATACTGTACTCCTGTTAGAGTAACATCTGCAAAAATGACACATTATAGTGAGAGATTGCAAGACGAAGTAACATATTGTTGGTTTTGGTCTTTTCATGGCATTAGTTGACAATAACAGAATCTAAAATATCAAAATCTTATCCTTTAGGTATCTAGCTGTTTACTTGTTCTTCTGTCACACCCATCAGATTAGGTTTATACTTATTTGGGAACACAAAGATTCAAGGCTTACCTGTCAATATCAGACATGTGCTTGTCCAACACAAAAGGCTTCTCAGAATCCAGACTGCTCTGTGGACAGAGAGAGAGCACAGACATACACTAAAACTGTTTACATGAAAACAGATGCCAGAGGGCAACTCGCTGCATATCTAAAGGAATAGTTCTGATTTTTTGCAGTGGGCGGTTGTATATGGTTCTTATCCATAGTCAGTGTATTACCTGTAGGAGATGTCAGTTGGCATGCCCCCAGTTTGGAGAAGCAGACAGGAGTACCGCCATTGAATCTATGTAATGTACTGCTGTGGATGGGGGCAGCAGCAAAATGTATTTTAGCCACCTAAAAAAACAATATCAGTTTGAGTGTTTGAGTGTACTATATTGGGCATGTTTTCACTGCGTCACCTTTCTGCAAGGCAGCACCTCCTGACGGGAAACTGAAACTTATGTGCTTTATGCTTTCTTCGAAGCCACCAGACTCCATTGACGAAAACGTTAATTTTACCTTACAGAACACAGGAGTTGCTGGTGTACAGCTGCCACAATCGGTTTGTTTGTGTTATTGTGTGACTTAAATGGATCCAAACTAAGTGCTCTAAAGCGCAAAGTCAATTAATAACACTAACTAACTTACTGATCATGGCAACAGTAGACCAGCAGCTCTTGTGTTCTGTGAGGTAAAATTACTTTTTTTTAATGGAATCTGGTAGCTTTGATGAGAGTATAGATAAGTTTCGGTTCAGATTAGCTCTACGTTGGAAAGGGCTGTCAGTACAATAAAGCAGTGAATATTCTAATATAGATTCTATATAATACACTTAAACTGATTGATACTGATTTTCTTAGGTGGCTAAAATGTGTTTTGCTGCTGGCCTATTCCATAAGGAGCAAACTGCTTATCTTCTATGGTGGTATTCCTGCCTGCCTCTCCAGACTGGGGTCATATTGACTGTATTTATACACAGACTTTGGATTAGTACCACATACAAACCCACTTCAGAAGATCAACACTATCCCTTTAAACTGTTTTAGGTATTTCAAGTTTAGCATTAGTTGTATGGATCGCACATTTAAGGCTTCTAACCTGCTTCTGGTAGCTGTCTAGCACTCTGGAGACGTCTTCAGCAGAGGGAGACTTCAGATCCACCAGCTCCTTCTCCAGGTCTGGGATCTGTTAAACAGAGGGCTTTACATTCAAACTGGCCCTGAAACAATGGCTGTAAATCTGCTTGTTTGTGCGCAGTCGACTGTGAATTTAACAAGCCACAAGGCTCGAACTAGTCATTTTAAAAATAATCAAAATATTGAATGCAGGCAGTCTTTCCCTTTTGGTTCCACCAAGGACATATTTAAAGGACTGAGTAATCTGGATTGCAGATTTTTTTGACTTTATATCCTTACATCTAATAGTTTTCAAATTGTGGGTCTACTTTGATTCAATCTGAAAATAACACATGAAAAGCGACAGATATAGAGATATTTTTGCAGCCTTGTTTTCGGTCAAACTGCTGTAGAAGTTGTACAAATAAACTAACTCCCCCCCGCTGCTCTTCTGTCCTAACAGTCAAGGTTACAGTCTTGAACAAACTTTGCCGCCCACTGCTCTGACCTCACGGCAGCAGCAGGACAAACACAACCTGCCGCTGGACCAGCCAGAGTTTGTTGGCACCTTTAAACATGAGTGAGACACTCTGTGACTCAGCATCCGGCTTTCCAGAGGAGCTTTAACCTCAGCCCCTCCCCACCACCATGCTCCTGCCCTGCACTCGCCCCTGCAGCATCACCAACACGCACACAGTCGGGTGGATTAGATAATGAACTGAGAGCAATATACCAGAGAATCTTGACTGTTTGACTCATCACGTGTTTGTCTGCAGTCTTGTATAATACATGTTGTATATATAACAGCAGTACTCCTTCATAGCTCAGGATGTTGCGATAAATAAAAAGACAAACATCCCAGTACAAATTCCTGTGAGGACGCTGAGTTTAATCTCCTGACTCCAGTTACCTTCTTTGACTCCACAAAGTGAGTGGCAACTCCAGCTCTTTGCACGTCACGTCCCTTAAGACGGAAGCCCGTCAAGGCCAGAAAGAGACCCAGCTTCCCCTGGAGCCTCGGCAGAAAATAGCCACCTCCCACGTCTGGGAAAAGCCCTGTCAAAATAAAACATAAAACATGGTTTTCATACAGATGCACAGCATGAAGCAACATTACCACCTGTCACTGTTCACCCTGACAAAACACAAACCAATGAACAATTCACCATGTCATCAGAGCCAGAGTGACACTGGATTTTTGTGGATGACAATAATATTTTAGAGTTGAAAATATTAAATATTATTTGAGTGTGCTGGGTGTGTATGTGGGTTTTGGTCTTTTTTTCCTTTCATTTCATCTTGTACACTGTTATCTATTTTGGTGTATAGCTTTACTTTTTATTTAATTCAGATTTGTATTATTTTTGCTGGCATTCTTTTAATTTAATTCAAATCAATTCAATTCAATTTAATTTAATGACTTAGGATATCGCACACGGAATAAATATATCAGACATGATAGAGTTTGGGGTGGGTAAGTGGTAATCTAGGGTGTGCTGGGTGCATATTAAGGTTTTGGTTTAGGTTAATGTTAATCTGTTTATGTATGTTATTTGTATATTTTTATGTGTGGACTCAGGAAGAATAGTTGCTACCCACGTAGCAACTAATTTTACACATTAACAAATAAACTAACTAAACAAATAAACTGCTGCTGCACAGTAACCATTAAACCAGCATACTGTCGCATTTCTTTTGCAAATTATACCAGCATTGCCCTCCACATTGCCCTCTTTCTTTAAATATCCTTTCACCTCACCCAGAGGTGGTTTACGTCCAGTGTGATTAAGTACAGCCATTAACAAAACAAATGATTGTTGCACAGCGCAAAACATGTGGCTTATGAGCATTTATGGTTATGAAAAACACACAGCCTTAATCTGTAGAGAATCTATTCTGTATTCATTCAATAATATTTCCATTTGACTTCTGCATTTCATTGCTTATGTCAATGTTTCTGACAGGAGATGAGATTCCACTGGTCACAGTAGGTTTTCTGATGGCTTTTGTACTGTGGCGTGAGGCCGTGGTGGTGGATGCTGGGAGAGAGAGAGAGATTAGATGAGCTGACCTGATTCACGGCTGAAAATGTAATATCATAAATGCGGCAGATTATGGCTGTTGTTCAGAATGCTCGCAGGGGCTGCGTTCAATCTGTTAATCCCACCACAGGGAGGGGTTAATGTGTGTTTGTGTGTGGCTGAGAAAAAAGAATGGAATGAGAGTGGTAGAGGTGTGTGTATTCATTAAAGGATTAAGTCTTATTCTAAACTTTATCACAAGGGAGTAACTATGATCATTTTAAAGTGAGTAATGACTTTATTTAGAGCAATGAGCCCAACACATCCTTGAAGGGTTTTCTGAGGTCGGCCACTGAATTATAAAGTGTTGCTGGGAGTGGTGGGAGGGGGGCATTAATAAATCATATCCAGGGTCTCCTAGAGGCCGAGGAAAGCCCTGATCACATGATAAAATCCAGCCAGAGACAATGGATCAGCGCTTTTCCATTCATCCATTTGGCCATCATGAGATGATCAGTTAGATGTGGAAAAACATGTCAATAACGTTAATTTGCCATGTTGAAGCCCCCTGTGCTGCTCACAACAAGGTCTGTAGATTATCTTGAGTAACTGGGTCATGCTCTCTAGAAAGAGACTTTGCTTTTGAGTTTGTCAAATGTATTTTTTTGGCGCTTTGAGCACCACAAGCTGAGTATAGTTCTATTATATGGCAGAGAAGGCAGACATCTCTAGGACCGATATCCCAAACACTCGTCAACTCACACCAAAACTATCCAGACTTATATATAGCACTACAGGTGAGAAGAAAACTACATATTTTGTTTTTAAGGTGAACTGTCCCTGTAAATTCTCTGCACCCCTTGATAATGTTCTAGTTTGAGGGAACCACACAGTAGGACCAGCTTTCATACTAAGATCTTTTCACATTTCTGTCACATTTATTATGTGCAAAGAACGGTTTAGTTTCACTTTCACTGCGCCTGGTGTTCTGCTGCTCCGTCTGACTCCAGAGTGTGCGCTGCGCTCCTAGAATGTGGTTCATCGAATAACCAAACGGTTTATATATTCCAACAATGCTATGAAAAAAACAGAACAAAAGAAAAAAAAAGAGATGTTAATATTAGCTGCATTTACACTGCCTGTTCATGGCGGGAATATCACGCCGTTATGCCGCCTTGCTGTTTTGCATATAGTGTCTCGCCTCTGAGCTGGGAACAGAGGTAGTAACAGCGCAGAAACAAGGTCTGTGTAAAACGTAAAACCGGAGAGACATGACCATGGGCGGCACAGGGGTAACGTTTTGATGACGTTTTGATGATGTATTTGCATGTGCGACCAACCACAGGAGATTTTAAAAGCAGCATTGTGGCTAATACAAAGATTTGAATGGTGGCTGAAAATACCCACAAACTGGGAAAAGCAATGAGGTTAGGGGGCTCCTTGACCACTTTGCAGCGGATAAGATAAGCCGCCAAATAACAGAGATGGTAAATGATTGTGACTGTCATGCTAAGCCTTTGTTATTGTTTAGAAAGTTTTGAAATTTGTCTGAATTGCAGATATTTTAGGACTTCTCCAACACTTCAAACTGGTACAAAACTGGCACACTTCAGTGATGAAGCCTGATTCCACAATGTGACTGTAGTTGCATTAAGCTCAGCACAAAAGAGAGGATCCATCCCTGGATTAGGACTAAAATAGGCATGTAGGGTCTCAAAGCAGCTGCTATCTCTGTGAAATACTGGTCCCTGATGGAAACTGTGCAATGTGAAGTCCAAGTGTCTGATTTCAGATGGGAGCTGCTGAATATTGACAGTGCAGAGGCCTGGAAACCAAGAGTCTTTAGTAAAAACAATAGAGACACAGCGGCTCCGCAGGGGATTATCAAAGATTTCCTGCCTTCTGGCAAAAGTGACTGGAGAGTGTAAAAACACACCACCAGGTTCTTGTTTAATTAATCAGCATTAATAATGAGGCCAAACTTAAATGTGTTTTATGGGCTACTTCCGCAGCAAGTACTGCACAACACAAGAGTGTATGTGAATGGATAGGATGAAAACAAGATGCAAGACACACCCTGAAAGACACACATAGTGAGCAGTACATCAATCCCCTCATCCAGCCGATCCTCCGCCTGCTCAATCAAATTGCCGTCCCATTTCCTCCTACTCTTCAGTGTGGCCTCGCCTTTTAAAGAGGATCCCACACACACAACAGTCAGACGGCATCAACAAGAACCTCTGCCGTTTCTTTCTGCTCCGCTCATTTTTTTCCCTCTGCTGACAACATAATCTTCATCCTCATGCTGCTCCAGACATCTGAGTCAGAATCCACTCTGCGCACCACCACGCAGAGTTAAGCATCAGCTCAAGATTTATCACGGAGCCCGAGCCCACAACGCTTGGGAGTAAGCTTGATTTGTGTGTGTGAGTGAGCACTCGTGAGTCTAATAGATGATGACGCGAGTGTCCTTGGAAGTTTGCAAGTGTGAGGGAGTGAGTGCACGCAGTCCATTTATCAAAAAAGGAGAAGATGCAACTGAGCTGCTTCTGCACAAAAAAAAGCCGAGCATTTTTCCTGCATGTCACGATTCCAACCCATGTTTAATAAAAATTTGGTCTGAGCCGTTAAACTGACCATCAAAGAGGCTCAAAGACTGACTCAACATCCATTCACCATCTTCATGAAGTAAATACACAGAGAAGACACTGAGAACATTAGCTGTCTAGTCAGTTTCTGGCCACAAACCCAGTGTGATTAACACTATGGTGTCACAGTTTCCTGCAAATACTTCCTATGTTCATATGTAATTATATAACTGTAATAAAGCATCTGGTTTTAAGTGACAACATGCTAGTTTTTGCCATAATGTCAGCTGTAATTCATTAGTTGTTAGAGATTTGTTAGTAATCTCCTCAGCGCCTCAGGAGACGGCCATCTGTCTACAGGGGTCAATTAGCTAAAGAGCGAACTGAAGCTTAGTGCCTGGCAGCAAAACCCTCAAATACACTCTGGATGATTTCTACACACAGTAAACCATTTAGCCACTGATAAAATATAATAATGTGCCATTGCATGTTTTTGGTGGTATCAGATTATGCAAGTTAAGTTTGCAACTTTAAAGAGCCAGACAGTCCTTTCATCTCATATTAACGTTAAATGAGAATGTGTTTTTAATTACAAATTGTTCAACTGTTTCTTTAGAAAACATGGAAAAATGGCAATGTGCATCTTGACAAGACACAACCCCAAAAAATAGCAAGAAATTAGTAAAAAGTTACAAGAATTACCTGGAAAGGAGAGAGAAAATTGTAAGTAAAAATTTAAAAAAAATTAAAAAAGCAAACAAACAAAAACAGGAAAAATGTACAGAGAACTACATATATATAGTGATCATAATTATACATTTAAAATTATATTACAGAAAAGTATTTATATATTATTTTAAGATTTTTTTTGTTTTATTTTTTACTTTTCTTTTTTGCTCATATTCAGGAAATTTTCTTGAAAATTGTACAAGACAAGTTCTTGCTAATTTTGGGTTGAATGCAACATTGCTGACTGCTATCTTCTTACTATCTTTAAAGAAATCAGGCTGATTTGCTTGGGTTTCAAAGGTTTAAAAGTACGGTTTTAGCCACACTTGCACAGTCATATTTAGAGATTGGTTTCACTGTGGATGAGCATGTACAATTGACATAAAATGATGTCAGTTTGTTTAATCTCTCCAACAATTGTTCTACATTCCAACTGCTTTCATTTTTTGAACCATCTTTTCTTTTCAATTCAGTACGTAAAGACGGATGACCAGAGTAAACACATATTTTGGGGCATGAGACATCCTGAGAAGTCTGCTTCACACCCAGTGGTATCAGGATGAGGTCATCAGTCACACACTGCGCTAAATACCGCTCATCTATCCCTCAGTGTATTCCCTCTCCCAGCCTCTCATGCAGACAGACCTCATGTCTATGAATGCATATGATCTGGATCCAGCTGGGTCTGCAACTGGAATCACTGCTCCTACATAATTAATGGTCTGGAGATAGCCGCTCACACTGATGTGGGCCGACCCTCCCTCGAGGAACGCGGGAGCTGGTGCAGCTGGATGCTCTCACCTATGGCGGTCTCTGGCATGGCAAACAGCGTCTTCTCAGTGGCCACTCGGAACCGTCCATGAACTGACAGGCCGACACCCTGCAGGGGGGGACGACAACAAGGTTACAAAACGATCAATGAAATGATGAAAAGAGGAGGAAACAGAGGCCAAGTGATGTGCTCAAGTTTGAGATGGAAAATGCTGAGTGAAAAAAATATAAAGTAAACCAGGTCGGCCCCGCTGATGTGTGTGTGTGTGTGTGTGTGTGTGTGTGTGTGTGATTTATGTGTGTGGCTCCCAGCAGGGAGAGAAGTGAGGGCTAATGAGCAGACTGGTCAGATGACATTTCCAGCATAGCTAGGACTATGCGTGCGTGTGCGTGTGTGTGTGTGTGTGTGTGTGTGTGTGTGTGTGTGTGTGTGTGTGTGTGAAATTATGGGGTTACCATGGAAACAATATCCCCTTGCACATGTACTGGACTTCTACAAATAAAACATGTCAATACGCTGAAAGGTGAGTTATGATGAAATCTATCATTTAAAGAATTTTAAAAGCTTGGAAAAAAACTCTTTTTAGAGGTGAAACAGCTTAACTGACAACAGTGTCAGTAGGCAGCAGAGATGAGCCAGACTTCAGATCACAGTGAACACAAATCAACTGGGTTGGCCCATATGGAAAAAAAAAAAATCAGATGTTATATATATATTTGTACAAAAACCTCAAGGTTTGACTATTGGTGCTTTCACAAAATATTTACACAATAAGTTTTTTGATAAATTACACGACTTTCAGCTGATAAAATGTACAACTGACATGTATATCATATAAAGTTGATCAAAACTGCAACGCAAAGTGCTTCATACAATAAACCCCGAAGGTTTTACATTACGGAGAATATGCTGTGTTTGGACCGGCGACTGTACTGAGCAGCAGGGTCATTTACTGGTCAGGTCAGAGAAAAATCCAATACGCCAGTGAGGGACTGCTGGTGATTAATGACTGTGGAAGGTCATCAGGTAAATCCCCTGATGCTTCACATCCATACGAGGTGGAGGCTGAAATGAAACTGGTGATTAATTTCTCTGAATTTATCCGCGGGTCTGTGTCAAGAGGGCTTCATCATATCTCGTAAATCTGCTTCTCTACAGCTGAATATCACATGAGAAACATTTCTCTTTTCCCATTACACTTTAACTTTGTGTGGCTGATATAAAATATTGTGACGGTAAAGTAAAGGAGTGAAAATATTCTGAAAATAGCCTACACTTAAACTGAAATTGATTTTGTGCACAGATCAGGGTTCATTCACCATATTATCAATACATTTCCATGACTTTGAGGTAAAATTGAAAGACCATTGATACTCCTCATTGCCTCTTTTTTAAGACTATGTAATAGCTTTTTTTCTAAATGTACATTATTTAAAAAAACCCAACAAATTTGGATAATTATTTATGAGAGTGGAGGGGGTCAAATGACCTTTCAAGCACTGGGGAGGGACTTATGTTTGGACTTTGTTTTTTTCTTGGCTTAGGGGCAGGGGCATACATCCTTAAAATGCTGTATTTTTTTATTTCCTGATTTTTATTTTTATTTTTTGTTGAAAACATACCTTCCAAATACAGGGGTATTTTTTTCTTCTTCTTCTTTTTTTTTTTAAAGAAAAGAATGCTGCTCTTTTTTCCCTTTAAAAACCGTTGGTGACTTTTGCAGAAAGCAGGCCTTCCAAACGCAAACAATCACCAAAAATTACACCTTTTCTCACAGCCAGAAACTGCAAAAACAAAAACATTTTACATATTTTATCATTGGATTTTTGAAATTTTGTTGAAATTTTCGACGGTCCTTTAACACATCTTGGGTTATTATACAGGTTTGTGAGATAAAGCTCCATGACTTTTCCAAAACTGTCAGGGTATATTTAGTTTTCAAAAACTTTTCCAGGCTGCTTTTTGCATATTCCATGACTTTTGCTGTTTTTTTATGACTGTATGAACTCTGACATATATGTAAAGGAGTCCACCTGCTGAGGGCTGACTCACTGCAGACGAACTCTTAGTAAAAGTGTGATTACAGCCTGCACCGCGTCTTCACCTGGATCATCTTGAATGGCTATAAAGGTCAAAAGGGAATACAGTTAAACTTATTTCAGAATGTCAGTCTTTGAAGAGGAAGATGAGCTGGCTCTGAAAAGCGAGCCACAGGGCAGAGCTGCAGGATTCGCCTTGAGTCTATGTGACAAATGTCCACAGAGGATTAAAAATATCTGATCACTGGAGACTAAACAGACCTCTGCCTGCAGTAGTTGCTCTTTTGAAGGTACCAGATCCCCGAATGAAAAAACAAAAAGAGGCACACATCAGAGACAGACTGCATCAGTGATATGATGACTGTGCTTTGGAAACACACTTCAGGATCAGAGCAAACAGGAACTGGCTTCACTTTCTCACTAATAGAGTTCGCTGTGTTAAGTGTGAAATGAATACATGACATGAATGAAAGAGTAACACTAACACAGAGTGTGAAAAACTACACACACTGTTGCACTGTTACATTTTCATTTCATGGGAGCTGTATAGAAGAGCTGCATGATATGAGAAAAACATGTAATGATGATGAATATCGCAATAATGATATCAATTGTGAGAAACAAACACTTAATGGTCTAGTGAGTTAAGCCTTTGTTCTGCTTTCCGTATACTGCAAAAACACAGCAAACTGTTTGTTAAATAAAAAAAAACTTCTTTACTGAAGAATTTGAAATTTTGAACTCGACACGAAATGAACCAGTCTGACTATAAACAAGAAATCTCTGTCTGTCTGTCTGTAAGCGGGTTTCCATTACAGATTTGTGCAAACTTGAGATTCAGACACAGTTGTGAGTTGACTGTTTCTATTGAGTGATATTCTGCATCTTCTCCTCTGGCGATAACATTCCAAGAAGTGTGGTGATGGATGTCCAAACATTAGCAGGTTTATTTCTATTGCAGCCACCGCACTAGCCGTCAGTATTTCAATTTGAAAGTGATGCATGCGTGTTATGGAGCAATAATGAAAAGGCAAGCCCCTTAAACGTTGGAGTGGCCACATTAGAGGGATTTCTGGGAGGTGATAGTCCATGATTTCACAGAGGAATTGTGGATTCAAAACTTCCAGATGATCCGCTCAACTTTTGAAGAGTTATGTGATGCAATAACAGCTCTTGTAGCTCCTGCTGCATCATGAGGGAGCCAGTTCCTACTGACAAGCACATAGCCATAGCATCATGTGACCTACAAAAGTGTTTCCATTGCAGTTTTGCAAAACATGGCTTTTTTAATCGCCTAGAATACCACCTAATGCGAGCGTATATACTTTTTTTGCAATAAATGAGGGTTAACCCTTTAAGACCTGAGCAAATTGCTGTGATTTCTTTCAAAAACACGGAATAAGGGTGATGAGCAGCTTAACTAGTGATGGCCCAAAAATGAGCAAGAAATTAGTAAAAAGTTACAAGAAAATTATCGGAAAATAAGCATCAACAAAAAGAAGTAAAATATATAATTCTAACAGTTATTATGTAGTATTCATTTCATATTCTCTCTCTTTTTTTAATAATATGTAATAATCCCCCACTCCCCCAGCTAATCGTGAGGTTATTTCCTTGTCACTATTTATGTGACAAATTTCTTGTACTTAGATTTTTCTCGAAAGAAATTAACCCAATTTTTAGAGGTTTATATGCTTGTGGAAGGTGTATGAATGCAATATAGAGAGCAGTTCCATCATTTTTTTATCTAGGTCAGGGGTAGGCAACCTGAGGCTCTACAGCCACATGCGGCTCTTTAGCCCCTCTCAAGAGGCTCCTGTGTCTCTGACTAAAAATTATATGTAAATGAACTGCGATTATTTTTTAAAAGTTTTTATTCAATTTTCAATTGCAAAAATATGTAGCCTGTACACAGAATACGAAAATGTATTTCATTAACTAAAATATGCATCATATTTCTATGGCCTTGGTGCATTTTCTGCTAAATTTTTAAAAAAATTTGACCGCCCACCAAATTTAAAAAATGGTGGGCGGTCCTGGATCAAAAAAGCCTGACTAGCTATGGATTCCAAATCCAAGATAGGAGAAGTCTCAGAGGAAAATGGAGAAGTTATTGGTGCATAGAGATAATAACAGTGCATGGATAGATCTTTTAATTTTTACCACCAACACTGCAAAGTTAATGTAACAAAAAATAAGAAATAGTGGTCAAACATATTGATGAATGCTCATGTAGACCCATTAATAACATTGATAGGCTAGTTTGACTATATGTGTTGTGTTACCTGCGGCTCCAGACAGATTATTTTTTTTTGTTTTGGGCCAGAAATGTCTCTTTTGATAGTAAAGGCTGTCGACCCCTGATCTAGGTGTTAAAGGGTAAATGGAAACCTGCCTAGTGATTTCACTGTAACTACGTCCATACAGTCTATGATTTTATTGTATCTTTACCACTATGACTTTCATAATGTAGCTTACTGATACTGACCATTTTAGAGTTCTACATGTCTAATGTATTGTTTTAGCAAAATACCCAGAGTCCCTCTTGAGTCATGTAAAATGGAGTGCACTTTAAATCTAATCCAATAAATGAAGCTAAGCAGCCATCTCCTCCAAAATGTACAAATAACATAAACCGAAACAGCTTTTAGTGCCATCAGCAAAAAGGGGGAAAAAAACAATAAATGTTCTTCTTGCAATGATCACTGGGCGCTGTTCAATCTCACATGACCAGTTTTACCATAGAAGTAGTGGAACATTGTGACGTGCTGGTGGGCACCACCCGCCACCATATAAGAGCACGTCTCCACATCCTGCTGTAAACAATGGAAATGTGCTAAAAGCGTGCACACGAGCATGTTTATAGCTAAACCTTACAAACAGAACGGGCAGCGAAATTTACAACCCGGCTGGGAGAGTTTACGCTGTCTGAGAATATGGGGCGCTTCATGAAGTCCTCATCATGATATTTGCTTTACTGGATTACAAATATTGATAGAACAGATGATGAGAGCCATTAAAACGATGCCCTCTGCTCTCCAACAAGAGTCTAGATAACTCAACTAATAACACTGTCACGCTTTAGATCTGGTAAACAAGTTTTGCTAGTTGACAAATGATTAGTGACACTGTGTATGAGAGCGGGACGTGTGGATAATGCAGACGTCTTCCAGCTGGTGTGAAGAGACACATGTGAAAGACAACAGTTATAAACACTAAAAGAGAGAGTGATGTCTGTTTCCACATCACTCCCGCATAAAGTATTCGCTTTCAAAACAAGCTCTGCACAGGCTCTGGAAGATGAGAACATTAATGTAGGGATCAAAATCTGCCCTAAGGTCGTTTTTGGCTCTCGCCCTCTCATTAGATGATGTGGACATTAGCAAAACAAGAGCTCTGTTCTCCAGAGGAAAGGGATTATAGTCATACGGCTCCGGACAAATATCCATCACTTGGGCAGAAACCGCTATGGCGTGCATGTTATAGAGCGCCTTAAAAGAAGTGTGTTCTGTATGCAAGAGGCCGAATGTATCAGAACAAAAAGAACACTCTGCACATCTATTTTAGAGCAGGTGTGTAGGAGAGGGACGAGCAGGACACAATTTGCAGACAAAGTCCCACACACTGTCCAACTTGCAACACAAATAACAGTGCTGCAACGTTTTGGTGACTGGACTCAGGTTCCTACAGCTTAAGGCAAGTTAGATTTAATCAAACCAGCGACCGCTTCTGCTAAGACAGCATTTGTACATGGGGAACCCGCTCTACCAGGTGACCTGCTGGGCGCCTCAGAAAATTCAACTTGATCTTTGAATCATTTTAAGTAACACTTTTGCTATTTTTGATGGTGATTGTAAATCATGTAGTAACCCTTAGGGACTGTTTGACACATTTTATGCACTTTTCATTCTTCATTAAAAAATAAAATAAAATAAAAAACTAACTGGGTTCATGCATATTGCATACATTTTGGCAAGATTGTGTATTTTGTTCAATCTTGGAACTTTCAGCCAAGCTTCTACAATGAGTCTAAAATGGCTACTTAAATACTACTAAAAAAATCTACTCTGCATCTACTATAATGAAAATAAGCCCTTTTTGTGTGTGTATATATTTTTTTTCAAACCTAAAACCACAGTGGCATCATAACAAAACCTGATATTTAAAGGGTAAAACTTCAGAAAATTAATGAATATTTGACATTTATGTTTAGGACTGATGTTGGTTATAGAGTGATATGAGTGTGTTTAATATTACATTGGGCCCCAAGGGGTAATTCATTTATCCTTTTATTCTGTTTATCGTTACTCTTCTATTGTCAGTATCTATCCTTAAATATGTTTGCTATCTTATTGCTCTGTAAAGCGCTTTGAATTGTTCTGTTGTATGACGTGCTATACAGATAAAGCTGCCTTTAACCTGCCTACACTCAATATTTTTTAGCTGGACCTTTTTTTTTAGGTGTCTGAAATAAGTTTTGTTGCTGACTCCTTCCAATGCAGCAGATTTCTTAGCCTCCATGTCGGACTCCAGCCTGCTTCTCCAAACTGGGAGACATGGATAAGTACCAGATACAACCCCAGTTCAAAAAATCCAAACTATCCCTGTAAGTAAGGAGTTGCTGTGAGTTTGCAATCAGTGCTGCAGCATCCTGTATGAAATCTTTAGAGCGGACTAAAACATGCTGAAAGACAGCAGTGTCTGCTTAAACGTAAAACACAGCCTCCATGGATTAATGACACTTCGGCGCTCACAGACCTCAATTCAGGGGATTTTAAACTTGGACAGCGATGAATAACATGCGGGAGATGAGATCCCGCTGATGTCAGAGAGAGTCAAACAGATAAACAGTGTGTGTGTGTGTGTGTGTGTGTGTGTGTGTGTGTGTGTGTGTGTGTGTGTGTGTGTGTGTGTGTGTGTGCATGCGCTGAGGACATGCCTTTTACTCCCTGGTGGTTTGTTATCACTAACGCAGGAATCCTCGTGCTGCGTGGGAGTTCTGCCCTGAGCTCGGAGCAGATCTGGGAACAGGGACTCTGGTGCCTCTCGGACTTTTCCATATATAGAACGTTTTCAACCATCACACACATTAAACTGCAAAGGCCCTGAGGATGGTTTGTGTCAACATTAGTGTTGTCTCTGTCCTGATGTGACAGATAGGAGGTGGACTTCACATCACTTTATTCCCAGAGCTCTAAAGCCATTGGAAAAACAGTAGAAAAAGATTGTGTGATTAGAACTACAGAGGGGTGTTTTATGGTGTTCCACGGGAACGATGAAGGGAAGTGACTACAGTGTATCAGCAGCAGGCACTCAGCTGTCCCTCGCATCCATTACTGCACGCTGCTCCACCACATTGTTTTTTTCACTTTTATTCTGACAAACAAATTGCAGCTTGTGTCTCTCTTGGAGAGGAAAATGGTAAGTGGGGGTGTCACTGTTATCATGGCTGTCTAAACACAGCGAAAACAAGCAAACAAGAGATGATTGTTTTTGGTTCACAGCCTCTACGATTCATCCCCCTGTGAACTCACCCGTGTGAAATGTTTACTACGCTGGAATAACCAATATAAAAAAAGCTGCTTATTCTTTAGTGGGAGTCCACAGCTGCCCAAAAAACTAACTGGGCATTTTTTGGTGAAAACTTACACATCTGTAAATGTGACTCTAAGAAATAGAGAACACTTTGAGATCAACACAACAGTTCTACTACTATCACACTCCAAAGTCTGACCCCTGCAAAGCCTCCCCTCATTTTATGAGCAGCCTTTTTTTAAAATTAAACCAAGTGGACCATTTTGGATCATTAGATCACTGCAGGCTACTTTGGAAGAGGAGAAACGAAATGTCTTTAAAGCTGCGCTAATCATTATTTTTGACTCCAAAATGTTGCCACCAGCACAAGATGGCATCAGTGATATTTTTCATTTTTGTACAGTGGGAGGAAGCGGAGAGGCACTGCCCATCCCAAATAAAGCCACGGAAGTATGAAGTATAACAAGCAGTAATCAAACACAACTATAAAACCTACCAAGGAATGTCATTTGGAAACCAAAAATTACAAAAGCTTCACATGGCAAAAAAAATAAATAAAAAAATAAACATATAGACACCTGATCAAGATACTGTTCTGTACTACATGCTCAAGTAAAATTACTTCTAAAGAAATTTCAGGAGTACCAGAGTATAAAGTGCACCTGATGATGTTTGAACAGTGAAGTTCAAGGTTTTGCAAAAGGTCTTTATAGATCTCTGTGCTAAAGGGAAAAACACACACACGCACGAACACACACACACACACACACACACACACACACACACACACACACACACACACACACACACACACACACACACACACACACACACACAGAGGCGAGATGAGTAATGACCCAGTGCACACTGGTGGCTGTGAGCACCCTCAGTGACACCTCAGGAGCAAAATCACTGTCAAGGTCATGAGCTGGAGTAAAAAACAGACTCATCCACAATCCAGACATCATCTTCTCTGAGCGGGTATGAAACAATATTCATAAATTACAGACCTCTGTGATCAAGGTCACTCTGGATAAACGAGCATTTGCGCAGTTCTCTGTGAATTATGTCCCATCATGTTTTAATGTGGGGCAAACGTACCAATTTAAATTCTAAACATATCTGACACCTGGAGGGAAAAAAACAGTGGCAGCAACAAAGCTCTGTCACTTCAGATTTCATCCAATCAGAGGCCACCTTGCCACTGCCAGCAGGTGACAGGAGCAGATAGTTCTCTGCTGACACCTACAGGCTCGTGCAAGTATCACACCTCATAAAAAGAGTAACAAATCTGCACAGAACAAATCTTTGATCCCAGACACTGGGATTAAAGTGAAGAATACGGATACAGAATATGGTTTAACTGTATATTGTTGGCCTAAACATATAACCAGGGTTCCTACAGGTTAGGCAAGATACATATAAGACTTTTTGAAACATTGTAATGCCACCTGGAATGAAATATAAGACCAATTTCACAAACAAATACAATGCAGGAAAAAACACGAACTGACATAAATTTCTCAGTGGTTGAGGGCAATTTTTTACCGTTTACTTTATCATAAAGTCACTTTAAAAAGTCAGATGATCTACTTTAAATGCTGAAAAAAAAAACTTTCCTTCTTCTATCCTGATCTGAGTGAGGTTAATCTGAGAGGAATACGGTAAATTATTTAAAAACTAGATATGAATAATTATTTGGAGATTTTCAAAAGCAATATCTGAAAAAAAACCAATTCACACCATCCTACTTCCTATGTCTTTTAAGACTTTTGAAAGATTAATTTAAGACATTTTATGCCAATTAAGGCCTTGTTTTTAGATTAATTAATTTAATGCCTTTTAAGACTATTTAAAGATCCACAGGAGCCCTGCATACAGTACATACTTAAAATACATTAAACATGAATGAACTCACCCCTCCCATTGTTATTCCTTCAATTAGGGCAATATATGGTTTCCTGCATGCTCCTAGAAAGATGAAATATAGCGTGTAAAAATGAAGGATTTTAAACATGCAAACGTGTAAAGTGGAGGCCTGGGCATTTGGAAATGTATAAAGTCAGATTATAACTGACTGTATACCCATACATAAGAGATATATACACATAATTGATAACACAAGTGTATTTGCACTTGTGAATCTTACCAATAGAATTGTTGAGAATGTACTCCTCACGGAAAAAGACCTCTGCCAGAGGGTCTCCAACTTTCCCTGCTTCTGTGACCGCTGAGAGAGGAAACAGATCAAAGCAGTGATAAAGCAACATGTAGTAGCTACAGTCACACTGTTGCACATAGAAACTCTCCAGATCAGAGCCCCAGTATGTGCCTCTCATGCAGTAACATACATTCAAAACACAGAAGAAACCATCCATATTACTAGATTAACTAGAATTTACAGCTTTACACTTACAGTTTACATCCACGTCTGTGAAAACATTAATGCTTCACACACATCGCCCCTTGGAAGCACAGAAGCTCTATATAAGCAGCGTTTTCAAGGTGGACACCCAAGATTAGTGCCAGCAATTCAGTATCTGACCAAATGTCTCCCCTTCTGTTCCTAAAATATGGTGTTGAATAATGGCTAGAAACGTGTTTTTGCAGAACACTATGACAATTATGAGATGAATATAATATGTTATCACTTCTTCATTATTATTAATATTATTATTATTGAATATATGCGTAAAATTTTGTCTTAGTTAGAGGACAAATTCTTGAGTTATGACCACAAACATGTTTTGTGAGGTCACAGTCACCTTTGACCACCAAATTCAAATCCTTTCATTCTTTAGTACAAGTGAACGTTTGTGCTGAATTTGAGAAAATTCCCTCAAAGTGTTTTGACGAAACGGATGCAAGGTCGTGGTGTAGGTCATGGTGACCTTGACCTTTGACCACCAGTATCTAGTAAAATCTTCTGGCGATATTGCGTTCATCTGGAATTTCCCTCAGTATAAAATAAGTATCAAGTAAGTAAAGTAGTAGTATTAGAATAAGACAGAATATGGTCACAGTGACCTTGGCCTTTGACCTATACTGCCTAAATCTAATCAATTCATTGTTAAGGCCAAGTTTGAGGAAATTCCTTTAAGGCTCCTCATGAGATATTGTATTCACGAGAATGGGATGGACAGACAATCCGAAAAGTTAATGCTGCCACAGCTATCAGTGTAGATGCATAAAGATTCATAACTCATTTCCAGAGTTGTGACTACTATTCTGATAGCAGGCAAGCATTTATGTCCTATCTTATGATCCAGAAACAGAAGCACAAATTAAGAAACAGGTGAAAATCTTTTTGTTTTATCTTTTAGTGGCTGGACTATTTTTTCATGCAGATGAGTCTTTGAAGATTTTTGAAATACCTTTAGAACAGCGGTGCATGTTTTTGAATGATCTATTCAAACAGCGGCGCTTGATTCTCTGTTAGACAAAGTGATGGTGACCTCTTTGATCTGAATGTATGCTGACACATGAGAGGCCCAAACCGTGGCTCCACAGACCCCAGGGACTGAACCTTCAAGGCTGCGGCTTACCTCTGATGTCTCCACCTGCACAAAAGGCTTTCCCACCTGCTCCTCTGATGATCACGATGTCAGTCTCACTGTCACTTTCCCATTTCTGCAATCACACAGAGAAGCAGCAAAGTTACAGGAAATATCATCAAAAACAAATCCTGCGTTGATGTCATGTGTCATAAGTTGAAACAGGTTTCTGAACTATTTCAGTGAAAGTTGAGACACTCAAAACAGAAACTTAATATTGAGACCTTAAAGACAAACACCATCAGAACGTATGCTACACTGGAGGGCACACAGTGAATTATAGGATATTTAAAATAACAAATGATACAAGAGATGAGTCATCAAATTTGCTGATAAAAAGGGCATTTTTTTAAAAAATGGGAGGGATAACTGTAAAACATTAGAGATACTTTAAGTTTATCTTCGGGTTTCCAATTACATCAAAACCAGTGACTGTTTTCCAGGAAGTTAAAGCCAATACATACCTGAGCTTTTGCATAATTATGGCAGTTTGGTGTAAAATAATATCTGAAAGGGTTTACAAGCATGTAACTGTTAACAATACAAATGGTTTACTTGTTTTTTCTTGAATGTCCAACTCTATTCAACTCTTAACCCTTAGGGCCCGCTTCAATATTATACACACTTAAACCACTCTGCACACGAAATGCGCTTTTTAAAAATCAAGCTTTAAAATATATTATACATTAATATTATTTTGTACTTTAATTGAGTTTTTTTTTTAACCTCAATTAAATCAGTCTTAATCATGAATATCTAATATTAATTCATTTGGGGGAAGTTGAACCGCCTAAATGCCAGGTTTTTGTCATGACGCCACTTTGTTTTTGACGATAATATAATACATGCTAAATAGATTTTTTAGGGGGTAGGATTTGATAAGTATTTACTTCCTCATACTACCTTTCAGCCATGAAATACTTATGTTTGTTTAATGAATATGTATGGTGGGCACCTGATGTTTTTTTTTTAACCCATATTTTTATTTTATTTTTATTTTTTATATGATTTGATTTACCATGTTCGAAATAAAGATCTATCACAATCTAATCACAGCCTGGGTTATGTCAGTGATCAGCAGAAACACTGATTATGACAGTGCACCTTGTAGAAATAGCACGTATTTTCCCATATGCCAAATATGGTTAAAATGATGTATTCAGGTGGAAAATTGTAAAAATAAAGCCCAGAATGACACCCAGAAATAATACAAAACATATTTTTATGCTTTGATGGGATCAAAAATTGTAGTTTGAATGGGTTTCAATGGGGCATTTTTTGCACTTAACAGTATGAATGTAACAGTTTTGTTTCCACAGTGTATTTTAGACTCATTGTAGGAGCAGAGCTGGAAATCACAAGATTAAACAAAAATACACAACTTTGCCAACATTCATGCCGTAAAATGCGCCAAAAGAGTCCCTAAGGGTTAAAAACATTGTAACCTTAACCATATCAAACTAAGTGGGATAGTGGCAGCCGTTTATGATCAGTAACACACTTCTGTAACAAATGACACCTGACACACAAACAAGGCCTTGACATTTGACCAAGGTGAGGTTAGCATTAACCACGCTTTCCACATACTGTACCTTGAGCTGAGGGTAGATCTGTCGAACCATGTTCAGGGTGAGGGCATTCAGGACTTTGGGTCTGTTTATGGTGATCACGCCTGCGCAGCCCACCCTCTCCAGAAGAACCTCTGGCTCCACATGACTCGACATCTGATCCAAAACAAAGACAGCAGGACACACGTTAAATAGTTAACTTAGTAATAAAATCAGCAGTGGTTTCCAACCTTTTTCCTTAAGGGTCACCTTTTCTATCATTAAGTGAACTGATGACCTCAGTGACATATAATTTGGACTTTCATATATACTCAATGTATAACACAAACAGTACAGAACAACTGATCAACCATACAATTAACCCTCTATGCTACTCATTATGATGCCAGTTGATAAAAACTCTAGTGTAATGTTTTATTTATCATGGAATAAACAAAGTAAACATTGTTTAAAGAAATTTTAAAAATATATGTTTTTTGGTGTGTACTTTTTGGTTATGCTACTGTAAAGCTACACCGTGCCATGATGGTAAGAAATGAAAAAGATGGGGTTAATCTTAAAATCTTATTGAAAGTTATATACAAAACAAAACCCTAGTGGGCCAGATAGCAAGGCAGTTGCCCCCCAACATTTTTCTAATTCACAATGAATATAAATTGATTCACATTAGGATGTTTTTTTGTACTTACAATGTAAATAAGTTACCAGAGTGCATCAAAATATAACTTTTTTAAAGACAAAAAATGTCCTAAAATTCTAATAACACCCCTGTGTACATCATACCTATTTAGGGCTGCTGTGACTGCCCCCCTGGCCTCTTGTTATTTTGCAAAACTGTCCCTCAGGCAAAGCCTGGGTATTGCTGGACTAGAACTTGTTAACCAAATCTGTATCCACACACTGGATGCTAACACTGCTGACAGATACTAGTTAAATGCAATACAAAAACTAACTCACTTTATATTCTACTGCCAATATCTGGATTTCAGAGGAATTTAAATTTTTTTGCATTTTCAGGCCAATATATATAAGTACTTTGCCTCAACACTGTCGTATAATTGCATCACTACAATCCTCAATATGCATTACTGAAAGCCTGCAGCAGCTACAACATGTATGAACATGCATGAACATGAGTGGGAGGTTGCTCACCATGTGGCTCTGGATTCGCTGCAGTCTGCAGAGGGACCTCAGTCTGGAGGAAACAGTCCAAACAAACATTATCTGCACAGGCTGGACACTAAGCATCTGAAAACACTTGATTTAACGCACTCAGAATCATTTAAGTCAAATATACTGATCACTTAATCTGCTGCCGTCTGCCGAGTTCAAACTCAATACAACACCAACATAAAAAATTTAACCTCCCACCCAGTTCAAGTTTAATTATAGTGACATTACATGTACGTGGAGCAGCTAGCATCATATACATAGAGCAGCTAGCATCCTGGTGACTGACTTCAACCTTCCAGCATATTTTAAGTACAAGCTAAGTTACATAATGTCAGCTAACTCGGAGGGCTTATACAGTAAAAGGTTCTCCAGAGGTACCACATACCTGCACGCGGACGTCAACACGGTTAAGGACATTATAATCTTTGACCTGTGCTCACTGGCTGCACTTTATCATCTGTTTTCTTTGCTTTTTCCTCGCTCTGCAGTTTCTGCGTTCACTTCCTGACAGAGACACCAAGCTGCCCCTGATTGGTCAGTGCGCTGACGTCACGGTGGGAGTAAACACCAACGAGGGAGTTTCGGTCGGCGCGCTGTTTAAGCCACACTGCCACCCCGCGTGCAGAGGAGGAACTCTCACTCGTGTGTTCAAATATAGGACATTCATAGTTTTGTCCACTCCTGGTGATAGTGACAAACAACAGTGAAAAGAACTTCTGGGCCAGCACTTACACAGTATGGCAATACTAAGACTGTGTTTATATAGGTAGAAGTCACTGCTGCAGTTATTTAAAGTAACTGTTTACTCAACTACTGTGTTTAGCTTTTGGAGGTAGCCTGCTCACACTTTACTAGAATATTCCATTTTTCATTCACCACATTTCACAGGAAAATATCATTGGAGTGTGCTAAAGTGGGCCACAGGCTGAAGTGGGACTGTTCAGATTAATCATTTTATTTTTTACATGTATAAACTTCTATTTCTAAAAATGATCTTATCATACATTAGTATATAATAGGAATAAATAAATCAAATCAAATCATAAGGCTCTCTTGCTATGACATCATTTGAGGAGCGTGGAATTCCATATTCAACAACTTTGCACTGAACAGCAATGGTAAGCAAAATGACAAAGGGTTTAAGGTAAATAATGTTAAGGTTTTAAAGTTTAAAAAACCCTTATCAATAGTTTGCAAGTGTTAAATATTTTGATATGGGATGTGAATCAACATTTTTAAAAATCAAGTTCATATTAATCTTTTGTTGTCGTTGTTTTTTTAAATGCGATTTTATTAGCCTACTGTCCCACTTTGCCTGACAATGCCTTGACAATGTGTTATTGGCAACCTGGAAGAGCTTTTCACATTATTTTAATAAGAGAATTGGCTTCTTTTTAATGTGTCCATCATTAGTTTAGTTAGGTAGCTCATTCTATTCGTCATATGTGTCAAATATTGTCAGAATTATTAATGTTTGGTGCATGTAATTTCTTTCTTGTAAAGCATGTTGGGCTGCATTTCTTGTATGAAAGGTGCTACACAAATAAAGTTTATTATTAGTGTTATTATAGACACGTTTGTGAAGTCACAGTGACCTTTGACATTATATATGATATACACTTTTGATGATCTTGCAGATATAAAATGGATTTTGAGTGATCTATCTAGTTTTTCTTGTGATTTAGTGGTAAAATTCCAGGTACTTCATTTTCTCAACTATTGAAGAGATATCATTTAGAGCTACTTTATGTGTTAGACAGTCTTTGAGTTTTTGTTGATTGTTGTGTGTTGTATTGGTGTTGGAATGTGTTTACACGTACTGTGAGTATGAATGTTATGGATGTGTATTTATTGCAATGTAATAAATTAAATACTGTTAATGAAAATAATAGGGACCCCTGGGAGAGTAGCTATTGTTTAATACAGAAGCTAATGGGGATCTTAGAAAACAAGCATAGCATAGCATATCATACTTTTGCATACCATACCATACTTTTACTTTTACTTCAGTAAAATGCTAAATGCAGGGCTATGAGTATTTCCATCAAAAGAAAATAATCTTGATGCATCTTTTACCACCTGCAACAAATACAGAATAAGATTTTAAGATCAAGAAAAGGTAGCCCTCAAAGAGCAGTGAACTTGTAATGTAAAAGGGTTGATATCAGCATTAGTGTTTGATTGCACAAACTATCAAAATGAGATTAGGGTGACTGCAGTGGCAGTTCCAGGGCGTGATCGGCTTGGTCAGCCTTCCCTGGGCAAACAAAGAGCACACCTTGGTTACATTTGTCAGAGAAGCAAATCAGTGTATTAAGAAGAATGGGGACAAAATACAATAAACAAAAGCCAGACACTGAATTTTTACTTCACTGGCATTTATTATGCACTGAAAGCATTTTTTCCCCCCTCACAAACACAAACAGGGATACAATAATGCCCATAATGTGTCTCTTACACCAAAGTTATGAAATATTAAGAATACGTTACATCATACCAAGTCAAAAAGTCATGACATGGTTGATCTAAAATAATTTAATAGTGAGTAAAGGACTCTGATTACATTTTGGCTACATAGCTGTGGAGAAACATTTCAACAATAACATTTTGATTAGAATACACGGCAGCAGGATGAAGGTTTACAGGTGCCAACTTGTCTTGTTTCTCCTCCTGTCCAGGATTCTTTATTTAGTCAGAGTCGCTGCTGCAGGAGCTGCTGGAGTCCTACAGCAGATATAAACACAACACACAGTCATCAATAAATCACTTCAATCATCCACAAAACCAATTCGACTACAACTACTACAACTGTGTTTTCTACATATTTGAGAACATAAAAATGAAATTCATCTTTTGGCTAAAGATTTTAATGATTTCCTAATAATAGACCATAACATTCAGCAGTTCTTTAATTTGTTTCGATCAGTTCATGTAAGTTTGTACTTCATTTCTGTAGCAAATTTAACCAACATGAATCATGTTTGAGAAAATGAGCGACTCTTACCCCGTGACAGTTCTTTCCTTTCTTGTGACACTTGGAATGCTTGTGCCCATGCTTGTGCTTGTGCTTATGTCCATGTCCATGGCACTGTCCATGCCCATGTCCATGTCCATGTCCATGACCATGTCCATGTTCATGGCCCTGTCCATGGCCCTGTCCATGGCACTGTCCATGTCCTAGGCCGGGACCATAACCAGGTCCAGGTCCGTGTCCGTGTTGGCCTCCGGGTGGACCATAGGGCTGAGGAGGGCAGTGTGGTGGGACAGCACCTGGAGGATGTTGAGGGTATCCCCCTGGCATCTGCTGAGGATGGTTTGGGTAACCAGGGTACTGGTTTCCTAAACATCAGGAGAACATAGAAATCATTAAATCATGTATGTATTACAAATTCATTAGAATTGAAATTGGTTGTAGTATTTACCTTGGTTGTGTCCGTACATTTTGAGACCTCAGATGAAATTACAGATCCTGAAAGCAAAACAAAAGCGTCTTTCAACACAAATATTCGACCATTTCTTAGTTAAGCTCTTCAGAGCTGCAGATCCTCAGCAGAGCTTTAGAGGTGGACTTACTGCGTGCTGGAGAGCAGGTGCACAGACGCAGCCGTCACCTGCTGCTCCTTTTTATGTGCAGTCCACTTCACATCACTGTGGGCATTGCCTGAGCTCCTTGTGACCTAGATGGGTGTGTGTGTATAATTTTTAACATAGTCAATATAAACAATATGCAGTCTAAGATATGGATACACACACACCCACACACAACTTGGACATTTTATCTGTTCATAAATGTGGTATACAAATAAGCTTTTTGTCCTGCAGACAGATGTTTTTTTTTTAATCATTGCAAATCTCGTAACACTGGCATTTTCATCTTGATTCTCTTTTTCATTGCTTGACTCATATTCAAACTCATGCTGAACACATTTACAACTTATTAATATGTGGATGACTCTTATCAGATAGAATGCAATGTGTGCAAGTTCAAACACAGCACTAGTTAATACTGTATTGATAATTGCATGGTTCAGTGCACAGCACAAAACTCCAGTGACTGGGGTTGGACTAGAGGCACAGTTTGTTTGAAAGTTTGGGTCCATAGAAGGCAGTGCAGTAGCGGATGCCAATTGGAATTTGCAGTAATCCACAAGCATAGTTTACTTGGCTCTCCTTCCAGTTTACATTTGCACACCAGGCTTCTCCTTACTGTTATATGTACGGAAGAGAAGAGATGATCTAGTTGTTCTTTTCATGTTATACTTATTCTTTAGGCAAGAAAAAGACTTTTGAAAGTGCTTTAGTTTTTGAGATGCCCTATACCGGAGGTAGAACGAAGCAGAAAAAAATGGTTTTCATACTCTCTTAGGTTTCCCACATATAACATAGATTTGTCAATAGAATATCTTATTGCATAAGTGGTTAAACATGATGCATTGAGAAAATACAGCACTACAAACATGTCCCTACAGTAAACAGAAATTCTTAAATTTGTCATTCTGCAAAATCAGTACTTCTCCTTTTAATACTTCAAGTATTTCGATGCTCATACTTATGTACTTTTATTTAAGTAAAATTTTTGATGCAAGAAATATTGGAGCACTGGGACTACCTGTCAACAATGCTCAACCTGGAATTGTGTTGCTGGCAGGGTTAAAAACACAAATTGGTCATCATGTTAGTGAAATATGTGAAGAGCATGCTGCTCCACCTTCAACCCACTACACTGTATGTTTACCCAGGAGGGTCTGTGTCATTTCCAGAGCCGGCTCTACTCATTAATAAAGCAATAAGCAGTTGCTTGGGAGCTCTGATTTGGGATAAATCAGAACTTGCAATTCAAAATTACTTGAGCTCCAGTGTATCACCTCCTGTTCAGCCTCACTCTATATTGCTTTTCTTTTATTTATGGAGATGTCACAATATTTGTCAGATTGATCAATTTAGCAGTAAAATATTCTTATACAACTATCAATTTCATATGCTGGAGTCCTAAAAGAATATAAAAGATGTTCTTTGTTCCATCTCAAGGTTTTGGGTCCCTTCCAACTAGCCTTCATGTGTCAAAGATTAAGCTGTGTTATTACTAGACCAAAAATAGAATAAATAAAAGATTCAGGTGATTGAAACTAGATTGATGTGAATGTTGTGGGGAGTGGTAGGGTGTGTAACAATAGTGGAAAACACTGTTGAACAAAGGTCGTTATTAAATGCTCCCTGGGTAAATAAAGATAATACGAATGCCTACTGAAAGATAACACAAACAGCGTAATAGGAAAGTACAAAGATTAATTAATGATTAAGGAATAAAAAGGCAGGGCACTGTGGAGATGACTTGCCAGTTTTATGTTTTTTATTACAAGGGAAAAATTGTGACCAGAGTCCAATACATCAAATGCAAATAAAAAAATCCTTAAAAAATTCAGCACTGTGGGTAACCTGTCAGAAGAGAGTCAGGGAGTGGAGCTGTGGAGCTGATACATGTCTGTAGCTTTTTTACAGCACAATCTATTGGTTTAACACCTTGTTGGCTTAATATATTCATGTATGACAGCTAACCAGATCAGAGTTTCACAAACCCCTTTGTTGCATGTATTGGCCCAACATTTGAAGAAAAAATAACAAAACTAAACAAAAAAACCCTTTGAAATGTAGGTGATCAAACTGGCCTCACAATTTATTATGATAAACTGTAAGGTAACAGAATGAAGGTTTCCAGGTGAGGAATTGTCTTCTTCCTTTCCAGACATCACCATCTAGTCTGAGTCGCTGCTGCAAGAGCTGCTGGAGGACTACAAAAGGGACACAAATTGCAATTTCATTTAATGATGACATGTCAGTCAGTTTTACAATTGAATGATATCAGTATATCAGTAATGCTGATATTAAAAATTAACAAATTTAACAGAATTAAATTGAATTGAATTGAATTGAATTGAATTGAATTGAATTGAATTGAATTGAATTGAATTGAATTGAATTGAACTGAATTGGATTGAATTTAACTGAATTGTTTGTTGTTGTTTTTTACTGCCGTTTCTTTTTCTGTCTCAAAATGACTTTGTGTGCTGCATTTGTTTTTTTTTTTGTTTTATGTTTTTAGTTTGGGCCACACCAGAAGCATGCAGTTGGTCTGGCGAGTTAATCTTTAAAGTCGGATAAAAACTGTCTGTGGGCTCATCACTATAAATGACACCTTTGACATTACAGTCATCTCATGCATTGTTATTATAACAAATATTGCTTTGTGCAATTTTAATGGTGATCTATGATTAGGTTAAACCAAGTTTAACCAAGTGGTGCTAGGAATGTAATTCGTAAATAAGCTGTTCTTCACTTTTTAACTAACATCTCTGATTTATTGGCCAGTCATTGCTATACAAATTAATCTTACCCCGCGACACTCCCTTCCTTTTTTGTGGCAATGGCAGTGCATGTGACCATGCTTGTGTCTGTGGCCATGACCATGACCATGCCCGTGTCCGTGATGCCCATGGCCATGTCCATGATGCCCATGACCACGACCACGACCCCGACCCCGACCACGACCATGTCCATGTGGCCCATGCCCGTGTCCGTGCCCATGTCCATGCCCATGATCATGACAATGATCATGATCATGATCATGATCGTGACCGTGACCGTGACCATGACTATGCCCATGACCATGCCCATGTCCATCATGATCATGACCATGACCATGACCATGATCATGTCCGTGTCCGTGTCCATGTCCATGTCCAGGACCATGGCCATGTCCATGCCCAGGACCACAGCCAGGTCCATAATCTCCACAAGGTGGGGCTGGAGGATAGTACACAGGTGGACCACAGGGCTGAAGAGGGCAGGGTGCAGGGGTGGCAGTGCCTGGTGGACTCTGAGGAAAAAATCCTCCTGGCATCTGCTCAGGGTGACAGCCCGAAGGGTACTGGTTTCCTAGTCAAACAAAAGTATTTTAGTAAAATTGAAAAATACTGAAAATAACCAAAAGACAATTACGTTACATGTTATTTACCTCTGTTATTCCCGTACATCTCAAAATTCCAGATCCAAACCCTAAAACTGAAAAAAGGCACTACAATAAATACAAATAGCCTCAACTGAAAAAACTAAATAAATGACATTTTAAGAAAGAGATATAAGCGATTGTAAAATACTGTATTATTAAGAAAGCCAATTGCAGTTGAATGTGACAGTGTGCTGTATAAAATCTTGTAAAACAAGCGTTGCATCATGTCAATATCATCTACGTCTAACATGACTAAAGACATGATCAACATATGTAATGCTATACAGTTAATAAAGGAAATACATGTAAGCACATAAACACACATAAATTTTATGGTACTTTTCCCTTGATAGTTACTAGTGAGCTTACCGTGTGCTGGGTGCAGCTCCGCAGACACAGCAGTCAGCTGCTCCTTTATATGAAGCCACACCCACACACTTCCACTGACAACTTCTGTTTTGGGTGTATGTGTTTATATGTGTGTGTGTGTGTGTGTGTGTGTGTGTGTGTGCGTGCGTGCGTGTGTGTTTGGTATGTAAACATACACTTGAGGTTTTGTTACTATGAATAACTGATTTGTTTTTGACACCAGAGAAGCTTCAGTAACAATAATCCAGAGCAAACTCACATTATCATAGTAAAGTTTTGTTTCTTTTCTTTTTTTAAAGCTTGAATGATGTTTGGGTGAGTTATTACCTTCGCAAACATACGATAGACTTGTAATGTTGCACTTTCAGTTTAGAGAATGTAAAGACAGTTTTAAAAAGACATTCCGAAAGAGTTGCTGCATTGTTGGAAGACATCTGTGTATAAGGAACCTGTTGCCCGACAGATGGGAACGTCAGGAGGTTAAAGAACGCACAAAAATTCCCCATACAGCTGTGCATGTACAGTTCTGTCTCAGGGCTGTTTCCTAGACGTCTTATTATTCTTATTACGTCATTACATTTTTGCTATGTGCTGCGCACTGCTGTGAAACAGTCTTGTCTTTTGTCTTAAGTATTGCCATAACATAATCTGTCAACAGTAAAGGTGAGATATGAAACCTGTCCAATCTCTTGAAACCAGTTTCCCACATACTGAACTATAATGTCTGTCTTTGTAGTAATGAAATTATTGTACAGGGAAAAGTGCAGTCATTATGCATTTTCAATCATTTTCATCAAAACCTCATCTATATTTTACTTCAGAAAACTACTCTATTGACAATGTAGGAAAGTGTGTGTGTAAACAACTATTGTATTGAGATGTTCTTTGACAAAAATGCACTTATATTTCTTTAGATTTTAAGGATATTCAAGAAATGTACCAAAGTGAGTGGTGGAAACATAGTAATTAATTTGCAACATTTTTTCCTAACAAACACAGTGTTGGATGCACTCAAAGAAATGATTTGGTCTAATTTTATTTCTAAGTTTACATATTTCATTAAGGTATACAGTGTGTCTCTTTCTCACACAACTATCACACCTGATACCTCCCTCACATATCCAGCTGGATGGATGGTGAGGCAAATTTGTAATTGAGCTATGTAAATAAAACTGAGTTGACTTGACAAAATGACATCACATAATACATATGCTGTGACATAAACAAAAACTATGAAAAGATATCACAACCCACCAAGTCAACATGTTGGCTGACATACAGTGATATTTCCCAAGAGAAAAAATCATCTCTGTTTTCACTATAAACTTTATTACCTAAGTATATGGCACACAGCCATGCAATCAGTTTAATATGAGAAAAGAATGCTTTTTAGTTTAACGTCAGATATGCGTCTCATCAGAAGTTTACACGTTGGAACTTGTCTTGTTTCTTTTCCCATCCAGCATCCTTCATCTAGTCGGAGTCGCTGCTGCTGCTGGAGCTGGAGCTGGAGCAGGAGCTGCTGGACGACTACAGCATGGACAAGAAAACAGACAAACAAAATCGTTCAGTCAGTGGTGACAGCGTATCATTCTGTTACCTAAAAAAGAGTCTCAATGAGTTTGTGTCTCGTAAATTAACTTTTAGTTTTGGGGCTGAGAAGAGAGCAAGAGTCATAGGTTGACTCCTGAGCTGACAGGAGAATGTTTGGAACTTGGTATGAATTTAAATACATCAAACATTTCCATAAGCTTTCACAAAGACAAAAGTTTTAAGCGTGGATTTAAAAGAAGTGGGAGACTTTTTGTGTTTTGAGTTCAGAAATTATTGAGTGTGGCAGCTTGAATAGCAAAATCTCACCCCGTGACTGTCCTTCCCCTTCTTGTGGCACTTGCCATGCTTGTGGCCACGCTTGTGCTTGTGCCTGCACTTTTTCCCTTGAGGTCCATGTCCATGTCTGCCACCATGGCAACCATGTTTATGTCCGTGTCCATGCTCGTGACCATGCCCATGTTTATGGCCCCCTCCATGACAGTGTCCTCCTGCAATTAGTCATAAATACATATTTCATATGGTGAAGTCAGGTCATTTGTGGCATCAGGCGACATGGGACAAATAATAGTTTGGGATCTTTAAATATTAACAGCAAGTCACCAAACAAGCTCCTGAGTTGTTGCTGCAAATGTGCTTTATATGAAACAATTTTTTTTTTTTAAACTGATCTGAGGTAATTAGTATGTGCTGGGCAAAGAGTTTAAAATAATCGGTTGTCCTTGCAAGAACTTGCAAGAAAAGCCATGTGTCATGTTAAATTTAATTTGTGTTAGATAGTGACGGTATAACAACAAAACATATATATGTTGCTTTTTTTTAAAAACTAATCAATTTTTTTCTCAACTCTCTTTACTATTTTTGGAAAAGGATTTTAAGTTATTCCTCAAAGGATACAGGTAAAATGGGACAAAAATGAAGATAAAATGGGACATACCTCTACAGTAAAACAAGCACGTTTTTGGGCTCAGATAAGGTGCCCTAAAATTATGACTTGTGCTATTGTGTGCCACTCTGGGTGGATTTCCATTACAGATTTGCACAAAACTTAATCAATATTTTCCAAATTTCATTAAAACATAATTGCAAAATGACTGCATTTCCATTCAGTGATGTTAATGCAACGTCTCACATTAACATTCCAAGAAGCATGGCGATGGTATGTGGGATTTCTGGGAGGTGATAGTCCACGATTTCACAGAGGAATTGTGGATTCAAAACTTCCGGATGATCTGCTCAACTTTTGAAGAGTTATGTGATGCAATAACAGCTCTTGTAGCTCCTGCTGCATCATGAGGGAGCCAGCTCCCACTGACAAGCACATAGTCCATAGCATCATGTGACCTATAAAAGCCGAAAAAGTGTTTCCATTGCAGTTTTGCAAAGTATGACTTTATCACATAGCCTGAAACAACACCTCATGCGAGCGTCAAAACTTTTTTGTGATAAATAGGAGTTTTTGCAATTTCAATTTGCGCCATTTGAGAGTTAATGGAAACCCCCTTACTGTCACATTTCAGACTTGTGGTATTCTTATCACTTAAATAATACTAAAAATGAGAAAACTCCAGAGTTACCCATAGTTATTACACACACATGCATGTCCTTTGCAGACAATGTGTCACCAAGGAAACAGACAGCAAAAGAACAGGGAAGGCAGGCCAGAGAAGCTAGACAGTATTTTTTTTAATGGATAGCCACAGGTTATATGATGATTTAATGAATTAATGACTGAACTGATCAGTGGATTTAACCATTTAAAAACAAACAAACATGATTTTCCTATTTTACCTATCAGCTGTCGCATTTTACTCAAACATGTCATTAGAGTGAGGTCAGAGTCCTGGACGTGTTTTAGCCTCCAAAGTTTCTAAATTATTTTACTTGACAAAATAATTTAAGAAATAGAACCATAACAAGTTCTAAAAGTAAACTTACGACAGTCAGAAAGAGTTTTAGATAGTTTTTTTGGTCATGTACCAAAAAGTGACCCAAATTACCTGACTTCACCCCTATCAAGTACATACTTAATGCATTTGGAAAAAGGAGAGAATGAACCAAATTTATTTACCTCTGCGTCCAGACATTTTCAGATCACCTGAAGGCCAGTAAACACGAAATAAAATTTAGAAAGATACCTGAGTTGAAAATAAACTTCACAAAACATGTACACAATGCATGTTAAGGTGTAATATGTACAATTCAAAAAATGACCAAAAGAACCGTAACCCTCTACACATATTTATCTCTGTATATTGATGATTAGAGGGGAACTTACTGTGTGCTGGAGAGCAGGTCCACACACACCGCTGTCACCTGCTGCTGCTTTTTATATGCAGCCACACCTGAGCCATCCAGAGCAGTACCGGCACGCTAATCAGAAAAGATGCATTGTTTTGAGACGGTACAGTGAGCATGTGGCAGTGTGTACCATAATATGTTCAAAATGTGCATGTACATATGTACACTATATGAATGCTGCAAATCAGCGGAAAAAGCAATTGCCTGTTATTTGGCATATTAGTGTTGCCGCACGATGTCGATATTTACAGCTGAGATATGGTCAAACACAAACACACAGACACACACACACACAAACTAACAGTTGGGTAACCTGATGTGTTACTCTTTTGTCCTCTGCAGCGACTTTGATGAGCCTGTTTGTTTGGAACATTTTCTTCATGGCCAAAAAGCAGCGTGTTGTTATCAACTGCTCTGAGAGGTGATGACAGACTTTTAGTTTGAGCTGCCTGTTTTTTTGCGTGCCTACATGCACACACACACACACACACACACACACACACACACACACACACACACAAACATATCATGTGCAGTGTGATCACACAACACAATGCCAGATGTGACAAGTTGTAAGGAAGGGCATACCATGCATATTTTTTACACCACACATTTTGACTTATTGTAGTAAAAGCACAGGTGCATTTAATAACAATAATGCTGGCTGTAATCCATTTAGGGGAGGTGCTGGTATCGTCCATGCTGGCTCATTGGAAAAGCTTAACCTTAATGGAACTGAGCCATCATTAATGTCATCAATTTCACCTGTGCTTTTCCTACTATGAAGTCAAAATGTCTGCCGTCACAAAGGTCTATCAGCTGACTGCACGAACGTTCACCAGTGGCTTTTTATTGTGACCATCCCAAGAAACACCAGTGGAGTAACGATGCTGTTTAATCAGCATCTTGATATGTCACACCTGTCAGGTGGACGGATCATCATGGAAGAGGAGAAGTGCTCAGTAACATGGATTTTAACAAATTTGCAACCAAAATTTGACAGAACTGTATCTATTGAGTGCATAAAGATCTTTAACTTAACCCGCTGAAATTTTCCCTATAATTATTAGGGTGCCTGCACTGCATAGCAGAGCAAGACACCTATTACTATTCGGCACAACACATACCCCACATACACTACACGCGTATACTAGTACCCCGAGACTGTCCCACTGCTATGGCAACGTGTTTTTACCTGATATAAAAAAAAAAATCACTTCTCCAACTGTGACATCACAGGTCAAACAATGACATCACAGCTCAAACTGTGACATCACAGGTCAAACAATGAGATCACTGCTCAATCCATGACATCACAGCTCAAACTGTGACATCACAGCTCAAACAATGAGATCATTGCTCAATCCATGACATCACAGCTCAAACTGTGACATCACAGCTCAAACACAGCTCAAAAAATGATGTCATAAAGCTTTAATGGAATTAAAGCTTAATGACATCATTTTTTTAGAATGTTGGGAGTCTATGTATTTGGGTGATTCGGCTTACATTTTTAGTTCGAGTACAGTTCAGAGAAGAGATCGACAGCGAGATCAGTTTCACAGAACAAACTTGACAAGAGGACACACGTCACAGAAGTCATCACATCACTTCACATACAAGACAAGACAAAGACAAGATGGAAAGACCAATGAATTTTTACCTCAGCACATTGGAGGAGCAGGTGCGGTGTGAACTCAGTGACAACGAGGCCACACTCACCCAAAGCTCAACTGAGGGAGAGTCCTCCTGGACGTCCAGGAGGACATCCTCGCAAATGTTTTGGATCTGCTCCAAGACAAGAGGGACCGTGTCGACTGGAGCCAAGAAAAACAGAAGCTCCTGAAGGAGATTTGTGGCCTGAAAGCCCAGCAGAATTTGGCTCCGGCTCAAACTCACCAACAGGAGACACTCACCACCATCAGCAACCTCCACAACCAACTGGAGCTGATGAAAAAAGAAAAAGAAAGGCTTGACAAGGAATTGGACATCAAGAGATCAGATCTCCGGACCAACGCGAGGTTGCTTAAAGATGCTAAAACCAACGTTGAGTTGGAGAATCGACTGAGATGTGGGACTGTTGAAGCTCAAAATACTTTGAGCACCAGGCCCACATCATCAAGCAATTCCAGCACAGATTGGCGAAGGCTGAGGAAGAAAAAGGCGCCCTTCTGAAACAGTTGGAGGCAGCGAAGTTGGACACTGAGAACATACTGCAGTTTTGTGCAACAGCCAACACCAACATGGAGCTTGAGCTGGAGAGCCGCCAGAAGGCAGAGCAACTGCAAGCTCAGAAAAATCATGAGCAGCAGTCCTCCCTTCTCAAGGTCCTTCAAGATCGCTTGCAGCAGGCAGAGGACCAAAAAGCGGCATCTCAGGCGCAGTTGGAGAAAGACAAAAAAGACAAGAACCAACTTGCGATTGCTTTGAGGAACGCTCAGGAGGAGCTCAAGAGCAAACAGCTCCAATGGCAGGAGGAGAAGTCCAACCTCACTGCCCACTTCCACAGACTGCATGCGACACATTCGGCTGAGCGAAAGCTGCAAGAGACCAGCATTAACAACTATCTCGCCGCTCAAAAGACAATGTTTGATCACAGGCTGCAGCAGGAACATCAGGGATGGGAAAAGGAGAGGGCCGCCTTGCAGCAGAAAAACAACGACCTCACTGCTGCTCTAAAGAACGCACAAAAACAGTTGCAAAAACACCGCAACGCATGGCAGGAGGAGCGGTCCACCTCACTTCCCAGATTGACCAGCTGCAGGAGAGCCATGAGGCCCAGCTGAAGCTGCACGAGACCAAAAGAAACAACTGTCTCGCAGCTCAAAAGAAGAAGTTTGATCACACACTGCAGAAGGAACATGAAGGATGGGACAAGGAGAGGGCCGCCCTGCAGCAGGAAAACAGCAACCTCACTGCTGCTCTAAAGAATGCAGAAGACCAGTTGCAAAAACACCGCAACACATGGCAGGAGGAGCGGTCCACCCTCGCTTCCCAAATTGACCAACTGCAGGAGAGCCATGAGGCCCAGCTGAAGCTGCAAGAGGACAGGAGCAGGAACTTTGCCTCTGTCCTCAAGAAAACATTCGAGGACCAGCTGCAGAACGACTACCGGCGATGGCACAAAGAGAAGATCTCCCTGCTGCAGGACGCTGACGAAGCTAGAGCTTCTTATGAAGCTCAGCTAAAAGACAAGAAGCAGGACAACAACGCCCTCACTGCTGCTCTGAAGAATGCACAAGAGCAACTGCAAAGTAAGAGCAACTTGTGGCAGGAGGAGCGTTCGGCCTTGACTTCCCAGTTGGACAGATTGAAGGAAACTCATCTCGTCCAGCTGGAGATAAAGGACAATGACCACCAGAACCTGACTGCTACTCTAAAACGACATTTGAAGACCAGCTGCGGAGCGACCGTCTCCGTTGGCAGCAGGAGAAGACCTCCCTGCTGCACGACATGGAGCAGGCAAGAGCCGCCCACGAGGCTCAGCTACGAAATCGGGAACAGGACAACAGCACCCTGACGGCCGCTCTGACCACAGCAGAGTCGGAGTTGCAGAGGCACAGCAACATGTGGCAGGAGGAGAAAGCATCGCTCCTCCAGGCCACCGAAAGCCTCAGAGTGACTCTGCAAGAAAAGGAGGAGGCAGAGGCCGCCTCACCTCCCAGCTGGAGGAGCTACAGAGCCAGATCAACAAGAAGAAGAGGAGAAAGTGGTACAAGCTCTTCTGATTCTTGGCTCAGGACACCATCTGACAGTACCACAAAAGACACTACGCATTAATTCTTGTATAGCTGTGTGGATTAATCTCAGTCGTAATACTTAACCCCCAGAAAGTCACTTTTTGGGGATTAAGAATTAACATGACACTTGGAAAGTGAGTTTCCACTGTAAAATTGGTCCCCACAGCTATATGATTACTAATGCATGTGTATTAGTTCTTCTTAACTTGTAAGGATTGCTCTTGACCCCCAGGAAGTGAGTTTCTGGAGGTCAAGACTGATTTCACACTCGGAAAGTAAATTTCTGATGTAAAATTGGTCCTCATAAGCAAATAAGAACTAATGCACACCCAGCCGTCCGTGGAGAGGGGATCTCTCTTTGAATTGCTTCTCCCGAGGTTTCTTCTCATGTTCATCTGCTCATCCTGATGTTCATGGGGAGTTTTTCCTCGTCTTCATAGAGAGCTCGGGCTGGGCATCTGTTGCTGATCTGGGTCTTTTAGGCCCAGCAAAACATCTTCAGCAACAGAAAACCTTTTCATTTCCTTATAATCAAACCTTTTCATTTCTTATAATTAGACCCCCCCCCCATCCCCCCCCTTAACAAAAATAAATCCCCCTAAATCATTTCATGTTTATATGCCTATTATTGAAAAGTTGCCTTACAGTCATGTGTAATACTGAATGCTTTTTAACAAATGAGACCAGCATTAATAATGATTTTCGTTTGCACCCTGTAGCCTGAATATAGAAATGTGCCAAATATGTTTTGGTTCAAATGTTGCTATTTAGTCAAGAGTTATATATTGGTCACTCAGAGAAAGTAATTATCTGTCAAAAGTGGTGAAGCTGCAATTTCAAGTTTTAATGCACAGAAATGTATCACAATATTTGAAAACACAATGAAAAGAAAAATATTTATTTGTATAAAATATGGTCAAAATGATGACATTACCCCATGGTGGTTCATGCACTTATTCAAAAGGTTAACAAAAGGTTAAATGAGTGGAAAAGAGATATGTCTGAAAAGAAAATATGAAAATAGGAAAAGCTTACTGGAAACCTTAATGGAACTGAGCCATCATTAATGTCATCAATTTCACCTGTGCTTTTCCTACTATGAAGTCAAAATGTCTGCCGTCACAAAGGTCTATCAGCTGACTGCACGAACGTTCACCAGTGGCTTTTTATTGTGACCATCCCAAGAAACACCAGTGGAGTAACGATGCTGTTTAATCAGCATCTTGATATGTCACACCTGTCAGGTGGACGGATCATCATGGAAGAGAAGTGCTCAGTAACATGGATTTTAACAAATTTGCAACCAAAATTTGACAGAACTGTATCTATTGAGTGCATAAAGATCTTTAACTTAACCCGTTGAAATTTTCCCTATAATTATTAGGGTGCCTGCACTGCATAGCAGAGCAAGACACCTATTACTATTCGGCACAACACATACCCCACACACACTACACCCGTATACTAGTACCCCGAGACTGTCCCACTGCTATGGCAACGTGTTTTTACCTGATATAAAAAAAAAAAAAATCACTTCTCCAACTGTGACATCACAGGTCAAACAATGAGATCACTGCTCAATCCATGACATCACAGCTCAAACTGTGACATCACAGCTCAAACAATGAGATCACTGCTCAATCCATGACATCACAGCTCAAACTGTGACATCACAGCTCAAACACAGCTCAAAAAATGATGTCATAAAGCTTTAATGGAATTAAAGCTTAATGACATCATTTTTTTAGAATGTTGGGAGTCTATGTATTTGGGTGATTCGGCTTACATTTTTAGTTCGAGTACAGTTCAGAGAAGAGATCGACAGCGAGATCAGTTTCACAGAACAAACTTGACAAGAGGACACACGTCACAGAAGTCATCACATCACTTCACATACAAGACAAGACAAAGACAAGATGGAAAGACCAATGAATTTTTACCTCAGCACATTGGAGGAGCAGGTGCGGTGTGAACTCAGTGACAACGAGGCCACACTCACCCAAAGCTCAACTGAGGGGAGAGTCCTCCTGGACGTCCAGGAGGACATCCTCGCAAATGTTTTGGATCTGCTCCAAGACAAGAGGGACCGTGTCGACTGGAGCCAAGAAAAACAGAAGCTCCTGAAGGAGATTTGTGGCCTGAAAGCCCAGCAGAATTTGGCTCCGGCTCAAACTCACCAACAGGAGACACTCACCACCATCAGCAACCTCCACAACCAACTGGAGCTGATGAAAAAAGAAAAAGAAAGGCTTGACAAGGAATTGGACATCAAGAGATCGTATCTCCGGACCAACGCGAGGTTGCTTAAAGATGCTAAAACCAACGTTGAGTTGGAGAATCGACTGAGATGTGGGACTGTTGAAGCTCAAAAATACTTTGAGCACCAGGCCCACATCATCAAGCAATTCCAGCACAGATTGGCGAAGGCTGAGGAAGAAAAAGGCGCCCTTCTGAAACAGTTGGAGGCAGCAAAGTTGGACACTGAGAACATACTGCAGTTTTGTGCAACAGCCAACACCAACATGGAGCTTGAGCTGGAGAGCCGCCAGAAGGCAGAGCAACTGCAAGCTCAGAAAAATCATGAGCAGCAGTCCTCCCTTCTCAAGGTCCTTCAAGATCGCTTGCAGCAGGCAGAGGACCAAAAAGCGGCATCTCAGGCGCAGTTGGAGAAAGACAAAAAAGACAAGAACCAACTTGCGATTGCTTTGAGGAAGGCTCAGGAGGAGCTCAAGAGCAAACAGCTCCAATGGCAGGAGGAGAAGTCCAACCTCACTGCCCACTTCCACAGACTGCATGCGACACATTTGGCTGAGCGAAAGCTGCAAGAGACCAGCATTAACAACTATCTCGCCGCTCAAAAGACAATGTTTGATCACAGGCTGCAGCAGGAACATCAGGGATGGGAAAAGGAGAGGGCCGCCTTGCAGCAGAAAAACAACGACCTCACTGCTGCTCTAAAGAACGCACAAAAACAGTTGCAAAAACACCGCAACGCATGGCAGGAGGAGCGGTCCACCCTCACTTCCCAGATTGACCAGCTGCAGGAGAGCCATGAGGCCCAGCTGAAGCTGCACGAGACCAAAAGAAACAACTGTCTCGCAGCTCAAAAGAAGAAGTTTGATCACACACTGCAGAAGGAACATGAAGGATGGGACAAGGAGAGGGCCGCCCTGCAGCAGGAAAACAGCAACCTCACTGCTGCTCTAAAGAATGCAGAAGACCAGTTGCAAAACACCGCAACACATGGCAGGAGGAGCGGACCACCTCGCTTCCCAAATTGACCAACTGCAGGAGAGCCATGAGGCCCAGCTGAAGCTGCAAGAGGACAGGAGCAGGAACTTTGCCTCTGTCCTCAAGAAAACATTCGAGGACCAGCTGCAGAACGACTACCGGGCGATGGCACAAAGAGAAGATCTCCCTGCTGCAGGACGCTGATTTAAGCTAGAGCTTCTTATGAAGCTCAGCTAAAAGACAAGAAGCAGGACAACAACGCCCTCACTGCTGCTCTGAAGAATGCACAAGAGCAACTGCAAAGTAAGAGCAACTTGTGGCAGGAGGAGCGTTCGGCCTTGACTTCCCAGTTGGACAGATTGAAGGAAACTCATCTCGTCCAGCTGGAGATAAAGGACAATGACCACCAGAACCTGACTGCTACTCTAAAAACGACATTTGAAGACCAGCTGCGGAGCGACCGTCTCCGTTGGCAGCAGGAGAAGACCTCCCTGCTGCACAACATGGAGCAGGCAAGAGCCGCCCACGAGGCTCAGCTACGAAATCGGGAACAGGACAACAGCACCCTGACGGCCGCTCTGACCACAGCAGAGTCGGAGTTGCAGAGGCACAGCAACATGTGGCAGGAGGAGAAAGCATCGCTCCTCCAGGCCACCGAAAGCCTCAGAGTGACTCTGCAAGAAAAGGAGGAGGCAGAGGCCGCCCTCACCTCCCAGCTGGAGGAGCTACAGAGCCAGATCAACAAGAAGAAGAGGAGAAAGTGGTACAAGCTCTTCTGATTCTTGGCTCAGGACACCATCTGTCAGTACCACAAAAGACACTACGCATTAATTCTTGTATAGCTGTGTGGATTAATCTCAGTCGTAATACTTAACCCCAGAAAGTCACTTTTTGGGGATTAAGAATTAACATGACACTTGGAAAGTGAGTTTCCACTGTAAAATTGGTCCCCACAGCTATATGATTACTAATGCATGTGTATTAGTTCTTCTTAACTTGTAAGGATTGCTCTTGACCCCCAGGAAGTGAGTTTCTGGAGGTCAAGACTCGATTTCACACTCGGAAAGTAAATTTCTGATGTAAAATTGGTCCTCATAAGCAAATAAGAACTAATGCACACCCAGCCGTCCGTGGAGAGGGGATCTCTCTTTGAATTGCTTCTCCCGAGGTTTCTTCTCATGTTCATCTGCTCATCCTGATGTTCATGGGGAGTTTTTCCTCGTCTTCATAGAGAGCTCGGGCTGGGCATCTGTTGCTGATCTGGGTCTTTTAGGCCCAGCAAAACATCTTCAGCAACAGAAAACCTTTTCATTTCCTTATAATCAAACCTTTTCATTTCTTATAATTAGACCCCCCCCCCCATCCCCACCCCCTTAACAAAATAAATCCCCTAAATCATTTCATGTTTATATGCCTATTATTGAAAAGTTGCCTTACAGTCATGTGTAATACTGAATGCTTTTTAACAAATGAGACCAGCATTAATAAGGATTTTCGTTTGCACCCTGTAGCCTGAATATAGAAATGTGCCAAATATGTTTTGGTTCAAATGTTGCTATTTAGTCAAGAGTTATATATTGGTCACTCAGAGAAAGTAATTATCTGTCAAAAGTGGTGAAGCTGCAATTTCAAGTTTTAATGCACAGAAATGTATCACAATATTTGAAAACACAATGAAAAGAAAAATATTTATTTGTATAAAATATGGTCAAAATGATGACATTACCCCATGGTGGTTCATGCACTTATTCAAAAGGTTAACAAAAGGTTAAATGAGTGGAAAAGAGATATGTCTGAAAAGAAAATATGAAAAGGAGGGAAGAAGAGTCAAAGAGAGAAACAAACATTGTTTAAGATGATAAGTGGGATCTTTTATTGTCAAAAAATTTAAAATAAGAATTATATGAATACTATAATATGTAAAATATGCTGAGTATGTAAAGTTGGTGGTGGATGGTGTTGCCGTGAAAAACATGGTGGCCACCTGCAGGGCTCCTCCAAGATTAGTAAGCGCCTTCATTTTGAGCTGCAAAAGCTCATAATTAGGCATTGTTAACTACTGTTGGCACCACTTACTTAGCTGTGGTGACCCTGCTAACGGTGCTAACAGAGCTAACAGTAAAACTATAGTTTACAATGCTGAACGGGCTTTCATTAGCTGTTCGAAATGAGGCCTTTTAATCACTGGGGAAGACCGAAGGGTGGGTACAGCGTTTCCACAGTAACCCCTTCCCACCACCATAGAGTTAATGCAGTTTTGCATTTGTGCAAAATGTAAAACAATAAAAACACCTCAGCTTTGTGTTTGTGTTGCAGGTCCATTCTGAATGGTCTGCAAGTGACTTTATTTTGAAGTACAGTAAATTAGCAGCACAGAGCTTTTACTTTGAAGTGCGTAAAGGTTTTTTTTAAAGTAGAGTAACTATTTCATTGCACTGGTCTTGGTATTATGTGGCCTTTTTTCCCCCCAAAATAAGAGTAGGCCCACCAGACTGTTTTTTATTTATCAGAGGAGAGGGCGGCTGTTTTGTTTTACCCTCCTGTAAGCTACAAATATTTCTCCTTGAGCCTTCCTGAATGACTCGGGTAAAATGCATGAAGTTTTTGTCCCACGTGATATGTTCAAGGACCACTGTAAATTTGGGGATTCAATAATCATTTTTATTTTTAAAGTTTCTGGTTGTGATCAATAGTGTCATTTTTCATGACTTTTATTTTGGTGGACCCACAAGGTTAGAAAGCAATTTTTTAAGATTTTTTTTAAAATAACCAAACATTTTAAAATATTTTACAAACATCTGCAAAACATTTTATAGAAAAAGAAAATTGAAAAAAATAGAAATGAGCAAAAATTTAAGAAAAACTGGATTTCAGACTCAATGTTTTGAATTAAAATGAAATATTTCAGAGTAGGGCTGCAACAACAAATCGATAAAATTGATTTAAGCGATTATTTAATGTGTTGGCAAGAAACTAAAATTATCGATTTGTTGTGTCGCGTGATTATTACTCAGCGTTTCTCTAGCAGCACTTATCAGGAGCATCTCTGATGCGTGTCAGCTGCAGCACATCTAGAGAAATGGTGGCTCGCGTTTTTTTTAACATGTGACGCGCGCTTTTGTCAGCAGGAATAGACAATGAAGATGGTGTTTTGATGATAATATTGACTCTACACCACTTTATACTGCAGTTTAAAAGTCTGTCACAGAGATGAGGAAATACAAAGATGTCTGTTGTACTCCAATTTCCCTGCCTCCCTTTCAAAACAAAAGCCCTCTGACAGCGACTCTGGACAGAATTTCATCAGTTGCTGATACAAGGCATTTTATTTTGAAATATTTACAGGACCGTGTTGTTGACTGTGCGGGAGCTTGCAGTTATGGTCCACTTATGGCCCTTCAGGTGGAGGGGGCCCTTAATTGTAGGCCCTTGTGACCCTTCAGGTGGAGGGGGCCCTTCATTGTGGGCCCTTGTGGCCAATTAAAGATGCCAGTAAGTAATTAATAGCCATAAATTGTGTGTGGCCACGCCCCTCCTCCTCCGCACATACATTAGTGGCCCCTCAGCAGCAGGCACACTACAACATTTCTGCAAACATTTTCTAGTTATTATTGTTATTATTAGTAGTATCATTAGTATTATTATTAGTAGTAGTATCTTCTAATTATTTCTCTCTGTTGGAAATATTTTTCTTTTCGTAATTTTTGTTTTCTTTCCCTTTTTTCTCACAATTTTTCTAATTAATTTCTTATTAGGCTGCTTATTGCCATTTAAGCCATGTTTTCAACAACAGCAGCAACAGCAACAGTCCGGTTTGTTTGTGTTTTTAAAGATTTAAATGCATGTGACAGGCGTCTGAACGCAGCACTAGAAAACTGATGTTGGCTTCAGGTTTCAAAGGGTTAAACCTGTGAATGGGAATGGGAATGGGAAAACAAAAGCATTTAAATTCTTGTTCTGTGTTTATGAAGAATGTGGATCTGGACACAAAAAGCGAAACTAAAGTTGATAATTCACACAGAGAGGAGAGCAAAACAAACACTCAGACAGAGACAGATACGAGTGGAGGCTCATTGTGCATAACCAAGACGTAATAAGTCAATATTCAAACGATGTGGCTTGACAGGATCCGCTTGTTACTTGAGAATCAAATGGTGCTGCTTTTGAATTTACTACTTTAAGTCTAAGGTCAAGTCTTTTGGAGTAAAGGTTCTTTTTTGAGTCAAGGACAAACTTGAAGTGCACACCTGTGGTAAATAACAATTTAACCCTTTGAAACCTAAGCAAACCTGGCTTCATTTCTCCATAAAACATGGGAAGAAGGCAATGAGCAATGAAAGAAGAAATAACTACAAATTTAGAAGAAATCAGTAAAAAGTACAAGAAAACTGAAAATTACAAAGCAAACACATATTTTAAAAAACAATACAAAAACCACAGAAATGACCTTGAAAAATGCTTCCAAATGTCCAGACAGTTTTTCCTAGCTTTAATTTTTTGAAAAAAACCCATTTCTTGAAAACATATTTGCAAAACATTTATTATCAAATTGCTCATTGCCTTTTTCCAACATTCCCAAAGAAATTGCACCAGTGTGCAGGTTTCAAAGGGTTAATAACTGTTGTTTATGAGTAATCCACAGGAATATTTGAAAACATTTATATATTTTTTCTTTACCTTGAAATCCAATTCTAATTCTTGTTGCTAGAAGAATTCACCACAAAGCACTGACCTTCCAACATGTACACACTAGTCTTAAAAAGTCTGGAGAAAATCAGTCATTCTTTCGCAAACAAACATTAGGAAATCACCTCTTTGTCATCCAGAGGAGGATGTGTGAAAACAGTTGTGGAGGTGAATTAAAACCTGTTTTCTGAACATGGGGTCACACTTAAGCCTCTGAACAAACAGTAGAAAGTACTGGATTAACCAGTTACATTGTGATGTCTTGTGTGTTGATGTTTTTTTAACCACAAGATTAAATCGCTGCAGTGAAATGTGCTTCTGTGGTCACCTGTCCCTACACCTCTACTGCACAAAGTAACTCCTTTTTTTAAATGTGTTTTTATTTTCTTCTTAAAAACATAGTGGCACACAAACACAGCATTTAAATGGTTAAAATTCTGAAACTCTATGAATATTTGATATTAATGAGAGGGGCTAATGTTGGTTAAAAAACAAAAATCCTATTCATGTATAATATTCTTTACAGCCTGATTTTAAAAGCACAATGTGTCTTCCGAGCGTGAGTATTTGACACAGCTAAAAAAACCAATAATGTATAAATATCAATGTTGCTGCTAATCATTTAAATATCCTAAGCTGTGATCATAATAAAAACATATTCTTAGCATGTAGTATATTGCAAATAATTTATTCTTTGTGTTGTTTTTTTCTCATCTGAAAACATAGTGGCATCATGACAAAAACCTGGCATTTAAAATTCTGAAAATTAACGAGTATTTGATATTTATGATCTCAGACGTATGTTGGTTAAAAAATTAACTTAACAAATGTAGAAAATATATGAATGTAAAAATATTTTTCAAAACTTGATTTTGAAAAGTGCATTTTGTGAACAGAGCGATACAAGTGTGTGTAAGGAATAAAATTTGTTATATGTAATTATACATTGAAAACATTTGCACACACACCTTTTACTCAAACACCTCAAAACATTCCTAACAATTTAAAGTCCACTTTCAAAGGTCAGGTGTGTCAGCAGCACCCTGCACAGAATAAATGAAACTATAATGATTCGAGGGTAGCGTTGACCCATATCCTGCAGAATCGGTGACATAACCTAAGTGCTTGCAGTGTGACTGATTCAGTTTCAGATCTGTTGTGTTTGAATGTTTCTGCCAGTGCAGAGGCGACAAAATGCACACACTCTGCTGCTAAAGATTTCAGAAGCAGACTGAGAGCGTCACATTCTAAAAGTGATGGTTAAGGGATATCCCGGAGTGTGTTGGAGACAATGGACAAGAGTCCAAGTTGAGAGTTCAGAAGCAGAGCACACAGCATGTCAGAGGTGAAAAAGAGGTGAACATTTACTGCCTCTGATTAGGCTGAAGTGATGCCGCCTGAGGGGGCGTGTCCCTCCAGGCAGGAGCACTTCATCTGTTTTCCCTGTAACTGTAATTACTGCACATTATATTTTTAGGTCATTTTTATTACTTAAGTTATTGTGTAATTTTGTGTTTTTTTAATGAAGCAATACAGTACATATATTACTAACATATTTAAGTAATAATATTTTTACAGTATCATTGAGTTACTTGTTAATTATTATTTTATTGTCATTTATAGTACTTAGTATATTGTTTTATTTATATGTCCCTGTGCGCTTCTTTTTTTAAAGTAGTTATTGTATTCCCTTGTGTGAGTGAATTGGTTCCTACCTGCCCTTGTTTTGTGGGGACAGGTATTAGTGACGCACAGTGAGTGCCTCGTGTTGAACGAGGGAGAGAGAAGTTGTTGTACCCCGAAGTTGATGCATGCTGTACTGTCTACCGTGTTGGCGAAGATTAAAAGAGAGAAACCACGATATATTGTAGCCCGCTTTATTACCCACAGCCGGAAGAACTGGGGAACGCTAAAAGTCAAGAAAAGAGGGTTACATCCCCCTCTAAGGTGAAGTCCTATGATCCCTGGATGGGGACTTCTGACACAGAGGCTGCAGGTCTGAATCTCTCTCTACGTCTCTATCTCTTGCAGCTGCTGGACTGAACACCCAAGCAATGACAGCAAACAGAAAACTGAAACCCACGCAGTTGTAGGTGCTGCAAGGCGATGGTGGAAAAAATGCTTCTCCTCTGCCAACTTCCTCAATCTGCATAAAGGTTAAAATATCATGTGGCATCACTGTTCACGTACTGGATATGTGAAAAGTCAACACCAATACAAATTGAGCCAGCATGTTCAAACTGTCAATGCCTCTGTGCAGATTTATCAATACAAAACAAAATTCATGATAGCATGGCCGTCCAAAAGGGTGGGGAGGGAACACTTTCTTTCAATGATGAGCACTTTTTTTTTTAAACTAAAATGTTCATCGTTATTTACGATTCATATTTGTTGAAACTGTAACTACATCCAAACAGTAATTCTAATAATGGTGATGACATACTTTTATTTTGAGCTGTCTGTTTTCTTTACACACACACACACACACACACACACACACAAACAAACATATCAGTCTCGAATGTGCAGTGTGATCACACAACACAATGCCAGATGTGACAAGTTGTAAGGAAGGACATACCAGTGGCTTTTTATTGTGACCATCCCAAGAAACACCAGTGGAGTAACGATGCTGTTTAATCAGCATCTTGATATGTCACACCTGTCAGGTGGACGGATCATCATGGAAGAGGAGAAGTGCTCAGTAACATGGATTTTAACAAATTTGCAACCAAAATTTGACAGAACTGTATCTATTGAGTGCATAAAGATCTTTAACTTAACCCGTTGAAATTTTCCCTATAATTATTAGGGTGCCTGCACTGCATAGCAGAGCAAGACACCTATTACTATTCGGCACAACACATACCCCACATACACTACACGCGTATACTAGTACCCCGAGACTGTCCCACTGCTATGGCAACGTGTTTTTACCTGATATAAAAAAAAAAAAATCACTTCTCCAACTGTGACATCACAGGTCAAACAATGAGATCACTGCTCAATCCATGACATCACAGCTCAAACTGTGACATCACAGCTCAAACAATGAGATCACTGCTCAATCCATGACATCACAGCTCAAACTGTGACATCACAGCTCAAACACAGCTCAAAAAATGATGTCATAAAGCTTTAATGGAATTAAAGCTTAATGACATCATTTTTTTAGAATGTTGGGAGTCTATGTATTTGGGTGATTCGGCTTACATTTTTAGTTCGAGTACAGTTCAGAAAAGAGATCGACAGCGAGATCAGTTTCACAGAACAAACTTGACAAGAGGACACACGTCACAGAAGTCATCACATCACTTCACATACAAGACAAGACAAAGACAAGATGGAAAGACCAATGAATTTTACCTCAGCACATTGGAGGAGCAGGTGCGGTGTGAACTCAGTGACAACGAGGCCACACTCACCCAAAGCTCAACTGAGGGGAGAGTCCTCCTGGACGTCCAGGAGGACATCCTCGCAAATGTTTTGGATCTGCTCCAAGACAAGAGGGACCGTGTCGACTGGAGCCAAGAAAAACAGAAGCTCCTGAAGGAGATTTGTGGCCTGAAAGCCCAGCAGAATTTGGCTCCGGCTCAAACTCACCAACAGGAGACACTCACCACCATCAGCAACCTCCACAACCAACTGGAGCTGATGAAAAAAGAAAAAGAAAGGCTTGACAAGGAATTGGACATCAAGAGATCAGATTCTCCGGACCAACGCGAGGTTGCTCAAAGATGCTAAAACCAACGTTGAGTTGGAGAATCGACTGAGATGTGGGACTGTTGAAGCTCAAAAATACTTTGAGCACCAGGCCCACATCATCAAGCAATTCCAGCACAGATTGGCGAAGGCTGAGGAAGAAAAAGGCGCCCTTCTGAAACAGTTGGAGGCAGCGAAGTTGGACACTGAGAACATACTGCAGTTTTGTGCAACAGCCAACACCAACATGGAGCTTGAGCTGGAGAGCCGCCAGAAGGCAGAGCAACTGCAAGCTCAGAAAAATCATGAGCAGCAGTCCTCCCTTCTCAAGGTCCTTCAAGATCGCTTGCAGCAGGCAGAGGACCAAAAAGCGGCATCTCAGGCGCAGTTGGAGAAAGACAAAAAAGACAAGAACCAACTTGCGATTGCTTTGAGGAAGGCTCAGGAGGAGCTCAAGAGCAAACAGCTCCAATGGCAGGAGGAGAAGTCCAACCTCACTGCCCACTTCCACAGACTGCATGCGACACATTCGGCTGAGCTAAAGCTGCAAGAGACCAGCATTAACAACTATCTCGCCGCTCAAAAGACAATGTTTGATCACAGGCTGCAGCAGGAACATCAGGGATGGGAAAAGGAGAGGGCCGCCTTGCAGCAGAAAAACAACGACCTCACTGCTGCTCTAAAGAACGCACAAAAACAGTTGCAAAAACACCGCAACGCATGGCAGGAAGAGCGGTCCACCGTCACTTCCCAGATTGACCAGCTGCAGGAGAGCCATGAGGCCCAGCTGAAGCTGCACGAGACCAAAAGAAACAACTGTCTCGCAGCTCAAAAGAAGAAGTTTGATCACACACTGCAGAAGGAACATGAAGGATGGGACAAGGAGAGGGCCGCCCTGCAGCAGGAAAACAGCAACCTCACTGCTGCTCTAAAGAATGCAGAAGACCAGTTGCAAAAACACCGCAACACATGGCAGGAGGAGCGGTCCACCCTCGCTTCCCAAATTGACCAACTGCAGGAGAGCCATGAGGCCCAGCTGAAGCTGCAAGAGGACAGGAGCAGGAACTTTGCCTCTGTCCTCAAGAAAACATTCGAGGACCAGCTGCAGAACGACTACGGCGATGGCACAAAGAGAAGATCTCCCTGCTGCAGGACGCTGATTGAAGCTAGAGCTTCTTATGAAGCTCAGCTAAAAGACAAGAAGCAGGACAACAACGCCCTCACTGCTGCTCTGAAGAATGCACAAGAGCAACTGCAAAGTAAGAGCAACTTGTGGCAGGAGGAGCGTTCGGCCCTGACTTCCCAGTTGGACAGATTGAAGGAAACTCATCTCGTCCAGCTGGAGATATCGGACAATGACCACCAGAACCTGACTGCTACTCTAAAAACGACATTTGAAGACCAGCTGCGGAGCGACCGTCTCCGTTGGCAGCAGGAGAAGACCTCCCTGCTGCACGACATGGAGCAAGCAAGAGCCGCCCACGAGGCTCAGCTACGAAATCGGGAACAGGACAACAGCACCCTGACGGCCGCTCTGACCACAGCAGAGTCGGAGTTGCAGAGGCACAGCAACATGTGGCAGGAGGAGAAAGCATCGCTCCTCCAGGCCACCGAAAGCCTCAGAGTGACTCTGCAAGAAAAGGAGGAGGCAGAGGCCGCCCTCACCTCCCAGCTGGAGGAGCTACAGAGCCAGATCAACAAGAAGAAGAGGAGAAAGTGGTACAAGCTCTTCTGATTCTTGGCTCAGGACACCATCTGACAGTACCACAAAAGACACTACGCATTAATTCTTGTATAGCTGTGTGGATTAATCTCAGTCGTAATACTTAACCCCAGAAAGTCACTTTTTGGGGATTAAGAATTAACATGACACTTGGAAAGTGAGTTTCCACTGTAAAATTGGTCCCCACAGCTATATGATTACTAATGCATGTGTATTAGTTCTTCTTAACTTGTAAGGATTGCTCTTGACCCCCAGGAAGTGAGTTTCTGGAGGTCAAGACTCGATTTCACACTCGGAAAGTAAATTTCTGATGTAAAATTGGTCCTCATAAGCAAATAAGAACTAATGCACACCCAGCCGTCCGTGGAGAGGGGATCTCTCTTTGAATTGCTTCTCCCGAGGTTTCTTCTCATGTTCATCTGCTCATCCTGATGTTCATGGGGAGTTTTTCCTCGTCTTCATAGAGAGCTCGGGCTGGGCATCTGTTGCTGATCTGGGTCTTTTAGGCCCAGCAAAACATCTTCAGCAACAGAAAACCTTTTCATTTCCTTATAATCAAACCTTTTCATTTCTTATAATTAGGCCCCCCCCCCCATCCCCCACCCCCTTAACAAAAATAAATCCCCCCTAAATCATTTCATGTTTATATGCCTATTATTGAAAAGTTGCCTTACAGTCATGTGTAATACTGAATGCTTTTTAACAAATGAGACCAGCATTAATAATGATTTTCGTTTGCACCCTGTAGCCTGAATATAGAAATGTGCCAAATATGTTTTGGTTCAAATGTTGCTATTTAGTCAAGAGTTATATATTGGTCACTCAGAGAAAGTAATTATCTGTCAAAAGTGGTGAAGCTGCAATTTCAAGTTTTAATGCACAGAAATGTATCACAATATTTGAAAACACAATGAAAAGAAAAATATTCATTTGTACAAAATATGGTCAAAATGATGACATTACCCCATGGTGGTTCATGCACTTATTCAAAAGGTTAACAAAAGGTTAAATGAGTGGAAAAGAGATATGTCTGAAAAGAAAATATGAAAAGGGGAGGGAAGAAGAGTCAAAGAGAGAAACAAACATTGTTTAAGATGATAAGTGGGATCTTTTATTGTCAAAAAATTTAAAATAAGAATTATATGAATACTATAATATGTAAAATATGCTGAGTATGTAAAGTTGGTGGTGGATGGTGTTGCCGTGAAAAACATGGTGGCCACCTGCAGGGCTCCTCCAAGATTAGTAAGCGCCTTCATTTTGAGCTGCAAAAGCTCATAATTAGGCATTGTTAACTACTGTTGGCACCACTTACTTAGCTGTGGTGACCCTGCTAACGGTGCTAACAGAGCTAACAGTAAAACTATAGTTTACAATGCTGAACGGGCTTTCATTAGCTGTTCGAAATGAGGCCTTTTAATCACTGGGGAAGACCGAAGGGTGGGTACAGCGTTTCCACAGTAACCCCTTCCCACCACCATAGAGTTAATGCAGTTTTGCATTTGTGCAAAATGTAAAACAATAAAAACACCTCAGCTTTGTGTTTGTGTTGCAGGTCCATTCTGAATGGTCTGCAAGTGACTTTATTTTGAAGTACAGTAAATTAGCAGCACAGAGCTTTTACTTTGAAGTGCGTAAAGGTTTTTTTTTAAAGTAGAGTAACTATTTCATTGCACTGGTCTTGGTATTATGTGGCCTTTTTTCCCCCCAAAATAAGAGTAGGCCCACCAGACTGTTTTTTATTTATCAGAGGAGAGGGTGGCTGTTTTGTTTTACCCTCCTGTAAGCTACAAATATTTCTCCTTGAGCCTTCCTGAATGACTCGGGTAAAATGCATGAAGTTTTTGTCCCACGTGATATGTTCAAGGACCACTGGAAATTTGGGGATTCAATAATCATTTTTATTTTTAAAGTTTCTGGTTGTGATCAATAGTGTCATTTTTCATGACTTTTATTTTGGTGGACCCACAAGGTTAGAAAGCAATTTTTTAAGATTTTTTTAAAATAACCAAACATTTTAAAATATTTTACAAACATCTGCAAAACATTTTATAGAAAAAGAAAATTGAAAAAAATAGAAATGAGCAAAAATTTAAGAAAAACTGGATTTCAGACTCAATGTTTTGAATTAAAATGAAATATTTCAGAGTAGGGCTGCAACAACAAATCGATAAAATTGATTTAAGCGATTATTTAATGTGTTGGCAAGAAACTAAAATTATCGATTTGTTGTGTCGCGCGATTATTACTCAGCGTTTCTCTAGCAGCACTTATCAGGAGCATCTCTGATGCGTGTCAGCTGCAGCACATCTAGAGAAATGGTGGCTCGCGTTTTTTTTAACATGTGGCGCGCGCTTTTGTCAGCAGGAATAGACAATGAAGATGGTGTTTTGATGATAATATTGACTCTACACCACTTTATACTGCAGTTTAAAAGTCTGTCACAGAGATGAGGAAATACAAAGATGTCTGTTGTACTCCAATTTCCCTGCCTCCCTTTCAAAACAAAAGCCCTCTGACAGCGACTCTGGACAGAATTCCATCAGTTGCTGATACAAGGCATTTTATTTTGAAATATTTACAGGACCGTGTTGTTGACTGTGCGGGAGCTTGCAGTTATGGTCCACTTATGGCCCTTCAGGTGGAGGGGGCCCTTAATTGTAGGCCCTTGTGACCCTTCAGGTGGAGGGGGCCCTTCATTGTGGGCCCTTGTGGCCAATTAAAGATGCCAGTAAGTAATTAATAGCCATAAATTGTGTGTGGCCACCCCCCTCCTCCTCCTCACATACATTAGTGGCCCCTCAGCAGCAGGCACACTACAACATTTCTGCAAAAATTTTCTAGTTATTATTGTTATTATTAGTAGTATCATTAGTATTATTATTAGTAGTAGTATCTTCTAATTATTTCTCTCTGTTGGAAATATTTTTCTTTTCGTAATTTTTGTTTTCTTTCCCTTTTTTCTCACAATTTTAGGGACATTTCTTATTAGGCTGCTTATTGCCATTTAAGCCATGTTTTCAACAACAGCAGCAACAGCAACAGTCCGATTTGTTTGTGTTTTTAAAGATTTAAATGCATGTGACAGGCGTCTGAACGCAGCACTAGAAAACTGATGTTGGCTTCAGGTTTCAAAGGGTTAAACCTGTGAATGGGAATGGGAATGGGAAAACAAAAGCATTTAAATTCTTGTTCTGTGTTTATGAAGAATGTGGATCTGGACACAAAAAGCGAAACTAAAGTTGATAATTCACACAGAGAGGAGAGCAAAACAAACACTCAGACAGAGACAGATACGAGTGGAGGCTCATTGTGCATAACCAAGACGTAATAAGTCAATATTCAAACGATGTGGCTTGACAGGATCCGCTTGTTACTTGAGAATCAAATGGTGCTGCTTTTGAATTTACTACTTTAAGTCTAAGGTCAAGTCTTTTGGAGTAAAGGTTCTTTTTTGAGTCAAGGACAAACTTGAAGTGCACACCTGTGGTAAATAACAATTTAACCCTTTGAAACCTAAGCAAACCTGGCTTCATTTCTCCATAAAACATGGGAAGAAGGCAATGAGCAATGAAAGAAGAAATAACTACAAATTTAGAAGAAATCAGTAAAAAGTACAAGAAAACTGAAAATTACAAAGCAAACACATATTTAAAAAAACAATACAAAAACCACAGAAATGACCTTGAAAAATGCTTCCAAATGTCCAGACAGTTTTTCCTAGCTTTAATTTTTTGAAAAAACCCCATTTCTTGAAAACATATTTGCAAAACATTTATTATCAAATTGCTCATTGCCTTTTTCCAACATTCCCAAAGAAATTGCACCAGTGTGCAGGTTTCAAAGGGTTAATAACTGTTGTTTATGAGTAATCCACAGGAATATTTGAAAACATTTATATATTTTTTCTTTACCTTGAAATCCAATTCTAATTCTTGTTGCTAGAAGAATTCACCACAAAGCACTGACCTTCCAACATGTACACACTAGTCTTAAAAAGTCTGGAGAAAATCAGTCATTCTTTCGCAAACAAACATTAGGAAATCACCTCTTTGTCATCCAGAGGAGGACGTGTGAAAAAAGTTGTGGAGGTGAATTAAAACCTGCTTTCTGAACATGGGGTCACACTTAAGCCTCTGAACAAACAGTAGAAAGTACTGGATTAACCAGTTACATTGTGATGTCTTGTGTGTTGATGTTTTTTTAACCACAAGATTAAATCGCTGCAGTGAAATGTGCTTCTGTGGTCACCTGTCCCTACACCTCTACTGCACAAAGTAACTCCTTTTTTTAAATGTGTTTTTATTTTCTTCTTAAAAACATAGTGGCACACAAACACAGCATTTAAATGGTTAAAATTCTGAAACTCTATGAATATTTGATATTAATGATAGGGGCTAATGTTGGTTAAAAAACAAAAATCCTATTCATGTATAATATTCTTTACAGCCTGATTTTAAAAGCACAATGTGTCTTCCGAGCGTGAGTATTTGACACAGCTAAAAAAACCAATAATGTATAAATATCAATGTTGCTGCTAATCATTTAAATATCCTAAGCTGTGATCATAATAAAAACATATTCTTAGCATGTAGTATATTGCAAATAATTTATTCTTTGTGTTGTTTTTTTCTCATCTGAAAACATAGTGGCATCATGACAAAAACCTGGCATTTAAAATTCTGAAAATTAACGAGTATTTGATATTTATGATCTCAGACGTATGTTGGTTAAAAAATTAACTTAACAAATGTAGAAAATATATGAATGTAAAAATATTTTTCAAAACTTGATTTTGAAAAGTGCATTTTGTGAACAGAGCGATACGAGTATGTGTAAGGATTAAAATTTGTTATATGTAATTATACATTGAAAACATTTGCACACACACCTTTTACTCAAACACCTCAAAACATTCCTAACAATTTAAAGTCCACTTTCAAAGGTCAGGTGTGTCAGCAGCACCCTGCACAGAATAAATGAAACTATAATGATTCGAGGGTAGCGTTGACCCATATCCTGCAGAATCGGTGACATAACCTAAGTGCTTGCAGTGTGACTGATTCAGTTTCAGATCTGTTGTGTTTGAATGTTTCTGCCAGTGCAGAGGCGACAAAATGCATACACTCTGCTGCTAAAGATTTCAGAAGCAGACTGAGAGCGTCACATTCTAAAAGTGATGGTTAAGGGATATCCCGGAGTGTGTTGGAGACAATGGACAAGAGTCCAAGTTGAGAGTTCAGAAGCAGAGCACACAGCATGTCAGAGGTGAAAAAGAGGTGAACATTTACTGCCTCTGATTAGGCTGAAGTGATGCCGCCTGAGGCGTGTCCCTCCAGGCAGGAGCACTTCATCTGTTTTCCCTGTAACTGTAATTACTGCACATTATATTTTTAGGTCATTTTTATTACTTAAGTTATTGTGTAATTTTGTGTTTTTTTAATGAGGCAATACAGTACATATATTACTAACATATTTAAGTAATAATATTTTTACAGTATCATTGAGTTACTTGTTAATTATTATTTTATTGTCATTTATAGTACTTAGTATATTGTTTTATTTATATGTCCCTGTGCGCTTCTTTTTTTAAAGTAGTTATTGTATTCCCTTGTGTGAGTGAATTGGTTCCTACCTGCCCTTGTTTTGTGGGGACAGGTATTAGTGACGCACAGTGAGTGCCTCGTGTTGAACGAGGGAGAGAGAAGTTGTTGTACCCCGAAGTTGATGCATGCTGTACTGTCTACCGTGTTGGCGAAGATTAAAAGAGAGAAACCACGATATATTGTAGCCCGCTTTATTACCCACAGCCCGGAAGAACTGGGGAACGCTAAAAGTCAAGAAAAGAGGGTTACATCCCCCTCTAAGGTGAAGTCCTATGATCCCTGGATGGGGACTTCTGACACAGAGGCTGCAGGTCTGAATCTCTCTCTACGTCTCTATCTCTTGCAGCTGCTGGACTGAACACCCAAGCAATGACAGCAAACAGAAAACTGAAACCCACGCAGTTGTAGGTGCTGCAAGGCGATGGTGGAAAAAATGCTTCTCCTCTGCCAACTTCCTCAATCTGCATAAAGGTTAAAATATCATGTGGCATCACTGTTCACGTACTGGATATGTGAAAAGTGAACACCAATACAAATTGAGCCAGCATGTTCAAACTGTCAATGCCTCTGTGCAGATTTATCAATACAAAACAAAATTCATGATAGCATGGCCGTCCAAAAGGGTGGGGAGGGGACACTTTCTTTCAATGATGAGCACTTTTTTTTTTAAACTAAAATGTTCATCGTTATTTACGATTCATATTTGTTGAAACTGTAACTACATCCAAACAGTAATTCTAATAATGGTGATGACATACTTTTATTTTGAGCTGTCTGTTTTCTTTACACACACACACACACACACACACAAACAAACATATCAGTCTCGAATGTGCAGTGTGATCACACAACACAATGCCAGATGTGACAAGTTGTAAGGAAGGACATACCAGTGGCTTTTTATTGTGACCATCCCAAGAAACACCAGTGGAGTAACGATGCTGTTTAATCAGCATCTTGATATGTCACACCTGTCAGGTGGACGGATCATCATGGAAGAGGAGAAGTGCTCAGTAACATGGATTTTAACAAATTTGCAACCAAAATTTGACAGAACTGTATCTATTGAGTGCATAAAGATCTTTAACTTAACCCGTTGAAATTTTCCCTATAATTATTAGGGTGCCTGCACTGCATAGCAGAGCAAGACACCTATTACTATTCGGCACAACACATACCCCACATACACTACACGCGTATACTAGTACCCCGAGACTGTCCCACTGCTATGGCAACGTGTTTTTACCTGATATAAAAATTAAAAAAATCACTTCTCCAACTGTGACATCACAGGTCAAACAATGACATCACAGCTCAAACTGTGACATCACAGGTCAAACAATGAGATCACTGCTCAATCCATGACATCACAGCTCAAACTGTGACATCACAGCTCAAACAATGAGATCACTGCTCAATCCATGACATCACAGCTCAAACTGTGACATCACAGCTCAAACACAGCTCAAAAAATGATGTCATAAAGCTTTAATGGAATTAAAGCTTAATGACATCATTTTTTTAGAATGTTGGGAGTCTATGTATTTGGGTGATTCGGCTTACATTTTTAGTTCGAGTACAGTTCAGAGAAGAGATCGACAGCGAGATCAGTTTCACAGAACAAACTTGACAAGAGGACACACGTCACAGAAGTCATCACATCACTTCACATACAAGACAAGACAAAGACAAGATGGAAAGACCAATGAATTTTTACCTCAGCACATTGGAGGAGCAGGTGCGGTGTGAACTCAGTGACAACGAGGCCACACTCACCCAAAGCTCAACGGAGGGGAGAGTCCTCCTGGACGTCCAGGAGGACATCCTCGCAAATGTTTTGGATCTGCTCCAAGACAAGAGGGACCGTGTCGACTGGAGCCAAGAAAAACAGAAGCTCCTGAAGGAGATTTGTGGCCTGAAAGCCCAGCAGAATTTGGCTCCGGCTCAAACTCACCAACAGGAGACACTCACCACCATCAGCAACCTCCACAACCAACTGGAGCTGATGAAAAAAGAAAAAGAAAGGCTTGACAAGGAATTGGACATCAAGAGATCGTATCTCCGGACCAACGCGAGGTTGCTTAAAGATGCTAAAACCAACGTTGAGTTGGAGAATCGACTGAGATGTGGGACTGTTGAAGCTCAAAAATACTTTGAGCACCAGGCCCACATCATCAAGCAATTCCAGCACAGATTGGCGAAGGCTGAGGAAGAAAAAGGCGCCCTTCTGAAACAGTTGGAGGCAGCGAAGTTGGACACTGAGAACATACTGCAGTTTTGTGCAACAGCCAACACCAACATGGAGCTTGAGCTGGAGAGCCGCCAGAAGGCAGAGCAACTGCAAGCTCAGAAAAATCATGAGCAGCAGTCCTCCCTTCTCAAGGTCCTTCAAGATCGCTTGCAGCAGGCAGAGGACCAAAAAGCGGCATCTCAGGCGCAGTTGGAGAAAGACAAAAAAGACAAGAACCAACTTGCGATTGCTTTGAGGAAGGCTCAGGAGGAGCTCAAGAGCAAACAGCTCCAATGGCAGGAGGAGAAGTCCAACCTCACTGCCCACTTCCACAGACTGCATGCGACACATTCGGCTGAGCTAAAGCTGCAAGAGACCAGCATTAACAACTATCTCGCCGCTCAAAAGACAATGTTTGATCACAGGCTGCAGCAGGAACATCAGGGATGGGAAAAGGAGAGGGCCGCCTTGCAGCAGAAAAACAACGACCTCACTGCTGCTCTAAAGAACGCACAAAAACAGTTGCAAAAACACCGCAACGCATGGCAGGAGGAGCGGTCCACCCTCACTTCCCAGATTGACCAGCTGCAGGAGAGCCATGAGGCCCAGCTGAAGCTGCACGAGACCAAAAGAAACAACTGTCTCGCAGCTCAAAAGAAGAAGTTTGATCACACACTGCAGAAGGAACATGAAGGATGGGACAAGGAGAGGGCCGCCCTGCAGCAGGAAAACAGCAACCTCACTGCTGCTCTCAAGAATGCAGAAGACCAGTTGCAAAAACACCGCAACACATGGCAGGAGGAGCGGTCCACCCTCGCTTCCCAAATTGACCAACTGCAGGAGAGCCATGAGGCCCAGCTGAAGCTGCAAGAGGACAGGAGCAGGAACTTTGCCTCTGTCCTCAAGAAAACATTCGAGGACCAGCTGCAGAACGACTACCGGCGATGGCACAAAGAGAAGATCTCCCTGCTGCAGGACGCTGATTTAAGCTAGAGCTTCTTATGAAGCTCAGCTAAAAGACAAGAAGCAGGACAACAACGCCCTCACTGCTGCTCTGAAGAATGCACAAGAGCAACTGCAAAGTAAGAGCAACTTGTGGCAGGAGGAGCGTTCGGCCTTGACTTCCCAGTTGGACAGATTGAAGGAAACTCATCTCGTCCAGCTGGAGATAAAGGACAATGACCACCAGAACCTGACTGCTACTCTAAAAACAACATTTGAAGACCAGCTGCGGAGCGACCGTCTCCGTTGGCAGCAGGAGAAGACCTCCCTGCTGCACGACATGGAGCAAGCAAGAGCCGCCCACGAGGCTCAGCTACGAGAAATCGGGAACAGGACAACAGCACCCTGACGGCCGCTCTGACCACAGCAGAGTCGGAGTTGCAGAGGCACAGCAACATGTGGCAGGAGGAGAAAGCATCGCTCCTCCAGGCCACCGAAAGCCTCAGAGTGACTCTGCAAGAAAAGGAGGAGGCAGAGGCCGCCCTCACCTCCCAGCTGGAGGAGCTACAGAGCCAGATCAACAAGAAGAAGAGGAGAAAGTGGTACAAGCTCTTCTGATTCTTGGCTCAGGACACCATCTGACAGTACCACAAAAGACACTACGCATTAATTCTTGTATAGCTGTGTGGATTAATCTCAGTCGTAATACTTAACCCCAGAAAGTCACTTTTTGGGGATTAAGAATTAACATGACACTTGGAAAGTGAGTTTCCACTGTAAAATTGGTCCCCACAGCTATATGATTACTAATGCATGTGTATTAGTTCTTCTTAACTTGTAAGGATTGCTCTTGACCCCCAGGAAGTGAGTTTCTGGAGGTCAAGACTCGATTTCACACTCGGAAAGTAAATTTCTGATGTAAAATTGGTCCTCATAAGCAAATAAGAACTAATGCACACCCAGCCGTCCGTGGAGAGGGGATCTCTCTTTGAATTGCTTCTCCCGAGGTTTCTTCTCATGTTCATCTGCTCATCCTGATGTTCATGGGGAGTTTTCCTCGTCTTCATAGAGAGCTCGGGCTGGGCATCTGTTGCTGATCTGGGTCTTTTAGGCCCAGCAAAACATCTTCAGCAACAGAAAACCTTTTCATTTCCTTATAATCAAACCTTTTCATTTCTTATAATTAGACCCCCCCTCCCCCATCCCCCCACCCCCTCAACAAAAATAAATCCCCCCTAAATCATTTCATGTTTATATGCCTATTATTGAAAAGTTGCCTTACAGTCATGTGTAATACTGAATGCTTTTTAACAAATGAGACCAGCATTAATAATGATTTTCGTTTGCACCCTGTAGCCTGAATATAGAAATGTGCCAAATATGTTTTGGTTCAAATGTTGCTATTTAGTCAAGAGTTATATATTGGTCACTCAGAGAAAGTAATTATCTGTCAAAAGTGGTGAAGCTGCAATTTCAAGTTTTAATGCACAGAAATGTATCACAATATTTGAAAACACAATGAAAAGAAAAATATTCATTTGTATAAAATATGGTCAAAATGATGACATTACCCCATGGTGGTTCATGCACTTATTCAAAAGGTTAACAAAAGGTTAAATGAGTGGAAAAGAGATATGTCTGAAAAGAAAATATGAAAAGGGGAGGGAAGAAGAGTCAAAGAGAGAAACAAACATTGTTTAAGATGATAAGTGGGATCTTTTATTGTCAAAAAATTTAAAATAAGAATTATATGAATACTATAATATGTAAAATATGCTGAGTATGTAAAGTTGGTGGTGGATGGTGTTGCCGTGAAAAACATGGTGGCCACCTGCAGGGCTCCTCCAAGATTAGTAAGCGCCTTCATTTTGAGCTGCAAAAGCTCATAATTAGGCATTGTTAACTACTGTTGGCACCACTTACTTAGCTGTGGTGACCCTGCTAACGGTGCTAACAGAGCTAACAGTAAAACTATAGTTTACAATGCTGAACGGGCTTTCATTAGCTGTTCGAAATGAGGCCTTTTAATCACTGGGGAAGACCGAAGGGTGGGTACAGCGTTTCCACAGTAACCCCTTCCCACCACCATAGAGTTAATGCAGTTTTGCATTTGTGCAAAATGTAAAACAATAAAAACACCTCAGCTTTGTGTTTGTGTTGCAGGTCCATTCTGAATGGTCTGCAAGTGACTTTATTTTGAAGTACAGTAAATTAGCAGCACAGAGCTTTTACTTTGAAGTGCGTAAAGGTTTTTTTTAAAGTACAGTAACTATTTCATTGCACTGGTCTTGGTATTATGTGGCCTTTTTCCCCCCCAAAATAAGAGTAGGCCCACCAGACTGTTTTTTATTTATCAGAGGAGAGGCTGGCTGTTTTGTTTTACCCTCCTGTAAGCTACAAATATTTCTCCTTGAGCCTTCCTGAATGACTCGGGTAAAATGCATGAAGTTTTTGTCCCATGTGATATGTTCAAGGACCACTGTAAATTTGGGGATTCAATAATCATTTTTATTTTTAAAGTTTCTGGTTGTGATCAATAGTGTCATTTTTCATGACTTTTATTTTGGTGGACCCACAAGGTTAGAAAGCAATTTTTTAAGATTTTTTTAAAATAACCAAACATTTTAAAATATTTTAAAAACATCTGCAAAACATTTTATAGAAAAAGAAAATTGAAAAAAATAGAAATGAACAAAAATTTAAGAAAAACTGGATTTCAGACTCAATGTTTTGAATTAAAATGAAATATTTCAGAGTAGGGCTGCAACAACAAATCGATAAAATTGATTTAAGCGATTATTTAATGTGTTGGCAAGAAACTAAAATTATCGATTTGTTGTGTCGCGCGATTATTACTCAGCGTTTCTCTAGCAGCACTTATCAGGAGCATCTCTGATGCGTGTCAGCTGCAGCACATCTAGAGAAATGGTGGCTCGCGTTTTTTTAACATGTGGCGTGCGCTTTTGTCAGCAGGAAAAGACAATGAAGATGGTGTTTTGATGATAATATTGACTCTACACCACTTTATACTGCAGTTTAAAAGTCTGTCACAGAGATGAGGAAATACAAAGATGTCTGTTGTACTCCAATTTCCCTGCCTCCCTTTCAAAACAAAAGCCCTCTGACAGCGACTCTGGACAGAATTCCATCAGTTGCTGATACAAGGCATTTTATTTTGAAATATTTACAGGACTGTGTTGTTGATCAAAGGGAGCTTGCAGTTATGGTCCACTTATGGCCCTTCAGGTGGAGGGGGCCCTTAATTGTAGGCCCTTGTGACCCTTCAGGTGGAGGGGGCCCTTCATTGTGGGCCCTTGTGGCCAATTAAAGATGCCAGTAAGTAATTAATAGCCATAAATTGTGTGTGGCCACCCCCCTCCTCCTCCGCACATACATTAGTGGCCCCTCAGCAGCAGGCACACTACAACATTTCTGCAAAAATGTTCTAGTTATTATTGTTATTATTAGTAGTATCATTAGTATTATTATTAGTAGTAGTATCTTCTAATTATTTCTCTCTGTTGGAAATATTTTTCTTTTCGTAATTTTTGTTTTCTTTCCCTTTTTTCTCACAATTTTAGGGACATTTCTTATTAGGCTGCTTATTGCCATTTAAGCCATGTTTTCAACAACAGCAGCAACAGCAACAGTCCGATTTGTTTGTGTTTTTAAAGATTTAAATGCATGTGACAGGCGTCTGAATGCAGCACTAGAAAACTGATGTTGGCTTCAGGTTTCAAAGGGTTAAACCTGTGAATGGGAATGGGAATGGGAAAACAAAAGCATTTAAATTCTTGTTCTGTGTTTATGAAGAATGTGGATCTGGACACAAAAAGCGAAACTAAAGTTGATAATTCACACAGAGAGGAGAGCAAAACAAACACTCAGAGAGAGATACGAGTGGAGGCTCATTGTGCATAACCAAGACGTAATAAGTCAATATTCAAACGATGTGGCTTGACAGGATCCGCTTGTTACTTGAGAATCAAATGGTGCTGCTTTTGAATTTACTACTTTAAGTCTAAGGTCAAGTCTTTTGGAGTAAAGGTTCTTTTTTGAATCAAGGACAAACTTGAAGTGCACACCTGTGGTAAATAACAATTTAACCCTTTGAAACCTAAGCAAACCTGGCTTCATTTCTCCATAAAACATGGGAAGAAGGCAATGAGCAATGAAAGAAGAAATAACTACAAATTTAGAAGAAATCAGTAAAAAGTACAAGAAAACTGAAAATTACAAAGCAAACACATATTTTAAAAAACAATACAAAAACCACAGAAATGACCTTGAAAAATGCTTCCAAATGTCCAGACAGTTTTTCCTAGCTTTAATTTTTTGAAAAAACCCCATTTCTTGAAAACATATTTGCAAAACATTTATTATCAAATTGCTCATTGCCTTTTTCCAACATTCCCAAAGAAATTGCACCAGTGTGCAGGTTTCAAAGGGTTAATAACTGTTGTTTATGAGTAATCCACAGGAATATTTGAAAACATTTATATATTTTTTCTTTACCTTGAAATCCAATTCTAATTCTTGTTGCTAGAAGAATTCACCACAAAGCACTGACCTTCCAACATGTACACACTAGTCTTAAAAAGTCTGGAGAAAATCAGTCATTCTTTCGCAAACAAACATTAGGAAATCACCTCTTTGTCATCCAGAGGAGGATGTGTGAAAACAGTTGTGGAGGTGAATTAAAACCTGCTTTCTGAACATGGGGTCACACTTAAGCCTCTGAACAAACAGTAGAAAGTACTGGATTAACCAGTTACATTGTGATGTCTTGTGTGTTGATGTTTTTTTAACCACAAGATTAAATCGCTGCAGTGAAATGTGCTTCTGTGGTCACCTGTCCCTACACCTCTACTGCACAAAGTAACTCCTTTTTTTAAATGTGTTTTTATTTTCTTCTTAAAAACATAGTGGCACACAAACACAGCATTTAAATGGTTAAAATTCTGAAACTCTATGAATATTTGATATTAATGATAGGGGCTAATGTTGGTTAAAAAACAAAAATCCTATTCATGTATAATATTCTTTACAGCCTGATTTTAAAAGCACAATTTGTGTTCCGAGCGTGAGTATTTGACACAGCTAAAAAAACCAATAATGTATAAATATCAATGTTGCTGCTAATCATTTAAATATCCTAAGCTGTGATCATAATAAAAACATATTCTTAGCATGTAGTATATTGCAAATAATTTATTCTTTGTGTTGTTTTTTTCTCATCTGAAAACATAGTGGCATCATGACAAAAACCTGGCATTTAAAATTCTGAAAAATAACGAGTATTTGATATTTATGATCTCAGACGTATGTTGGTTAAAAAATTAACTTAACAAATGTAGAAAATATATGAATGTAAAAATATTTTTCAAAACTTGATTTTGAAAAGTGCATTTTGTGAACAGAGCGATACGAGTATGTGTAAGGATTAAAATTTGTTATATGTAATTATACATTGAAAACATTTGCACACACCTTTTACTCAAACACCTCAAAACATTCCTAACAATTTAAAGTCCACTTTCAAAGGTCAGGTGTGTCAGCAGCACCCTGCACAGAATAAATGAAACTATAATGATTCGAGGGTAGCGTTGACCCATATCCTGCAGAATCGGTGACATAACCTAAGTGCTTGCAGTGTGACTGATTCAGTTTCAGATCTGTTGTGTTTGAATGTTTCTGCCAGTGCAGAGGCGACAAAATGCACACACTCTGCTGCTAAAGATTTCAGAAGCAGACTGAGAGCGTCACATTCTAAAAGTGATGGTTAAGGGATATCCCGGAGTGTGTTGGAGACAATGGACAAGAGTCCAAGTTGAGAGTTCAGAAGCAGAGCACACAGCATGTCAGAGGTGAAAAAGAGGTGAACATTTACTGCCTCTGATTAGGCTGAAGTGATGCCGCCTGAGGGGGCGTGTCCCTCCAGGCAGGAGCACTTCATCTGTTTTCCCTGTAACTGTAATTACTGCACATTATATTTTTAGGTCATTTTTATTACTTAAGTTATTGTGTAATTTTGTGTTTTTTTAATGAAGCAATACAGTACATATATTACTAACATATTTAAGTAATAATATTTTTACAGTATCATTGAGTTACTTGTTAATTATTATTTTATTGTCATTTATAGTACTTAGTATATTGTTTTATTTATATGTCCCTGTGCGCTTCTTTTTTTAAAGTAGTTATTGTATTCCCTTGTGTGAGTGAATTGGTTCCTACCTGCCCTTGTTTTGTGGGGACAGGTATTAGTGACGCACAGTGAGTGCCTCGTGTTGAACGAGGGAGAGAGAAGTTGTTGTACCCCGAAGTTGATGCATGCTGTACTGTCTACCGTGTTGGCGAAGATTAAAAGAGAGAAACCACGATATATTGTAGCCCGCTTTATTACCCACAGCCCGGAAGAACTGGGGAACGCTAAAAGTCAAGAAAAGAGGGTTACATCCCCCTCTAAGGTGAAGTCCTATGATCCCTGGATGGGGACTTCTGACACAGAGGCTGCAGGTCTGAATCTCTCTCTACGTCTCTATCTCTTGCAGCTGCTGGACTGAACACCCAAGCAATGACAGCAAACAGAAAACTGAAACCCACGCAGTTGTAGGTGCTGCAAGGCGATGGTGGAAAAAATGCTTCTCCTCTGCCAACTTCCTCAATCTGCATAAAGGTTAAAATATCATGTGGCATCACTGTTCACGTACTGGATATGTGAAAAGTGAACACCAATACAAATTGAGCCAGCATGTTCAAACTGTCAATGCCTCTGTGCAGATTTATCAATACAAAACAAAATTCATGATAGCATGGCCGTCCAAAAGGGTGGGGAGGGGACACTTTCTTTCAATGATGAGCACTTTTGTTTTTAAACTAAAATGTTCATCGTTATTTACGATTCATATTTGTTGAAACTGTAACTACATCCAAACAGTAATTCTAATAATGGTGATGACATACTTTTATTTTGAGCTGTCTGTTTTCTTTACACACACACACACACACACACACACACACACACACACAAACAAACATATTAGTCTCGAATGTGCAGTGTGATCACACAACATAATGCCAGATGTGACAAGTTGTAAGGAAGGGCATGCCATGCATATTTTTTACACCACACATTTTGACTTATTGTAGTAAAAGCACAGGTGCATTTAATAACAGTAATGCTGGCTGTAATCCATTTAGGGGAGGTGCTGGTATCGTCCATGCTGGCTCATTGGAAAAGCTTACTGGAAACCTTAATGGAACTGAGCCATCATTAATGTCATCAATTTCACCTGTGCTTTTCCTACTATGAAGTCAAAATGTCTGCCGTCACAAAGGTCTATCAGCTGACTGCACGAATGTTCACCAGTGGCTTTTTATTGTGACCATCCCAAGAAACACCAGTGGAGTAACGATGCTGTTTAATCAGCATCTTGATATGTCACACCTGTCAGGTGGACGGATCATCATGGAAGAGGAGAAGTGCTCAGTAACATGGATTTTAACAAATTTGCAACCAAAATTTGACAGAACTGTATCTATTGAGTGCATAAAGATCTTTAACTTAACCCGTTGAAATTTTCCCTATAATTATTAGGGTGCCTGCACTGCATAGCAGAGCAAGACACCTATTACTATTCGGCACAACACATACCCCAGAGTGCATTGGAATACACTATACGCGTATACTAGTACCTCGAGACTGTCCCACTGCTATGGCAACGTGTTTTTACCTGATATAAAAAAAAAAATCACTTCTCCAACTGTGACATCACAGGTCAAACAATGAGATCACTGCTCAATCCATGACATCACAGCTCAAACTGTGACATCACAGCTCAAACAATGAGATCACTGCTCAATCCATGACATCACAGCTCAAACTGTGACATCACAGCTCAAACAATGAGATCACTGCTCAATCCATGACATCACAGCTCAAACTGTGACATCACAGCTCAAACACAGCTCAAAAAATGATGTCATAAAGCTTTAATGGAATTAAAGCTTAATGACATCATTTTTTTAGAATGTTGGGAGTCTATGTATTTGGGTGATTCGGCTTACATTTTTAGTTCGAGTACAGTTCAGAGAAGAGATCGACAGCGAGATCAGTTTCAGAGAACAAACTTGACAAGACGACACACGTCACAGAAGTCATCACATCACTTCACATACAAGACAAGACAAAGACAAGATGGACAGACCAATGAATTTTTACCTCAGCACATTGGAGGAGCAGGTGCGGTGTGAACTCAGTGACAACGAGGCCACACTCACCCAAAGCACAACTGAGGGGAGAGTCCTCCTGGACGTCCAGGAGGACATCCTCGCAAATGTTTTGGATCTGCTCCAAGACAAGAGGGACAGTGTCGACTGGAGCCAAGAAAAACAGAAGCTCCTGAAGGAGATTTGTAGCCTGAAAGCCCAGCAGAATTTGGCTCCGGCTCAAACTCACCAACAGGAGACACTCACAACCATCAGCAACCTCCACAACCAACTGGAGCTGATGAAAAAAGAAAAAGAAACGCTTGACAAGGAATTGGACATCAAGAGATCGTATCTCCGGACCAACGCGAGGTTGCTTAAAGATGCTAAAACCAACGTTGAGTTGGAGAATCGACTGAGATGTGGGACTGTTGAAGCTCAAAAATACTTTGAGCACCAGGCCCACATCATCAAGCAATTCCAGCACAGATTGGCGAAGGCTGAGGAAGAAAAAGGCGCCCTTCTGAAACAGTTGGAGGCAGCGAAGTTGGACACTGAGAACATACTGCAGTTTTGTGCAACAGCCAACACCAACATGGAGCTTGAGCTGGAGAGCCGCCAGAAGGCAGAGCAACTGCAAGCTCAGAAAAATCATGAGCAGCAGTCCTCCCTTCTCAAGGTCCTTCAAGATCGCTTGCAGCAGGCAGAGGACCAAAAAGCGGCCTCTCAGGCGCAGTTGGAGAAAGACAAAAAAGACAAGAACCAACTTGCGATTGCTTTGAGGAAGGCTCAGGAGGAGCTCAAGAGCAAACAGCTCCAATGGCAGGAGGAGAAGTCCAACCTCACTGCCCACTTCCACAGACTGCATGCGACACATTCGGCTGAGCTAAAGCTGCAAGAGACCAGCATTAACAACTATCTCGCCGCTCAAAAGACAATGTTTGATCACAGGCTGCAGCAGGAACATCAGGGATGGGAAAAGGAGAGGGCCGCCTTGCAGCAGAAAAACAACGACCTCACTGCTGCTCTAAAGAACGCACAAAAACAGTTGCAAAAACACCGCAACGCATGGCAGGAGGAGCGGTCCACCCTCACTTCCCAGATTGACCAGCTGCAGGAGAGCCATGAGGCCCAGCTGAAGCTGCACGAGACCAAAAGAAACAACTGTCTCGCAGCTCAAAAGAAGAAGTTTGATCACACACTGCAGAAGGAACATGAAGGATGGGACAAGGAGAGGGCCGCCCTGCAGCAGGAAAACAGCAACCTCACTGCTGCTCTAAAGAATGCAGAAGACCAGTTGCAAAAACACCGCAACACATGGCAGGAGGAGCGGTCCACCCTCGCTTCCCAAATTGACCAACTGCAGGAGAGCCATGAGGCCCAGCTGAAGCTGCAAGAGGACAGGAGCAGGAACTTTGCCTCTGTCCTCAAGAAAACATTCGAGGACCAGCTGCAGAACGACTACCGGCGATGGCACAAAGAGAAGATCTCCCTGCTGCAGGACGCTGACGAAGCTAGAGCTTCTTATGAAGCTCAGCTAAAAGACAAGAAGCAGGACAACAACGCCCTCACTGCTGCTCTGAAGAATGCACAAGAGCAACTGCAAAGTAAGAGCAACTTGTGGCAGGAGGAGCGTTCGGCCCTGACATCCAAGTTGGACAGATTGAAGGAAACTCATCTCGTCCAGCTGGAGATATCGGACAATGACCACCAGAACCTGACTGCTACTCTAAAAACGACATTTGAAGACCAGCTGCGGAGCGACCGTCTCCGTTGGCAGCAGGAGAAGACCTCCCTGCTGCACGACATGGAGCAAGCAAGAGCCGCCCACGAGGCTCAGCTACAAAATCGAGAACAGGACAACAGCACCCTGACGGCCGCTCTGACCACAGCAGAGTCGGAGTTGCAGAGGCACAGCAACATGTGGAAGGAGGAGAAAGCATCGCTCCTCCAGGCCACCGAAAGCCTCAGAGTGACTCTGCAAGAAAAGGAGGAGGCAGAGGCCGCCTCACCTCCCAGCTGGAGGAGCTACAGAGCCAGATCAACAAGAAGAAGAGGAGAAAGTGGTACAAGCTCTTCTGATTCTTGGCTCAGGACACCATCTGACAGTACCACAAAAGACACTACGCATTAATTCTTGTATAGCTGTGTGGATTAATCTCAGTCGTAATACTTAACCCCCAGAAAGTCACTTTTTGGGGATTAAGAATTAACATGACACTTGGAAAGTGAGTTTCCACTGTAAAATTGGTCCCCACAGCTATATGATTACTAATGCATGTGTATTAGTTCTTCTTAACTTGTAAGGATTGCTCTTGACCCCAGGAAGTGAGTTTCTGGAGGTCAAGACTGATTTCACACTCGGAAAGTAAATTTCTGATGTAAAATTGGTCCTCATAAGCAAATAAGAACTAATGCACACCCAGCCGTCCGTGGAGAGGGGATCTCTCTTTGAATTGCTTCTCCCGAGGTTTCTTCTCATGTTCATCTGCTCATCCTGATGTTCATGGGGAGTTTTTCCTCGTCTTCATAGAGAGCTCGGGCTGGGCATCTGTTGCTGATCTGGGTCTTTTAGGCCCAGCAAAACATCTTCAGCAACAGAAAACCTTTTCATTTCCTTATAATCAAACCTTTTCATTTCTTATAATTAGACCCCCCTCCTCCATCTCCCCCAACAAAAATAAATCCCCCCTAAATCATTTCATGTTTATATGCCTATTATTGAAAAGTTGCCTTAAAGTCATGTGTAATACTGAATGCTTTTTAACAAATGAGACCAGCATTAATAATGATTTTCGTTTGCACCCTGTAGCCTGAATATAGAAATGTGCCAAATATGTTTTGGTTCAAATGTTGCTATTTTGTCAAGAGTTATATATTGGTCACTCAGAGAAAGTAATTATCTGTCAAAAGTGGTGAAGCTGCAATTTCAAGTTTTAATGCAAAGAAATGTATCACAATATTTGAAAACACAATGAAAAGAAAAATATTTATTTGTATAAAATATGGTCAAAATGATGACATTACCCCATGGTGGTTCATGCACTTATTCAAAAGGTTAACAAAAGGTTAAATGAGTGGAAAAGAGATATGTCTAAAAAGAAAAGAAAATATGAAAAGGGGAGGGAAGAAGAGTCAAAGAGAGAAACAAACATTGTTTAAGATGATAAGTGGGATCTTTTATTGTCAAAAAATTTAAAATAAGAATTATATGAATACTATAATATGTAAAATATGCTGAGTATGTAAAAAGTTGGTGGTGGATGGTGTTGCCGTGAAAAACATGGTGGCCACCTGCAGGGCTCCTCCAAGATTAGTAAGCGCCTTCATTTTGAGCTGCAAAAGCTCATAATTAGGCATTGTTAACTACTGTTGGCACCACTTACTTAGCTGTGGTGACCCTGCTAACGGTGCTAACAGAGCTAACAGTAAAACTATAGTTTACAATGCTGAACGGGCTTTCATTAGCTGTTCGAAATGCTGTCCTTTTAATCACTGGGGAAGACCGAAGGGTGGGTACAGCGTTTCCACAGTAACCCCTTCCCACCACCATAGAGTTAATGCAGTTTTGCATTTGTGCAAAATGTAAGACAATAAAAACACCTCAGCTTTGTGTTTGTGTTGCAGGTCCATTCTGAATGGTCTGCAAGTGACTTTATTTTGAAGTACAGTAAATTAGCAGCACAGAGCTTTTACTTTGAAGTGCGTAAAGGTTTTTTTTTTAAAGTAGAGTAACTATTTCATTGCACTGGTCTTGGTATTATGTGGCCTTTTTTCCCCCCAAAATAAGAGTAGGCCCACCAGACTGTTTTTTATTTATCAGAGGAGAGTGTGGCTGTTTTGTTTTACCCTCCCTTAAGCTACAAATATTTCTCCTTGAGCCTTCCTGAATGACTCGGGTAAAATGCATGAAGTTTTTGTCCCACGTGATATGTTCAAGGACCGCTGGAAATTTGGGGATTCAATAATCATTTTTATTTTTAAAGTTTCTGGTTGTGATCAATAGTGTCATTTTTCATGACTTTTATTTTGGTGGACCCACAAGGTTAGAAAGCAGTTTTTTAAGATTTTTTTAAAAATAACCAAACATTTTAAAATATTTTAAAAACATCTGCAAAACATTTTATAGAAAAAGAAAATTGAAAAAAATAGAAATGAACAAAAATTTAAGAAAAACTGGATTTCAGACTCAATGTTTTCAATTAAAATAAAATATTTCAGAGTAGGGCTGCAACAACAAATCGATAAAATTGATTTAAGCGATTATTTCATGTGTTGGCAAGAAACTAAAATTATCGATTTGTTGTGTCGCGCGATTATTACTCAGCGTTTCTCTAGCAGCACTTATCAGGAGCATCTCTGATGCGTGTCAGCTGCAGCACATCTAGAGAAATGGTGGCTCGCCGTTTTTTTAACGTGTGGCGCGCGCTTTTGTCAGCAGGAATAGACAATGAAGATGGTGTTTTGATGATAATATTGACTCTACACCACTTTATACTGCAGTTTAAAAGTCTGTCACAGAGATGAGGAAATACAAAGATGTCTGTTGTACTCCAATTTCCCTGCCTCCCTTTCAAAACAAAAGCCCTCTGACAGCGACTCTGTGGACAGAATCCCATCAGTTGCTGATACAAGGCATTTTATTTTGAAATATTTACAGGACCGTGTTGTTGACTGTGCGGGAGCTTGCAGTTATGGTCCACTTATGGCCCTTCAGGTGGAGGGGGCCCTTAATTGTAGGCCCTTGTGACCCTTCAGGTGGAGGGGGCCCTTCATTGTGGGCCCTTGTGGCCAATTAAAGATGCCAGTAAGTAATTAATAGCCATAAATTGTGTGTGGCCACCCCCTCCTCCTCCTCACATACATTAGTGACCCCTCAGCAGCAGGCACACTACAACATTTCTGCAAATATTTTCTAGTTATTATTGTTATTATTAGTAGTATCATTAGTATTATTATTAGTAGTAGTATCTTCTAATTATTTCTCTCTGTTGGAAATATTTTTCTTTTTGTAATTTTTGTTTTCTTTCCCTTTTTTCTCACAATTTTTCTAATTAATTTCTTATTAGGCTGCTTATTGCCATTTAAGCCATGTTTTCAACAACAGCAGCAACAGCAACAGTCCGATTTGTTTGTGTTTTTAAAGATTTAAATGCATATGACAGGCGTCTGAACGCAGCACTAGAAAACTGATGTTGGCTTCAGGTTTCAAAGGGTTAAACCTGTGAATGGGAATGGGAATGGGAAAACAAAAGCATTTAAATTCTTGTTCTGTGTATATGAAGAATGTGGATCTGGACACAAAAAGCGAAACTAAAGTTGATAATTCACACAGAGAGGAGAGCAAAACAAACACTCAGACAGAGAGAGATACGAGTGGAGGCTCATTGTGCATAACCAAGACGTAATAAGTCAATATTCAAACGATGTGGCTTGACAGGATCCGCTTGTTACTTGAGAATTAAATGGTGCTGCTTTTGAATTTACTACTTTAAGTCTAAGGTCAAGTCTTTTGCAGTAAAGGTTCTTTTTTGAGTCAAGGACAAACTTGAAGTGCACACCTGTGGTAAATAACAATTTAACCCTTTGAAACCTAAGCAAACCTGGCTTCATTTCTCCATAAAACATGGGAAGAAGGCAATGAGCAATGAAAGAAGAAATAACTACAAATTTAGAAGAAATCAGTAAAAAGTACAAGAAAACTGAAAATTACAAAGCAAACACATATTTTAAAAAACAATACAAAAACCACAGAAATGACCTTGAAAAATGTTTCCAAATGTCCAGACAGTTTTTCCTAGCTTTAATTTTTTGAAAAAACCCCATTTCTTGAAAACATATTTGCAAAACATTTATTATCAAATTGCTCATTGCCTTTTTCCAACATTCCCAAAGAAATTGCACCAGTGTGCAGGTTTCAAAGGGTTAATAACTGTTGTTTATGAGTAATCCACAGGAATATTTGAAAACATTTATATATTTTTTCTTGACCTTGAAATCCAATTCTAATTCTTGTTGCTAGAAGAATTCACCACAAAGCACTGACCTTCCAACATGTACACACTAGTCTTAAAAAGTCTGGAGAAAATCAGTCATTCTTTCGCAAACAAACATTAGGAAATCACCTCTTTGTCATCCAGAGGAGGACGTGTGAAAAAAGTTGTGGAGGTGAATTAAAACCTGCTTTCTGAACATGGGGTCACACTTAAGCCTCTGAACAAACAGTAGAAAGTACTGGATTAACCAGTTACATTGTGATGTCTTGTGTGTTGATGTTTTTTTAACCACAAGATTAAATCGCTGCAGTGAAATGTGCTTCTGTGGTCACCTGTCCCTACACCTCTACTGCACAAAGTTACTCCTTTTTTTAAATTTGTTTTTATTTTCTTCTTAAAAACATAGTGGCACACAAACACAGCGTTTAAATGGTTAAAATTCTGAAACTCTATGAATATTTGATATTAATGAAAGGGGCTAATGTTGGTTAAAAAACAAAAATCCTATTCATGTATAATATTTTTTACAGCCTGATTTTGAAAGCACAATTTGTGTTCCGAGCGTCAGTATTTGACACAGCTAAAAAAAACAATCATGTATAAATATCAATGTTGCTGCTAATCATTTAAATATCCTAAGCTGTGATCATAATAAAAACGTATTCTTAGCATGTAGTATATTGCAAATAATTTATTCTTTGTGTTGTTTTTTTCTCATCTGAAAACATAGTGGCATCATGACAAAAACCTGGCATTTATAATTCTGAAAATTAACAAGTATTTGGTATTTATGATCTCAGACGTATGTTGGTTAAAAAATTAACTTAACAAATGTAGAAAATATATGAATGTAAAAATATTTTTCAAAACTTGATTTTGAAAAGTGCATTTTGTGAACAGAGCGATACGAGTGTGTGTAACAGTTAAATGTGGAGCATATTTTATTTTGAACCAAAATGTTCATCGTTATTTACGATTCATATTTGTTGAAACTGTAACTACATCCAAACAGTAATACTACTAATGGACATAGTTACCATGACATCACCATCATGAAGCCTCATGTTTGTTTCGTCCAACAGATTTGGGGAGGGCCCATTCACTGGACCTTTTAAGGGGCACTGTGGGAGGGCCTGATATGTTTTCAGGTATTATTTTTATTTATTTATTTTGGGCTCCCCAGGAATTATTGATCTAAATAGAAGATTTATTTCCATTCAGTTTAATATGTGGCAGTCAAGCAATGCATTAAAACAGTCTCATACAGATCAATACCACAGAAAATGATTTATTCTAAATGCTTATGGTAGAGATATAAGGCAACATGGATATAAATGTTTGAATATACTTAATAAACCGCAGCACATGACTGGGTGCTCTGGGCAGCAGCAGGTTATCACAACATGTTGTGAAGGAGTAGATGTTTTGGATGTGAAGTCCTGGAATGTCAACACAGAGAGAAATTCAAAGAATGAAATGTGTTACCTTATCTGATGGGCTCGGCTGACGTGTTGACAAGTTCATAAAGGGGTAGACGTGGAAACTGCGTGGGACTGTTCAAGCGTCATCTACACAAAAGATAACACTTTCCACAGATCGGCCCAACATTGAGGCAGTTGTTGTAGCATGTAGTAGTTGTAAACACTGTGTGTCTGCACACAGTGTGCTTCATCGTGATGAAGGTCTTCACAGCTTGACCTTCCCAGCCAGTGGACTGCTGGGGTAAAGTGCTGAGAAGCGTCCGAGGGTCCAGACTGGGAAGACGTTCCTGTAGGAGGTGTAGCTGATGGCACAGCTCTTGTTGAACACACCGGAAATATTCTCCTGAAGAGTGGAAGAACATCACATATGAAAGCTCACATTACATTTAGGGCTGTAGTAAAACAACAAAAATACTGGTCGACTGAAATTCTACCTACAATTCAACCAACTGATTGGTCGATGTGGGAAGTATAACCTGAATGTTATCACTAGAATAAATAAATCCCCACACAGCACTCAGTGACTCCACCTGGTAGAGTTGTGTGTCCACCAAAGCAATTTTTTCCTGTCACACTCGCCCGTTGCAAGTAAACTGTGTGTTCAGGAACGCGGAATGCTTCAAGTTAAAATGAATAAGAGAAGTATATTCATCTGAAAATAAACGGCACACTATAATGTTTTTCCAGCTGAGCTGTGTGCGTGAGTCTGTCATCACTAAAATGAGAAAAATCTGACAAACTGGACACAAACATAGAAGTTCACTCGGGGCTAGACCTGTTATATACAACGTAATGTTACTAAATATCTTATGTGAGAGAGAGATTTGCTTTTTTTAGCCAGGAGGCTAACGAGCAGCAAGAGGTGTGAACATATTCCTTTCAGAAGCTTTGAGATCCATCCAGCCATTTTTTTCCGCTTCTCCAGAGTCGGGTTGCGGGCCCAGACTTTCCTCTCGCCACTTCGTCCAGCTCTTCCTGGGGGATCCCGAGGCGTTCCCAGGCCAGCTGAGAGACATAGTCTCTTCAGTGTGTCCTGGCTCTTCCCCGGGTCTCCTGCCAGTGGGACGTACTTTGAGATCCAGCCTTAAACTCCAATGTCTTTCCAAAGAGTTGGTCACATTAATTTATAATGATACATCCGACACTGAATGTCTTCTTTAGTAAAATTTTAAAATGTGAACAATTTTCGACTTTGGGTACAACCCTGCGCAAAAAACAAAGAGACCAACTGTCCTTTCAGCTTGAAAAATGAATACTTTGGTGGACACATAGCCTCATTAAAGTAACACCAGCAATTTTCCAACTAATGAAAATTTGATCAGACATGAGTGTATCGACCATTGCCCAGAAGTTTACAGCCCTTTAGTATAATAAGAGTATAGGACATGTAATGAATAAGATGTAAAGGACTCAGAGACTCACCTGCGGCCAGTCTCCGTTGGGCAGCTGGTTGTCAATCAGCAGCTGCACTCCTCTCTCAATGGCCCGCCTGTCAGGATGCCTGGTTTAAGACACAAAAGAGCTAACTAAAGACTTTTGTTTGGATTCAGTTTGATTAAATTTGATTTTACTAGCAGCAATTGGAATGTACGGAAGCCCTAAGCAGCCATACATTCATACCTGTTTTTTCATGTTAACGCGATAATTTTCTTAAGATAATAAAACTATGTTTTCCCAAGATAATGACATAACTCATTTGAGACTGTGAGGTCCCGAGCCATCAAATTAGCTTGAAAGACAGCTGTTGTAATGTTGACATTCGTGTTGTAACATTCACTCATTAATTAATTTAAAAACAATTTCAGAATAGAAAACAGAAAAGCACAAATCAAACGATGTATTTGCATGAGTGTCCAGGGCATCCATCAGTCAGCATGGCATGACATGTCACATGTGACTGAAATCTCAGGCCTATCACATTTAATTTGTTATCTCGAGATCTAAAATTAATGACGTTATCATGGATAAACACAGTTCAGGATCTCAGGAAAATCATCCCGTTGTTTCAGAAAAACGGAGGAAAAAAATGTATGAATGTCTGGGCTTCCATAGAAACTTTCTTTTGTAGTCAGATAAACAAACTGCAGAGACTCATTAAACAGTACAGCACGCATTCAATGAAAGGCTACAACGAATAAATACATAATATAAATATACATAATTAATATACATGACACACTCCTAAAATCAACAGTAAAGATTTACTCTGGCTTAAAAAACCCACAATCAGCCTGATCCCATCATATCCAGCTGCTCTGTGATCCGGCAGAAACCCCCTGCACACTGCTCTACCTGACAGCCATGAGGCCTAACAAAGCCCAGCAGGTGTTGTGGATCTGAGCGCTGCTGCTCTGGACGTAGCGCCTCTGCTCGCACGACTCAAAGTCCTCGCCCCAGCCTCCGTCTGCCATCTGCCGCTCCAGCAGGAACTGACAAGCCTTCTGCACCTCCACACACACGCGCCTGTTTACAGAGGCACAGCAGAGGGATTAGGTGTGTAGGTGAGGAGCTCATGGATGCCATTAAAGGCTTGGAAAGTGAAGCAGAACACCGTTGTGGGTTTAAAAATGAAAATGAAATGAAAATTCATGGTTCAGTATCAAACTTCAGTGATGTCTTACTCATCCTCGTAGACGTGACCCATACATGCGAAGGCTTCGAGGCCAAACCATATTCCATATGTGAAGCACACTCCCCAGGACCTGAGCACGAGCACAGAGGGATTATTTCTATAAAACATAACCTGCCTGTTACACAGAATATCAGGTGGTTTAACAGCAAGTGCAGTCTCACCCTTCCCATGATCCATCAGGCCTCTGCACCTTCCTGCAGTAGTCCAGTCCTTCTCTTAGAGTCGAACTGAAGAAGAAAACCAACAGAAAACCTCTTGAGGTAGAGTGTAGGTTTATTGGTACTTCCCAACCTCAACAAGGACTGTAAAATTATTCAAGTAAGAATTATTTATTAAAACAAATTCAGACTTGGTCCAGTGAGTAGGATTTAGAGGTATATATTGGCAGAAATGGAGTGTAATATAATAAGTATGTTTCCTCTCATGTATAATGAGCCATTGTAAATCTATATAGTATAGTCCCTGTCCATGGAGTTCAACATGTTGCATGCATGTTTCTACAGTAGCCCATAATGGACAAAGCAAATACTAACTGTAGATCAAGCAGTAACCTCTGAGGCTGAAAACTGAAGCAAAAGCAAAGGTACCAAAAACTGCAGTTCCTCTAATAGCCACTTGAGGCTGGCTCCAAAACAGAGTCATAGATGTTTAAATGACAAACTTTACAGCAGAAATAAACATATTTACAGCCTGGGACAAAAAACGGTTTTGGACTTATAGATTGTTTCAACATCCATGACAACTGTAAAGGGGCTTAATTTTTCTATAAAGCAGCCGTTTACATTTTCTTACGGCTTAAAGTTAAGAGCAGGGCACTTTGAATGACAGACTGTCTGCTGACAATGTCCTCTGCTTCCCAGTCAGGTCCAGCCCTCGCTCCTCCTCAGCTCCAGCCTATCGCCAGAATATGACCTCTTCTAGCTCCAAAAACCAAGTTCAAGTCCATCAACCAATAGGTGATGTAACAGTGGCTTCTTCCATTAATTATACCTTCTATGTTCTAGATAGCCATTCATGTTTTCACAGCTCCTCGGCGATAAGCCGTACAGTGTCGGAAAACGTTAACTTATTTTTTTTTTCAAGTAAAACTGCTCTATTTTGTGTAATTACCGGTTTAAATCATGTTTGTTTGTTTTGCAGAAGTGATCTCTGCAGATAATGTGGCTACCAGTAAAAAAAAATTACCTCGTCAACGAACACTGAAGGAATTCTAAAACCAGGAGCTCACGCTTAGCGCACGGGAGACGTTTCAGCTGGTTGCAAACTGCAAGCCTCACGTCCACTAAATCCTACTCACTGGTCATTTCAGTAATTAAATAAAAACACAATGACAACAAATATGATTTTAATATATGCAGTGAAAGCTACTTGTTGAGGGTTAAACAGTGTACCTTATCTCCTCAGCACGGTGGTCAGGGTAGGCCTTCTGAAAGTGCCTCAGAGCCTGCATTACTGCTGACGTACACTCCACATAGGTGTAATCTATCATGATGTCACCTGCGTGTGTGTGTGTGTGTGAGAGAGAGAGAAAGAGAGAGCACACAGTGTTCCTTATAAACACCCCATTTCACAACATTTACTGCATCCTCTTTTTTAACATGAAAACACGATGATCTCTTTGCCCTTCAATATTAAAAAGACCATCGTATTGCAACATATCCTGAGCGTAATGGAAAAAGTTTTTTCAGCCTTAAAATGTTGGAAAGGGAACATAAATGTCAGGTTTATTTTTGGCTCTTTGTTTCCCATTTTCACATCTACTTATTTTCAGGTTGTGTAATATTGACAGCGTGGGCATCACCGCACACTGAACTGAGCTCCATCATGCACCAACATGTTGACTTTTCTGTGATTCCCAGAAATCATTTCAGTGACCTTTTATGTCATGCCTCTTTGTTAATTGGTAGCAAGCAACAATTATTGAATCCTCATATCGATTGTCAAATATATTTTTTGCATATATTCTGTGTATTTTCAAATGTAGAGACAGTTATTTATCTACATACATACTTTTGTTATAGAGACAAATATGTTTTTTGAAAATGCTTTTTTTTTAAACAGTATACATACTATTTATCCTCGCTATGTTTTATGTAATTGTTTATTTGTATTTACTACCTCAGCCAAGATTGAATGACCTCAGCTGTTTTTGAGTCACGTGATTGTTGACATGTATTTAAGATGGCGACTCACTAGAAAACTTAAAAGTCTGAGGAAGAGCGTTTTGGCTCGAAACATCACTTATTTCGCAGAATAAAATCCTTTAAGGGGAGCTCTCCGGTGTGCGGACCTCTATCTTTTCACATGTGAGCAACAGACCTACCAAACACCTCGGAGGGGTTAAGCAGCTCCAGGAGTCTCCCGCCTCTCTTAGTTTCATACGTGGCAAATCCATGGTCAGAGTTTTTCATGCTCAGCAGCTGCAAGGAGAAGATATGCATCTGGTGAAGGAGCTGTAATACTGTGCCATTACGGTTGTTGTTTTTTTCAGAAGCCCAGGTGTACAAGAATGATTGTGGCTTTAGTTTGGATTGCAGTGTGACTGTGGTTTGTGTACTGATTAAACAAACAGGATAAGATGTATTAGAGAATAAGAATCAGGGGTACTGGTGGTGGATTTTGTTACCCTTGGATAGAACCAGGCTAGCTGTTTCCAGTCTTTGTGCGAAGCTTATCTAACTTACTTCTGGCCGTGACTTCACATTTATGGGCAGATATCAGTGAGATCAATAATCCATCCTAACTTTTGAGAGAAAGCCCATAAGCATATTTCCCAATATGTCAAACACAGATGTTATTACAATATAACGTCTGGAGCTTTTAATTCTACAATTCTACAATTTCATTTAGCAGATGCTTTTATCCAAAGTGACCTACAACACAAGCAAGAATTTAGACTTAAGGAAAAAACCCTTAGTAAGTGCAAAAAGTGCTTCAGGTGTGATTGGTCACAGGTATTGCCGTCTAGTGGCAGAAGAAGTGCTGCACCCCCCCTTACTCTACCCCAAAGGGCAAAGAGGAGAAGAGTCAGGTCAAGTGCCTAGGTGTTCTCGGAACAATTGAGTTTTCAATTGTCTCTTAAAAGTAGAAAGGGACTCAGCAGAACGCACAGAGTTTGGAAGTTTGTTCCACCATTTGGGAACAACAGAAGAGAAGAGTCTGGCTAGAGATTTAGAGCCGTGCTGGGCTGGAAGCACCAGGCGTCTTTCGCATGCAGAACGTAGTGGGCGAGAAGGAGAGTAGACCTGGATCAGGGATTCCAGGTAGGCTGGAGCAGTTCTTGTGATTGTTTTGTAAGCCAAGAGAAGTGCTTTGAATTTGATTCTGGCTGCCACTGGAAGCCAGTGAAGAGAAATTAGCAGCGGGGTGACATGTGCTCTTTTGGGCTGGTTGAAGACCAGACGTGCTGCTGCATTCTGGATCATCTGAAGAGGTTTGAATGAGCATGCAGGGAGGCCTGCCAGAAGAGAGTTGCAGTAGTCAATGCGTGAGATCACAAGAGCCTGAACCAGAAGCTTTTTAGGCATGTTGGGTCAGGAAGGGTCTGATCTTCCTGATGTTGTATAGGGCATAACGACAAGACCGAGAAACTGAGGCCACATGAACCTTAAAGGTTAGCTGGTCATCAATCATGACACCCAGGTTTCTGGCTGAGTTTGTGGGCACAAGTAGGCTCGAGTCTAGTTGGACACTGATCCGAGGCTGAACAGATGGACAAGCTGGAAAGACCATGAGTTCGGTCTTAGACAGATTTAGCTGAAGGTGGCGTTCCTTCATCCATGTGGAGATATCAGCCAGACACGCTGATATCCGAGCTGAGACCGTTCTGTCATCAGGTGGAAAGGAGAGGAAGAGCTGAGTGTCGTCAGCATAGCAGTGGTAGGAGAAACCATGGGAGCGGATCACTGCACCGAGTGAGGTGGTGTACAGAGAGAAGAGTAGGGGACCAAGCACCGACCCCTGAGGAACCCCTGTCGATAGGCCATGTGACCTAGACACCTCTCCTCGCCATGACACTCTGAAGGATCTGCCTGTGAGGTAGGACTTGAACCACCATAGGACAGAACCTGAGATGCCGAGCTCAGAGAGTGTGGAGAGGAGGATTTGATGGTTCACCGTGTCAAAGGCAGCAGACAGGTCCAGCAGCAGTAGGACAGAGGATTGACCAGCAGCTCGAGCCAGTCTCAGTGACTCAGTGACTGACAGGAGTGCAGTCTCAGTGGAGTGGTCACACCTGAAGCCAGACTGAAAGGAGTCAAGTAGGTTTTAATTAAGTAGCTTTTAATTAAAGATGGATTTGGGAAAGATGACAATTGTGGTATATTTCTATGCTTACACCATCAAAAAAAGACTTAAGGTGATGGGAGTACTGAATTACGCAAAGGCAAATAATCTTCCATAAATGTGGGGATAAATTGGCAACCTCCGGTGCTAAAAAACAAAGCCATCAACAAAGAGGCAAAAAATTACAGTTCATCAAATGGCCACTACAAAAAAAAAAGGGTAAATCTCTATGGATGTTAAAATATCCAGTTTTACAGAAGAAATAAAAAATGTTTATAGCCTGTTAGAAAAAAATGGTTTGGTCTCTTTAGTTTATTTTCCCATTTATGACAACTGCTGAAAGTTCTGCATAATGAAGGGCTTGGCAGCTTTGAATGACAGGCTATCTGTGAGGCATCACACAATGTAGCCACCCCTCTCTCCTCCACAGCTTCACCCTCTTGTCCAAATATGGACACAACCCAAGATGGCAACGGCCAAAATGCCAATCTCAAGGCTTCAAAACCGTTGACCACAACCAATAGGACACATCACAGTAGCTATGTCCATTATTTTCTACAGTCTCTGCATACTCACCACATTGACAGCATCAAACAGGCGCTCTGAGCTGACAGGCTGGCTGATGGAGGGACAACACTCCTGCAGCAGCATCACTGACTTCAGGCCCTCCGCTGTGCAGTCAGCCACGATCCAACCACAGTCACGGGTACTGAAGGGGAAGCCTCCCTGACAAAGAGGAACACAGGGTTCAAAAGTGCATGCAAAGGCTAAGAAATGTACTTCTCAGTCTTTCCATGCAAGACTTTTATTTCATAATCATTTGAAAAGTGTCTCTTGTGTGTCATTATTTTCACCTTGTTCATCTGTCTGTAGTACTTCTGGTACTCAGGAGGATTCTCGGGTATCTGTTAGAGTTGAAAAGATAGTCAGACACAATACATCACTTTCTAATTTTTTTTTTTTTTTAAGGAAGTAGTTCATATTACAGTTTTGATCACTGGCACACCAAAATGTCTTCGGTAGTGAATAACAAAAGCGTAACTACATATTGCAAAACACTTTGTACCGGTAAAGTTATAACATATGTGTTTTGGTCCTGGCTCGACAATAAAAACTCTGTAACTGTGATGTTGGTGGTACCTGTGTGATGGTGAGAAACTGATGGGCATCTCGGAGACACTCTGCTAGTCTGGAGTTATCTTGGGCCCCTGCCTGAAAGGTCCCAACAAACAAGTAATTATAATCAGCTACTGCTTTGTAATACATACCAACCAGGATTTTACGGCAACCACAGCTCTTCTCAAGGTGACCAATGATTTTTGAATAAAATGGTGTAATTGGTGACATTTTAGTCATTATCATTGTCATCATCATCATCATCATCATCATCATCATCATCATCGGTATATTAGATTTGACTGCAAAGTGGACACAGTTTATTACAACACCCTTAAAGGTTTGAGAAGTGGCTAGGACTATCTAGGAATTTTATACCAATCAAGTTGGCATGACATGTGGAGTCCCACAGGGGTCAATACTGGGCCCACTGCTGTTCAGGCAACTGGTACATTTTTTGTCAAGGCCACATGATCCAGACACACATTCAATGTTATTTTAATTGCTTTGTTAACACCCAACTATACATATCCTTGTCCCGTGGAGACCTAAACCATGTTAAAGGAATACTTCGTCATTTTGGGAAAACATATTTATTTTCTTTTTTGCTAATAGTTGGATAAGAAGATTGATATTACTCTCATGTCTGTATCGTAAATATGAAGCTTTCTGCAGCACGGGTTAGCTTACATTACCATAAACTATAAACCATAAACCGACTGGAAACAGGGAGAAACTTGGTCTAAAGATATCAAAATCTGCCGAACCAACACTGTTAACATGCTGCATCTTGTTCTCTAATCTGCAGAAAATCCAAAGTGTAAAAACAGCAATTCACAGTTTTATAGGGGGTTGTGTGTCATGTTAATAAATGACTTTGACAGGAGATGGAAATGTTTTCTTTTTTGTTACTGATCATCAAAAATGATCAAAAATCCTCAAAAATAATCATGTTAAAAAGGAGTAAAAATCTTTAAGAATCTTTTTGATTCTGCCTGGTGTCACTGGTCTGACTGAAATAACTGTGGACTGACCTGTTCTTAGATCTTTATAACAAATGCCTGCTTTCTCACTTGTGTTGACATCATTGAAAACATGAGTGGCAATTTTTGTGTTACCTCAAGGAAAGCCTGTACAGCAAAGCAAGTGTCCCAGAGTTGAGATCCATTGGTACCCTGCAAACAACATAAGGATAAAACACTCACACTCTCAGATTAAGTTCAATTGGAACTCACTTAGAAAATTTATGGTAGGACAAAATATAAAAAGTCTTGAACCAGCAAGTTAATTTAGTTTTAAGGTGTTCTGGAGTCCATCATCAAATTTCTGCAATTTATCTACTCAAAGCTCATTCTAGGAATCTGAGCTTTTCAACCATTCCAAAACACCAGCCTTTAGGGTAAAAAAACTCTTATGATTTAAGTTTGCACAGCTTCAAAACTACTACATCTCTACTGTGCATTGTCACTTAACATACAAACGTCTCACCTGCATTTTCATGCCATCTAATCCCAACCTGGAACACAGAGAGCTTCCTGTTAATGAGCTGTGTACTTTTTTTGCACATTTATCACAACTGAATGAACAGTTTTCAACATTAATACTTTGTACATTGGAATATCCTGCCCCAGTACTTCACAAGAGATTTTTTCTTTAGTAGCTTATTCTAGTCAATATCTTATAAATGATGGAACGTATATTTTTTGGTTAAAATGTTATTAGAGACAAGCAGACTGACCAGAGGTAGTCTGGGATCCTGGACACGTGCTCCTGGAAGGCTGGAGAGGAGGGACCATCCACATACCAACGAACCAGCATGTTGATAGTCTTGGAGATCTGCGGAAAAAGGACAATGTGTTCAGAGACTCTGTTTCATTTACAACATCACTTTGAAATAAAGTTTGTGAAATTCTCTGGGAATAAGTTGCAGTGTTTCTTTATCCTGTGTCAAGTCAAGTCAATTTTATTTATAAAGCCAACACATCATCACTACTATCATAAATCTAATTACAATGTTACTCAGTGGGCTTTACAGCATATATTTCTCTAAAACTTTTTGTTTTGGATATGTGCCATTTCTGTATCTGTGTGTACACTACCGGTCCGATGCTGATACATTTAGTGAAGCGGTCATCAGCCTGGATGTGTTCATACAGTTCTTTGACAGCCTTTTCTCTCAGTGTGGTGCTGTGATGGGCTTCGTACACGTTCAACACCACTGCAGGGCAACAGGACACATTTACAAGGTTAGGGGAGTGATTTACAGAGCAACTTCTAGGGAAACTCCAGGAAAACAGTTTTTTTTAAATCATTGCAAAAAGCCTCTTGTAGCCAGAGATACTCCTCATGTTTTTCTTTCATGTATTGTGTCTCACATTTTATGTCTAATTACAGAACACATTTCTTGTGAGTCTGTAGGTGGTGGTTTATCATCACGGTGCACAGTGTGAGGTGTGTGCTTACTGTAGGCGACGGTGAGCAGCGTGCTGTGAGGTGTGTACAGGTCACATGCTGCCACATTGTTCCTCTGTGCGGGCCAGTTTATAGTAGCATAATCCTGCACATAAAGCTCCTAAAAAAACAAATAACAAGACAATGCTTGGTTATATGTATGAATAAACATGGTATATGTAATTGATATGCATAATAATTTATTGATTTTTCTCGGTCCTGTTTGTCTTGTATGTAAAGAAGTGGTTTGTGTCATTTCAGTCAAAGGTTGTGAATTAAAAGAGATACTGCTGTACTCGGCTGCTCCCTCTGCATAGTTTAATGGTGGAATCACAGAGGAGTAAAATTCACTGTAAACTCCTTCACTGATATGGAGGGGGGTTGAGGAAGTGGAATGCAGAGGCTTTCATAGTGCATGAGAGATCACTGAATGCATTTATCAATATGACAGTTATGTCAATCAGATGCTATGACCTCCACAATCTCCAGATTTTAACCAAGATGAACAAGTCTGGGAGATTGTGGAGCAACCTGAAGTCTTCATCCAGTAAAGTTCATAAATTTAAAGTCTATGAGGAGCACTGAAGCTGTTTTAGAGGCTTATTGGCCCAGCAACTTAGTAAGACACTTTATGTTGTTTGTCCTTATATTTGTCATGAATCGGTACGGTAACCAGTTACAATACCAATTCAAATGTATTGTTAACAATTTTGCAAATCGATTAACACTTAAATTATTTCTAAATTTGTTGTCAACAATTTTGCAAATTGATTTAACATTTAAATCATTTATAAACAAAAGCAAAAATGCCAAACATTTTCTGGCTGCTTTTCTCTGATATACTTCTTTGTAAATCACACAAATTTGGGTATTGGTATAATTGTTTGACAAAAAAAAAATTCCCCCAATATTATAACATGTTGTCTGTATTTAGCTTTGGGAATGAAACATAAAACCAACAACATAGCACATACAGGAAAGCCTCCCCTCTAACGGTGTTGACATTCTGAGTGTATTTCGCCCCCCTGTGGGAAGAGACGGTTTCAGCACCTGTCTGAGGCTGAGGACCAGTGTGTCCTCCTCTGCAGCGAGTCTCACAGCGTAACAGTAGCTCATGGGGAGGTAGACCTGGCGACAGTGACACCACAGGGTGGACGGGTGTGCTGGCATCCAAGTGGGGAACAGCCTAGGACACACAAAGTACAACCTTCATCCCTGAACTGGTATAGAAATTAAAAAATACCTTTACCTTCTTTGTGATCTCTCTAGCAATGTCTTCTCATGAATAACACAATTTAACATGTGGATGTAGTTTTAAAAAATGTGTATTGCAAATTGTGAATATGTGGAAATATCACTATGGGCTAAAGCCCTGTCTTTAGGACACTGTGTTTTTATGTGCATAGTAAATTGTTTTTAAATAATGGGTGGTATTTTACAATTTTTTATGTCTATGACTATAGTCATATATTAAGTTTGTTCTTTACATCATTTATTGCCATCTTTTCGTCCTGAAGGAGAGATCCCTCCTCAGTTGCTCTTCCTGAGGTTTCAACTGTTTTTTTCCCCCGTTAAAAGTTTTTCTGGCGGGGATTTCTTTCTTAGTTGCTGTGAGGGTCCCTGGACGTATGGATTCGTACAGATGTCATATGCTGTAAAGCCCTCTCAGGCCAATTGTGATTTGTGATATGGGTTTTATAAATAAAATTAGTTAAATTTTGTGTCACATGATCTCACATTTTTTGTAGATATCGCCTGCCTGAAGAAGGTCATCAATAAACTCTTCGGGAGGCTGAAAATATTAGTGTATGGACAACCTCTCCTTTAACTAGATAGCATGAGCAGCAATATCCACCATAGCTGAGCAAAAACAGACAAGAGCACCACCCACAGAAATTCAGTGGCAAAAAATACAAGAAAAAAGATCAAACTAATATTTTAATGTCACAATGGCCTCAAAGTTTATAAGTAATTCCACTTTTGCACACGCCTAATCCTATTAGCTTTAACCTTTGCTAAGATCCTGCAGCTTTTTCAGTGTACTTGAAGCATGACTAATGCATACATAAGGACATTATGGGATGTTAGAAATTACCACATCTCTGGCAGCAGTGTGTTCATTCCCTCCCAACTGTAGACGTTTAAAATAGCCAACCAGAATTTACCCCACGAGGGAATCCCCACAGCGCCACCTGAAACAAAATAAAAAATAACACACACAGCTTCAGTATTCCAAGTAATTGACATGGTGATTACTGTGAGCTCGGACTACAGCTCAAATTAAATAATGTGCTTTTACTAAACACAAAGCAGGAACGAATCCTCCATTTAAAAAAACTGTGTTTCACATTTGGACATTATTGGCAGTATGTTTGTCAGTACAGACAGATTATCAGAAATCAGTCTTGACTCTGAGTATGGAGGGAACTATGCCCATTTGAAAAATTCATACAATTTATTCCTATGGCCTAAGAAAGTACCAAAAATACAAGGAAACATGATCAACAACTGATCGAACATGATCAACTCAAACTAGAGCATTATAATTTGTGATGTCATGGGGTTTTATGATCAGAACTTCTCTATAGAGTGAATGGTGAAATGTGACATTAGCTGCGTTTACATGCACGCTTTTACTCAATCTGATTGAAAATTTCAGGTCAACTGTTTACATGGGATATCCTCTACTACAAAATCAGGCTCCTTTTCTATGGAGCAACTTAAGATGTTAAAATAAAGTTAGAAATCATTTGAACTTGTTCTTTCCCACCTTTGCTGTGCAGGTTGTTCCTGGCTCGAACCATGTCTGGATCATCAGGCTCTACTCCCAGGATCCTTAGGGAGATGTAACTCAGTGCTGTGCCAAAGACGGTAGACTTGTCCTCAATATGTCTGAAGAGAAACAAAACACATCCATGATGCTGCCATGAGCAATATTTCAGACGCTGCATGTTTTTGGACCTGTCACCTATAATTATTTTGTAGAGGTGGGAGTGAACAGACATTTTTAGTGCACCCGTCTTACTTTATTAGCAATTAAATAACAGTCATACGTAGATGCTTTTATCGCAATATAACATTTTACTATAAATAATGACTATCATTTCTGAAATACAATGAAAAAAATGCTTGTACAGCAAAAGTACTGACATTTTTCAGGATAAAAAGTGTGACTTACAGACCCCAGCCTCCATCTGGCAGCTGCACAGAGCGCAGGTACCTCACCATCTCTTTTTTCCAGGCTTCAGCCAGAGTGATCTTTGCCACATGGCATGTGATCAGGAGACCTGAGGTACAGAGATGACTCCCATTCAGTGACAAATGCAAACACATGCACAAAACCATTTGAAATTCTCTGACTTCTGTTTCATTTTGCTGCTATTGAAATATTGAACAAAGACAGCAAAAGATGATGCAGCTGGCACTTAAAGGGGTTAGTCATGACATTCTTAGGAGTTCTTCTTTTACTGTTCTCATACTCTGATACTATTTAAATACTAAATGACACTTGCTTTTATGTATTAATGCATAAATGTCTTTTAATTAATGTCTTTTAAACCTGTATTGTTATGTCTTGTTCTGGATTGCTGAATTTCCTGACTGCACAACAAATTGACCTTTGGATACAAATAGAGAAGCCTTCATCTCCTGCATATCCTCGTATCACCATCATCTGTTATAACATACATAAGGGTTACTTTGTTTTGTGTTCTATACTTTTCAATACTCATTTCACTAAAGAAGCTGTGCATTTCTGGCTTTAAATCAAATTAATTTCTTAAATGGAAGGTGTCAGATATGAGGACACAGAGGAGGATGATTTGGCTGACCTGGGAGCAGGAATAGAGGTCCGCCGTAATCCCCGGCCCAGTGACCGTCCTCTGCCTGCAGGTGGCTGTAAAAGTGCATTCCTTTAAGAGCTGCATCTACAGCCGTGCGGGCAGCTGGGGAGCCAGACACAAACTTACTCTGTGGAGAGAATGGAGTGACTGGATATAAACATCAAACAAATGTCAGACACTTCTGGGGTCTACCAGAAACTTTGTGTCACCTTAAACAGAAACAGCTAAAAGTTTCAATTCCAACTTCTAAAGTTTTTGTACATAAGAATAGGTACATTGAAATAATCTAATAGTTTCAAAGCCAGATAATGGAAATTTAAAAAAAGACTGAAAGCCTACTGTGTCCAAGCCTAGAGAATGAGCCTCCAGCATGGTCTGTTCTCTGTCTGGGGAGTCCTGGTCCTCCACATAGCGCCAGGTCTGCCTGCCCTCCACATTAGTCAGCCTCCAGCGGCTCAAGTCTGTGGCTGGATCAGTCTTGTACGGCCCCCCTCGCCTCCGCAGGTGCCTGACAAATACATGGCAAGTATTTTGATGTTAGATAATCTGAAACTTATATTTAGTTTTATTCACAAGATGATGAATAGGATGAAATATTTTTTTTATTGGTGGTGTCTGTCTTGGTTTGTTTTGTATTTTTATCTTGTATTGCATTATGATATATAGTTACCGGCGGGACACTGCAAGATTTTGTTTTCACATCCACAAATCACTTTATTCAATTTTATTTAATTTTTGTGGTGGTTTTAAAACAAAATTAACAAAAGGATACACAAAAAGATCCTAAAGTACTAGCAGTTTTTTTTAATATAAAATAAAACCTATATACATGCATACAAACATAAACATATTTATATATAAACAGGAGAAAGAAATTGTGTTGTTCTTCTCCCGAGAATAAGCTAGTCAAATAAAATTATTTTTAAGTGAAGTATTTGATTCTACCAGACATATATGTACATGTATCATTTTCCACTACTGCTGCTGATATACGCAATTATACTACTGACTAAAAGAAGAGGTACATTTACGCAATGTTCACTTGTAATGGGTATTTTCCACGCAGTAATGACATTCTTCTAAATTAAGCCATTTTGTCAAAACAGAGTCCATTTTCATGTACTTTTCCCCACCTGACAGAATACCTAGCTCACTGTAAACCTAATACGCCAATTTGCAAAGTTTCTGTCAAACTTTTAACGGAATAATTACCTCCTATCACATCTATATTTAGGGGGGAAACACTGAGGCGAGTAATTTTGACGACATTATCCATTTAAAAAACGACAACAAAACAACAACAACAAAATACTCACGTTCCCTCCGTCATATTTGTGTTTGACAGATAGAGTTGAATCCTCCGCTGAATCATATGAATAAACTTCTTTTTGGGTGCTCTGAAAGCTCTGCCCCCTCTTCTCTTTTCATGGGAATTGTAGTGCTTTGAAGACTGGATAGGTTACTCTTAATTATGGTTCAAACTTCATTTCCCAGCTACCATCGCGGTGCCGTCCGAGGGGTTCTCTACATGGAGAGACATGAGCAGAGAGCCGGCCATCCAATCAAAAACCGCTTGGGCGGAGAAGTGGGAGGGTCCGCTGAAAGTTCCTCCAATCAGAGCGCTCTTACGACAAATACTACACATGTGCTCACGCTTTGATAAAGATTTATGCTCCAGCCAAACTACTGAATGAAAACTGGGCTCAATATATAAGTTTTATTTGAAAAATAACACTTTTATTCAATATTAAAGCCGTTAGACATAACTGAAATATACAAAAACTGGTTCAAACATCACAAAAGCCATTCTATAGTTTTAGGCTGGTTTTACAAATACAATCCATATCATTCAAGATGTGTTAAGACAGACAAGGAAAGCAGCTTTTCCAGAGGTTTTAACACACTTCAAGAGAATGCATCAGGTTTGTGCAAAAACATACACATCCAAAAATAGACACTGTATAGACACACACATCAAGTTATAAATGCAAAATTTACAGTACAAAATTAAACTGAGTAAAAATCTTGTATTTCTTTCTTCGTGTACAAGACTAGACCTTAAAATAAAGACAAACATGGTTGCAATCAGTTAATCTGATCTCAACAGACTAAAGGATGACAAAGTCACAACAAAGTAAACTCCACAGTGCCATGAGCTTAGCAAAAATAAAAGTAGTCTCTTGCTACAGGCAAATGTTGATTTTTGTTCTCATTTTTCAAACATTTGCATAGCTGTAGAGTTTCTTTCAACAGTTCATCAGTCATCAACGATGCTCAGCAGACCACTTAGCTTCAGTCTGCAAGCAAGCTCTTCCTCTTTGCTCGCCAAAATCTGTCGCTCAAGCTCCTTCAGTCGCCATGACATAGAAACAGGCACGATTTTAGACTCCTCTGCTTTGTCCGACAGATCATCGGGCTCCGGCTCCTGGAAAGCCAAAACAATGACAATGCACAATCACTGCAATTCACTATTGCAACATTTAGAAAATACTGTTGATTAGTGTTTTTTGCAGTTACCTATAAGACACTATTTTTTTAGGATTTGTGCAACATTTTTATCACCCAGATTGGCTGTGAAATAACTTGTCATGGTATCACAGAGTAAGGTGAGGGGACATGTCTTACCTGTGTGGCAGTCTTTGCTGTGGGTGCATGAATTATGGTTGTGGGCATGGACAAGAGAGTGGAGGAAGGAAGTAAAAGTGGTGTGGACAAGTGGTCCAGGGGGTCGCCATCAAGCCAGCGCTGTAGCTGCTCCATGCTCCTGTAGATGAAACACGCATATTATAAATTACTTTTGGCAAATAATAAATGCAAAGAAAAACCATTTTGTTTTGTTTTCAATTAATGCAACCAAAGAACCCAGACCTTTTGCTTTCTGCTTTCTCCTCCTCTAGGGTCTGGAAGACTTTGTGGGCCAGTAGCTCTTGTGCTGTCGGAGTGTGTGTGATGTCCAGAGGGGCTGTGGGGGCCTTGAGAGGCTCCACCAGACTGTGGAACAACCTCTGTCTGAGGGACAGACTGCTGGGCGTTGCACTGGCAGCTGCACCCGCCCTGAAGATGTAGGAGGATAGAGACGAGAGTCAGGGGGAAAAATTAGAAAAAGCACAGCAAAGGAGGAGTGCTGCGATTGTGTAGCTGCATGGTTTTGACAATGTGATGCCGAGTGGCCAGTCAGACCAGAGGGGAGAAATGAAACTGAAAGCACCAGACAGAGAGAGGGAGGAGAGTCGGCATCAGGGCGAGGCTGACCTGACCTGGACCGAGAGCTGCTCCTCTACCAAGCTTTTTTTTTTGGCTAATGTCCGGTCGCAGGAGAATAAAGTGGATGAGCTCGGATTGAGGCTCACTCAGCAACAGAATATCAGAGACTGCTCTGCGCACATCTTCACAGAGACATGGTTAACCCCTGACATCCCGGATCAAGCTGTTGCACTGGATGGGAAGACGTTGGGAGCCATAAGGACACAAGACTGATGCAAATTCAAAAAATGCACTACAGGAATTGAATGATGCCACCAGCAGCAACATGCCCAAAGAACCGGATGGAATCTTCATAGTAGCTGCTGTTTTTAATCAACTCATGTAATTTTGTTTTTTAAAATTTGTTTAAAAAATTACTAATAAATCTACCTTCTACTTGCTTCTATGTTCTTTGAAAAATATGAGTAACTTCAGTTGTTGTTGTCTTGTTGAAACTTGAGTGAGAGGAAGTTGGTTTATATGCGCAAGATGCAATTTGACATAAGTAAGAATACATTTTTATTATAAAAATAGAATTTCCTGTGATCCATTGAAATGTTAAGAGACCCCAGGGTAAATTTTTTTATTTTATTTGACACCCCTACAGCACATACTGAATGTACAGACCCCATCTGCTCTGTGTTTGTGTAATAACTGCCTAACCAGCAGTTACCTTGGCCATTAAGTGAGGTGAAGTTAGTCACCACAGGAAGTAATGGTTGTTGTAGGATCGATGGAGCTTAAGTCTGGAAAACTATTGCTCCTTTTAAAGTTGTAAGTGTATATTGTCACAGCAATGTTTTTTATTTTACTGCAGACTGGCTGGATTATTTATTTGCTTCAACACAGGGATTGACACTAGCTTTTTTTAAAAGGACCACATGTGCAAAACAGTAAAGCACTATGAAAGTGGAAGACAGTAGCCACGGGAAATTTTGGATCAATTCGCATTAAATCTACACGTTCTCCCTCTGCCGGTTCTTGTAACCAGTGAAGTGACATTGGGGGTCACAGTTGATACACTAACATTGTTCGTAGGTACCCCGCTGTAACGAGCCACCGTGCCAGGGTTAGCGGTCTCAGTTAATGCAAAGTGTTAAGCCTCGCTCAAACTAAAAAAAAATATGCTTCATTTTTTGTAATGTCTGCAATTGTTACATTAACTTATCGTTGTAGTATAGTGTAATGATTTTTTTTCCTGTCATCCTTTCTCTCACTCGAAACCAGCTGCTCACTACAGTGCTTGGTGCACTGCAGTTTGTGGAATTGTGGGACTTGTAGGTTTTAAAATCAGCATATTACAGTAGGATGTAATCATTTACTCGCACACAATGCTAAATAAAATTATTTTTTTAGTTCACATGTCTATTTTTCAGGGCAGATGCAAGTGAAATACTCTCACTTATGTGTAAATCTTATAAAAATGAAAAATTTTGCAGCTTTAACTTGACCAATTATGAATGTATTTAAATTTCTTTACACTGAACTGCTTCAAGGTGACACAATGCATCCAGCAGTTTTAAAGTTAACATTTAAAAAGACTTCTTACCCTTCCATCTCTTGCTGCTTCTCTCTGTGGGTTTGTCTGACTGCCTGAGTCCACTCCTCAGGAGGCTGGAAACCTTTAAGAGAATCTATCGGGATGTACACCAGGATCTCCCCATCATCCGTTACAGCATCTTTACAAAAAAAATGAATTATTACAGTTCATACCTCATCAGTAGGTTCACACAGAACATGTGTATTGGTTCTTGTTCTAACTCATAGCACAATAATTATACCCAAAGAACATCCTTACCTTCACAAACAGGTGGTCCAGGGATCTGCCAGTCTTTCAGTTTGTGGTCGATGCAAATCACCAGCACGTCGTCCCAAGGCATCTGACTGAAGGCTGGACATACACTCTCACTGCTCATGCTTACTCTGTACGTGGGGGTTCGGGTATGCTGACGTTTTCGCCTGACCCTTTCCAGAAGGTTTTCCAGTCGTGACATGAGGAGAGGCTGACTTCGGTGTGTGACTGGGATCTGAGCGGCGTAGTGAAAGATCGAGGAGCACAGCTCAGTCCACGAGTCTAAAGAAAGGGGGAGAGATAACAATGGGAGTGAAGAAAGAGAAATTAGTATGATGCAGGAATTATTGGTCACTTCTTTATGCCTTTCTGTTTGTACCAGAGTCCCTAAAGCTTAAGGACAGTTAAATGTAAACTTTTTAAAACTTTTTATTGCAATTCAAAAATTTAAGACCAATTTTACAATAACCAAAACAGAAAAAGGAAAACAACATAACCAACAGCAATTACTTATAAAAGAAAATGTTGCTCAAATGTTGACTTCAACAACAACAATATTTTTTTCAAGTTAAAAAGTAAGATGATCTACTTCAAATGCTGAAAAAATGAAACTTTCTAGAGTAAAACACGTGGAAACAATGACCATATTATGTTAAAGAAGTATCTGTTTGAATAAAGTTAGTTCATTATTTATTGAATTGGATGTGGTAAATGTGCTGTATGAGTGTTGTTGGTTCTTCTATCCTGATCAGCCTGACATTAAATTTAGAAAACTATTTTAAAAATAGATATTACCAATTGTTTTGATTTCACTATGCAATGTCAAAAAAAACTGATTCATAAAATCCTTCTCCCAAATGTCTTAGCATCTTTAAGACTTTGAAAGATTATTTTAAGACATTTCAATGCAAATTAAGGCCTTATTTTTAGATTCATGAATTTAATTCCTTTTAAGAATTACAAGGATCCGCAGGAACCCTGGTTTGTACTGCAGATGACTTTCTATTATAAATAAAAACTCTGCACTGATAGATATCCTTTCTGTGTTAAAAACAGATCTCAGTCACTGACCTGTAGCAGGTAGCTGCTCCCACTGTGGCAGCTGCAGGCTGAGGATGGCACTGCGTAGCCAGGCCAGGTGCTGGGCAGAGTTCCAGCCCAGATGAGGGACTGAGTCCTGGGAATCCGGCAGGCAGAACTCGCCTGGCGGCCACGAGAGTCTGCTGAGATCCTGGGATGACACTTTGTCAGCGATGTGAGCCAGCACGGCGTTGTACAGCTGGATGACGGTCGCAGGGTCCTGGGGAGGAAGACAAGCTGCAGCCCGATCCTGGCGGTGGGCGTGAACTCTGGGACTGAACTCACGACTCAAACTGGCCTCTACAAGCTGCACCAGGGTCCAGCAGGAGAGCGGGAAGGGTGGTGGTGCTCGGGCGAGCAGCCAGCGTGTTGCCTGGCTTAGCTAGAGGCACACGAGAGGACAGGTGAGAGAGACGTCGGAGGAGGCTTACAGGAGATGTTTCAAAACTGTTAGAAACTATATCAGCGTTTCCCAATGTCTTTGTCTTGCGAGCCATCACAATAAAGGAGGGTCTACAGCATGTCCATGTTTTTGAAATAAATAAATAAGAAATAAATGAATTAAAGCAATGCCATTTAAAAGGTGTCTAAATGCAGCACAAGAAAACTGATGTTCATGAAGGTGATAATTGGGTAAAGTAAAAATAAAAACTGTATGTGCAATGAGTGTCACACCACAGAAAAAAATCGCCATTAACCACCAAGCCAAATTCAAATTATGGAAAAAACAATCGTCAAGTATCCAAAATGAGGATTCAAAGCCCTGAAACAGTTAGCAGTATTATGGGATCTGAGACTCTCTGAGACAAAGACTGTACCACTGCAAAGCTGAGCCAGTGGCACAGTGACACACCTCGAGCAGATGAACAACTGCTGTGAAAAGATGAACAACTGTAATTTTCTGTGGTGTTGGAGTGTATGCATGTATGGTATAATACCTGTTTGGACCCCTGTAGGTCACTCGTAGTCTCTGGTATGAAGAAGAAGGTGAACTCTGATAGCAGACCTTCCTGTACCAGTGTGTGCAGCATCAGGGCTGAGGGACAAAGCATCATGACAGGATTAGTTCAGGCTCGATGCATTTTATCCAGATTAATTAATTAATAGCAGCTGTTCCAATGCAACTGCCTGATGTAACTACGACAACCACCTGCATTTTATCATCCCAGATTGTGTTAAAACCAACTAGAAACCTATTTATACCATCATTAATGTTATTAATTACCGTCTTCAAGTTTCTGTGTATCATGAGTGCCACCCTCGGGCCCTGGCACCAGAATGACCAGAGGCAGCGGGCAGTGCCAGGTGCTGGCTTGCTGCAGCTGTTTGAGCTGAAGCAGCGCTGACAGCAGAGGTACATCCTGCTCGTCTTGCACGGGCTCGACGATGGGCATGGCTGGGAGCAACATGATCAGAGCTCCGGTCCCCTGGAGCTCACAGCACTCCTCCGTTTTGGACAGGCCGTCTTCGGTCAGAGGGCCCCTGGACGCCTGAGAGATACCACAAAGAAGAATGAGGCACATATGAGTCTGTGTGTCACCCTCCCCTCTTTCTTGCTCCATTCCTATCTATTAACTGTCCTATTAATAAAAAAGCAAAAATGCTCAAAAAAAGGAAAAACAATTCCTAAGAAGTATTGCATAAGTTGCTTAAAGAAGGAACTTTGTAGCAGCCCTATAGCGCAGTCTCTGTGTAAAAAGGGCTATTGTCACCTTTCCTATTAATAAAAAGGCAGAAATGCTAAAAAATAAATTAAAAAAATATAAAAAGAATACAAAGGTAGCTTAAAGGAGGGACTTCATAGCAGCGAACTCTGTGTAAAAAGGGCTATAGTCTCAAAAACATACGGCCTCAGCGATGTCTTCTCTGCAGTCATCCGTATATGCTGCTGTCTGATCTCACCTTGATGCTGATGTGGACTTTGTGAGTGCGTTGTCCGTTGTTCTGGAGTGTGTTGGTGACGCAGAGGGTCTCTAGTGTACCGTCTTCCTGCTCCTCCCTCCCCTCTGAGCCCATGTTCCCACCGAGCTTCACCTCCAGCCAGTCTGACAGGACCCTGAGGACAACAAACAGGAGAGGACATGCTTCATGAACATTTCAGTCAACACTGAATGCCTTCAATGAGAAGAAATGTAAGAATCTGACTGCTGTTACTGTGGGTGACTCCTGCTGCTTACCTGTCTGCCAGGCTGGCTACACTCTCGTGGTCGCTGGGTAAGAGGAGAACAGCTTTCCAGAAGATTTGCTCAGGTGGGTCGGGGATACTTTCTGTCACCAGTGCTGGCAGGTCGAGTGGAGCCCACACCGCCTCACTGAAGGAAACACCAAAAACAGGTCAAAAAGTGATGCTTTTGCATTACAACATGGACAAATGAAGGAATAAACATACACACGACTTACTCGAGCAGCTGCTGATAATAGAAGTGAACTCTCATCTGATGGATCGCTTCCTGTCTCATTTTCAACAGCCTTTAGCAAAATACAAAACAAGCTTTATACTTTAATGTATTTCAGGGCTGACAAACACCAGTGTTTCGTTAAATCAATCCTCATGTACATTCCACACACGTAGAGATGAGCGTACCTGGTGCTGGAGAGGGCCAGAGTGCCGGCGTTTCCCAGGTTGACCAGACCGCGGGCCAGGTCTGCCATAGAGGGCTGTGCAGGGGCACTGGGAGCCAGAGCCTTCAGTTTGAATCGAGGATCCACACAGCAAGGAGCTGCAGGGAAACCTCTCATCTGTCTCTTCAGCTGCCGACGCACCGCTACCACATCACGCCACCTGGTGGTACACAAGAGGAGGAAAGAGGGAAAAGATGTTCATTCACACATTCAGCCAGAGTTAGACTGGTATGCAGGTGTGTCAGACAGATGTTGGCCTGTTATCAAATCATTGTTGTCGCTCAGGTTTAGAACATTTTGGGGTCAATCGCAGCAATTTGCGTTACATGATGGTTTGAATATTTCTGTCACTTATCTTTTGTTTCATGGTTTATTGAAATTTCAAGGGATGCATAAGTTTCAGTGCCCATGTCTGGATAAGGAAATACCTCTAAACATGGATAGATTAAGAGCGTCTAATAGTGATAATAAAAATAAAGTTTAAGACTAAAACACACACACACACACACACACACACACACACGCGCGCAAACAATAAATAAATAAATTGAAATAACAATAATTTAAAAATCAGAAATAAAAATAAGTAGCTTAAGATAAAAACAAAATAAAATACAGAGATGGTAACAGAGATACAAAAAAACAAATCTAGTTAAAAATTCATTTAAAAACAAAATACATAAAATGAAATAAAAAAAATAGACTTTACTAAGGGTGGGGGAAAAGTCGATACAGAACAGTAGTGGATAGTTTTGAGTGGGAATACTGTATCAATATATGGATGCAAAACATTGATTTTATTATATACATTTTCGACATAACAAATAAAAGCTTTGGTAGTTTGGGCTGCTACTATAATATTAAAATCAATTTAGTTTTTCATTTCACTAGATATAAATTTGTGAAATAAACATGACTGAAGGGAGATGAACAGACTGAAAATATGTTATTAGATAAAACAGATGTTGAAAAAGTGTTCTTTTAGTGACATTATTTGCTGTTATGTAAAAAAGGTAAAAATACCAAGGTAATTTATAGCAATACTTAGTATGTCACAAAAAGTGAAAAATTCCCATAATATATCCTTACTTTGCGATAATATCATGTCTTGGGGCCTCTGGTGATTCCAGAGGATAAGACCGAAAATGAATGATATCTTACTCTTTCCAGAAGGAAAAGAATATTGTTTAATGTATACTCTGAGCTAACATTTCCTAAAACAAGAAAAGAAAGAACAGTTTCCTACCTTTTAATATACTTTTGAATACGCTGCAGCTCAGCTTCCAGGATGTCTTCAACCAACACAGCAATGTCTGCATTCAGCGTCTCCTCGATTAGACTGGTGCACACCTGCTCCGTGCATTTAGCCACACGGTCTGCTTTCTCATTCACTGCCTGTCTGAAAAAGCAATAAAAAAAGTGTCCAATTCAATTCTGTGAAACTCACTAGCAAAGACATTGTACCTCATGATAAGGGCAATATTTAGTGCGATACTTTAACCACAGCAATCCTCTGTGCAATTATTCAAATGTGCAATTTTCTTCTAACTCTTGAATGTAGGCTATATTCAACATATGACAAATATTGTATATATTTGTGTTGTCATTCTTACTTGTGTATATCTCTGTTGTTCATTGTAGCATTCCACACATATTTTTATTTTTAGATTTGTCACTTACATACTACTTTTATACACTGCATTGTAGCATAAGGCACAGTTTTATAGTTTACACACTTTACACACATTATCCATATTACAATTTAAATATTCACTTACTAGTGGTAATTGTCTACTACTGTATTTCTTTACACACTTTACATACTTGGCATATTATACGTACATTTATATTTAAATATTTACACACTAGTGCTCTTTTTTCCTATTACTGTATTTCTATTTTATATCTTTATATACTTGTGCTGGTATTTATTTATACTTAATATTACTCTCTATGCTGGCATCAGAGCAACGGTAACAAACAAACAATTTCCCTGCAGGGAATCAATAAAGTATTTTTTGGGTCTGATATTACTATTTAATTCTCGCACCTTATTATCCTTTTAGGCAGTCTCGTTAAACGTGTAACTTTACATCAGAACACATCAGAATTTGGTTGTGTTTTAAAGCCTTACTGGATCTCAGAGGTGGCGGTCTCCTTGATGGTCTCATCTAAAACTTCATAGACGAGCTCTGTGCAGAGAGAGAAGCTGAAGTGCACCAGGAAGGCCTCATGTTCCTGCTTCCTCCTGCCACCAAAATACACACAGAAAAGAAAGTGGGGGTGAGCTGTGGCAAATAAAGCCGTTTTTATAATTGCTTGAAACTGGCGAAAAGCAAAGCACTAACAGCTTATGAAGATTATTTTTGGTGCTGGTCTCTTTCTTTACCAAGCTGAGTGCGTTGTTAAAACACTGAGTTATAATCGGCAGGCCATCATCAGGCTGCCCTGAGCTGTCAGCAGACTGACCTGGCTTCTTCAAGCTTGCGTTTCTCCTCAGCGACACGCTCCTGTTCCAGCTTGATCTCGGTGGAAGACATGTCCTGCAGCATCTGTCCCAACACCTCGCTCACCAGTGACTCCAACTGCACATCGCTCTCCCTGTACAATCAAAGGCAACGGGACAGCAAGTTAGCTATCATAATAATACAAACTGGGAGAGCTGGAGAACTGTTAAGTGAAATAAAGGCAACACATGATTTAAATGAATCATCCACAAGAAAAGCTGGCAGAGAAAAGCTGGATGGATGGGTCACTTAAACTTACGCAAGAGCTGCTGAGGCATAGCTGACGCCAGCATCGGCGACCTCCCTCACTGCTGCTTCAAGCACCTCTTCAATCACACAGTCCACTTCAGCCATGATGTCCTGCAGGAGGGAACAAAACGCAGTCTCTGTCATGCCAACACTAAAAACTAAAAGACAGCCAGTTCTGTCGCCTTAATGAGCTCTAATTAACATTTTAATGGTTTATTTTCATCAAATTAATCTGATGAATGCTTTCTTCATTAATCGGTTGGTCTGTGAAATATCAGAAAGTAAAATTGCCCGTGCCAACATGTACTTAAGTCCAAGGTGCCATCTCATTTTTGTCAAAAAATTCATTTTTTGAAAAATCATTAAAAAAAAACAAGCAGCAAATCCTCACATTTAAGGAGCTGAAACCAAGGAATATTTGGCATTCTGAAAATATGTAAAAAAAAAACAAAAACTGTTCTGATCTAACTGAACTTATTCATTAATTTCAGTTTTCAGGAATGATAGTTTTTGAGTTTGACAGGACAACAATGTCATTTTAAACAGCTTAGAATAAAGACAAATTCCAACACAGTGGTGGATGAGGTATTCAGATTTGTTACTTTAGGAAAAGTATTAATACTTTACCCGATTTGGAGGACTGGTATGGAATCATTTTGAAAATATTTAAAATTGAAAAGCTGACTTTCTCTTTGAGGATTCAAAAGAACAAACATTGCGGGAATGAATGGATCAAATTTATAACCTGACTACACAGAGACTTTGTTCGAGCCCACTGTAGTTTCAATTTCCTCTACTCTTTTTAATATGACATGTAACAATGTGCACTCCCTCAGTTCCAGTGTGCATGGTTAAGTTTACTTACAGTACTTGGACAGATATACATGAAATGTAAATGCTTAAATAAGTATATGTGTAAGTAAATGAGAAAATGTAGATGTGGAAGTATTATGTATTTGCCTTTTCTTTTAGCAAAAATGGTAAGGATAAAAAGAAATGAAAGGAGAGTAAAGAAAAGAAATGAAATTATCTATTAATAAATTGTAGTATATTTGTATTACACAGACATTATAATTGTAAGTATGGGGGAAAAATCTGTATTTTTGAAGCTGTGGTTGTAAAAAGTCACAAATAAAAATAAAATTTAAAAAATATATTAATAATACCTCACTGTAAAAACAGTCCTTAATCGATAAAAGCCCTGCATTCAAGTCAGCAAAGGGTCTTCAGAAAGGCTGCTGTGTTATATTATGTTTAGTTTGCTTGTTATCAGATGCATTAATGTGTAAGCAGCACTTTAATGCTGTAGCTGCTCTGCAGTGAAACTAGCTGCCAGGAAAATGCACTGGAGGAAAAATAGTCATATGCTAGTATAAAGTAGGATAAAAATTGCCTACTCAAGTTATTCTACCTCATAAAAGTACTTAATTACTTCCCAGCATTGTCACTCCATCACATTTACAAGACATCATAAGTAAGGAATACACGGATCACAGCAAAAGTAACTGTAACTGCCCAAGTGAGACGAAAGGGACTGAAGCATGCCGATCAATTTACAGCCTTTAACTGCGACTTATGTTTTAACACCACTGCATCTTCATCAGAAGACACACATTAGTCTTTTTGCATGATTAAGGACTGTAAATTGATCTATGGAAATTTATTACAACAGTGCAGGCAATTCAGTGAGAATGCATTAATCCTCCAAAAGGGACTTCTAATGTGGTTTGAGATAAACAGATTAGAGATTCTGCCCACCTCGTTGCTGTACTCTGGCTGAGGTGGAGGAGACGGGGGTTTGATGGGCTGCGGTTGAGGTATTGGCTGGAACAGCTGCTGGGCGTCTGCAGGCGGGGCCGGGCTGTGGTACGGTTCACCGAGTTCTCCTGTCTCGTCTGCAACAGCTGGAGGCAAGCCGAACACTGCGGGCGCGTCTGGAACCACCTGTGTCAGCAGCTCAACACTGGGCGGGGCCTTAACCTCCACCTTGGCAGCAACAGCTGAGACAGTGAAGAGAGATTTCAGCTGTTATTAATGAGACTGACTGTATATTTCTGCAGTTGTGATGAACTTACATACTCATTTCTCAGAATTCATTTTAATATGGTTGCTACAAAAATTGTACAGGAAGTAAAGTGTTTTATTCTTGATAAGAATATATTCTATAAGCTCTCAAGTGCAGCCTAAATTTTGTCTGGGAGAAAACCTCAAGAATTGGAAATACAAGGCACAAAGTAAATTTATTGGTCATAAATTCCAGCTCTGCATACAAACATTGCTGTTTGTTTAAATGAGACTATGCCTCTATCTATTTACTTATGCAGGTACTGTAAATAGAGAATAAAAAAATCATTTCCAGGGTTGAGATCAGTTAAAATGTGTGAATACCTTTGAACTGGCTCGCAGTGGGCTCGGTTAGAAGGCATTCTCCTCTGTACTTGTTCTGGGAGTCAAAGCTGCAGACATGAGTGTGCTGGACGGGTTTTGGGAGAGGACCTCCGTTCACCACCTCTCCAATCAGCACTGTTTTCTTTGAGAGGATGACATCCGACTTCTTCTGGGACAGAGGCAGCTCTGGCTCCTGATAGGCTATCCGACTCAGCTCAACCATGCTGTGAACAAGATTTGGGGACATTTTTGTTGGACGCAGGCTAAAATACACAATGAATAGGGTTTACAGCACAAACACCAGTGACAGTTTCTGCAGCACTTAAATGCTTCTGATGCGTATCTTTATATTCTCTGGTGTCACAGAATCAGTGAACAGAGTCCTGTGACACTCTGACCGATGTTACAATGAATTTGAACACACCTTCTGGCTGCCGAAATATGTATTTTTTTTACTTTGCCACTGCTTGGTGTGTTTTCGGCTTTAACCCTTTGAAACCTGAGCACATTGGCTTGATTTCTTTAAAAATAAACATGAAGGCAATGAGCAATTTCAGAAAAAATGACCAAGAAGTATGACAAAATCGCCTGAAAATTACTTTTAAAAAAAGCAAAAACAGCAACAAACAAACAAAAATGACCAAATGAGAAAAACAACAATAACAGGGAAATTACCTGGGAAAAAAAAACGTTTAAAAATTCTAATTATTTTGAAACATAGTTTTAAGTATATACATTATTATATATTTAGTTCTCTGGAAATGTTTATTTTATCAAATATTTTTTCTAAATATACTGATTCCTTGTAAGCCTTCTGTGGAGAATTTAAAATTTTGCTTATAAATACTGAACTCTGTGGTATTAAATAATGCTTAGCTGCAATCAGGTGACCAATCAATTTTTTTTTTCAAAATATATTGTGAGACTTGCGTTAGATTATCAGCAGACACTCACCCATCGCTGATGTTGAGGCCGTACTGCTGGATAAAGTCAGCTGCCTCGTCAGCGTCGCGGAACATTAACATGCGAACGATGTCCTCAACTGGAAACGCAGTGGATCTTGGACCCACGGTGTGAGCCATGTTCAAAGTCTTCAGGGCCTTAGCTCTGACCTGTGAATGCGTGCAGACACACACACACACACACACACACACACACCCACACACACACACACACACACACACACACACACACAATAATGGCTATTGCAAAGTTTCCCAAACATTCATTTATTTGTGTCGGCTGACCACGATTAAAACATCTGCTGCTACAAACTGATTTTACATTTTTGTAGCTTGGTCATTCATTAGAAGCACAACTGGAATATATAAACCATTTGCTTATGCATTGCACCACACTGTTGGAGCCCAGAGTGTACTCTGTGCAAACAAGAAGCAGCTGAACGTCAAAGTTTAAGTGAAAGTTTCACTTATTCAGTAATAAACAAAGCAGTTTCTAACCTGATTGAAGTATCTGTGCAGGAGGCAGCTGGCGAGGTACGAGGCTCCTTTCACCAGCTTGAAGAAGCGCACAAAGTTGTTGCTGTTGACCGCAGCAAATGCATGAACAGCAAACTTCACCTCAGCGGAATTGCGCACCTCATCACGGAATTGCTGCACTTCCCTGCGTGGACAGGAAGTGTGAGGAATTATCTGTCTTGCGTTTGCTCACAGGGAATGCAATCAAATATGCTCCAAAAAAGTTAAGGCAGAGCTGGAGCTGTATATCATTCCAATGCACACATTTTTTGACAAAGAAAGAAACCAAAAAAGGTGCTTTGCGCATACCTCGACATTGCCCCAACATAATTAATCATTTGAGTGTGTGTGTGTGTGTGTGTGTGTGTGTGTGTGTGTGTGTTTTTGTTTCAGTGGACTAACCGTAGGATGTCACCATCGTTGAGTTTCAGCAGCACGTTGTACTGGCGAAACTCGGCCTCCAGGGGGCAGTAGATGTTGCGTGTGGCCAGGTCCTGGTACATTTCTTTGAGACTCTGGAGGCACTTTGTCATGTTCTCATTGTTGATCTTGGCGTCGAAAGCTGACATATGCTCCTCGCAGAGGTGGTGAGCGCAGTGCACGTGGAAGCGTGTGCACTTCTCAATTAGCGAGACCGTGTTTGGGCAGCACAGATGCTGCTGGATGATGTCCTGCACGGGTGATTGAGGAATGACAAGTATCTTAAAATCAGTCTACAAAACCAGTTCTCCCCTCTGGACCCAGAAAATGTATTGAAACCGTTGCTCTTACATACTGATGAGCAGAGTAGCCTGAACATACAGTAGTTGTGTGTAAAGAGAAGTTCATAGCAAAATTTGCATTCAATTATCAGAGATACATGTACAACACTCTGCCTAAGTTTCCAAAAAACAGTTATGCGTCTGAGGCAATTCAAACATAGAACTTCAGAGTTTTTTCCTTGAGTCTAATGCAATTTTTAGGAGTTGTAACAACAAATTTTCTCCCTGAAACCCACATCTGCAACTATTACAACATGAACAAAATGAATAGAAACTGTGAAACGAATCCCATTCAGGGCTGGAAAAAATATGCTGGCTCTTACCTTGCGGATGCCGCGGGTCCTGTTCCAAACAAAGTCATACCAGTCCCGGTAGTTGTCGCGGCCCTGGTCCATGATCTGAGTCACCAGATAGTCCAAGGTCATGCTCAGCACAGGCAGGGGCCGCAGCTCGTGGGGCAGGGGCTCCTCCTGGTCGGCTGATGAGCGGCTGTACTCCTTGATGGCTGCTGAGTGATCCACCTAGTCAGGGACAGGAGGGGACAATTAATTTTGTGTCCACAGTGTCCCTTGTGTCGTCATTGTAACAGCGAGCTCCCACTTGCACAAACATTATGAGTCATGACCCTTTAAGCTATGACATATATTCACACACTCAATACAGCTGCATAACAGACGCACCTACAATTTGATCTTATTCTACCAGTGTATGACTATGCAGATGATCTAGATCAGTGGTTCCCAACTGGTAATGATCTAGATCCGTGGTTCCCAACTGAAGGGTCAGGGTCCAAAAGTGGGTCGCTGGTCAATTCTGAATGGCCTGCAAGTTACTCGGGAACATGTCAGAACCGTGTTCTAAGCCGACGTGTTGTTTACATTTTGTGAAATAAAACTGAAAATGTGGTAATTAATTTATGTGTGAACTAATGACTAAGGAAAAAATCTGAACCCCGTGGCTGGACCAGTTTGGAACCACTGATCTAGATTTAAAAAAAGGACATTTATTTTGGACATCCTCTACTTTGCAATCCTAAATTGGTGTGTAATACTGCAAAATACCTTTGTTGCAAAGCTTACAGATTAAATTAATAAAGTGTGTGACAGAAACCTCAGAATGGGGCGGCTTCTAGCTCACCTGCTAGAGTGTGCGCCCCATATCCTGAGGCCTTTGCAGCAGCCCAGGTTCGATTCCAGCCTGTGGCCCTTTGCTGTGTGTCACTCCCCCTCTCTCTCCCACATTTCCTGTCATTCTATAGCTGTCCTATCATTAAAGGGAAAAATCCCCCAAAAAATAATCTTGAAAAAAAAAAAAAATACACCTCAGAATATCAGAGACATGATGCAACCCCTTAAAGGACTGTCTCAGCTAAAAAAACTAAATATTTTTTAGTGTGAAGAAGCATTAAGAAGCATTAAGGACGTTACCATCTCAGTATTCGGGATGACCTCGAATATGCTCAGCTGTTTCCGTGTTTCCCTCATATACCTCTCCTTCTCCGGACACATGTCAGGACACGTCCCCACAAACACCTTAGACAGGTCTAAGTCGGTCCTCTTGGGGCGACCTGGTCAGACATATGAAGCGCATAGTTAGCATGCGTGTCATGTTTGTAGCCTGGCTGCAAAAGATTGGTGTGAGAGGTGATTTCACCTTGACGCAGGATCTTGTCCCTCTGCTCCAGGAGGCGGTACTTCTCCTCAGCAGTTTCAGACACCTGGCCAATGAGGTGGAGGAGCGAGGAGGGGACGGGGCGCTCTGAGCTCAGGGCCTCTGTGCTGCTCTCTTTCGGGGGTTCAGCGTCAAACTGCAGAGACTTTGCTAATGACGACTTCTTCACTGGAGAGCTAACACATGAAAAGACATGTGAAAGACAGTTAGATCACTACAGTAACTTTTTAAGCTATTTTTAGGGTGTCCATTGGCCAAAGCCAAACAGCCGTTTCCATGCGCCTCTCACTACTGATTTTGACAAGGAGTTATTAACATCCTTCTTAGTGTAGGTCTATTTTATGTATACTTACCACAGAATCATCACTGCACTTAATAATGGCAAAATCTTGCCATGTCTCAAACCAAGCATGAAGTGGAACTTAATCTAATCATGTAAATGAGCTTCAAATATTCAAACATGAGTTTCCCCATTAAAACAACAATATGAGTGATAACATGAGTTATAACAAGCATTATGTTATAACAACAATTTATGACATTTAACTGATAACATACATATGCTATAACAAGATAAATAGTACATTGTTAGAACAAGAAAAGTTTCTCGTTATGACATGATGAATTTGTGTAATGTAATAACCTGATATACTACACTTAAAACTGGGTAGACTCCCCCCCCAAAAAAAAACTCCAAAAAAAGAGCCCTAAAAAACAAAACAATAAAAACAACACCAAAGGTAGGAGACATAATGTCTGACTTCTATGTTCCTATACTAATAACCCGTGTGTCTGTGTTTGTGCACGTGGGACACAATATTTGCCAACAAGGAAAAAGAGAAATAAATAAAATAAAATAAAATAAAATAAAAGAAAAGAAAAGAAAAGAAAAGAAAAGAAAAGAAAAGAAAAGAAAAGAAAAGAAAAAAAGTTTTGACCTGAAAAAATCTTTTTAAAATGTAAAAACATCTTGTTTTAACAAGAAACTTATCATTATTATTATACCTTATTACCTGATACTGATCAGTTTGGGTTTTTTTCTGGTGTGGCAGCAATAGGCTTCCATACAATGATGCCTTCTGGCCAGAGAGTGGGTAAATTATTATTGCAGTTTGCTGCTGCTTTGTGTGCTTTTGCTGTTAGAATCAAACTTTTTCATCCAGATGTAAGTGTTACCTGTGGCTGAAGGTCATCATGCTGCTGGCTGCAGCTCTTCTAAATGGGGGGGAAGCAGCTTTGGACCTGATGTCCTCCTGACTTTCTCCTTTTGCCTCCTCCTTTCCTGCTGCAGGTCTGCTCTCTTTGTCCCCTGGACCTGATGCACAAAAAGCCATAATGTGAGTCAATGCAATGATCTAAGGGTAATATAAAATAAAAAGTATACAGTAAAAAAAGTCACTTTTGCTTGTAGGTCTGTACGACTAAGAATAAAATCAATAGAGCATAACTGTGAATGCCGGCAGCTGGAAACGATTTCTACATCAATTCAACTTTCATAGTAATTGTATTTACTCTGCTTCTTTTTCTGCCACAGGAGGAGGAGTTCATGTCTTTGAAGGACTTTGCCTTTCTTCTTTGCCTTTGCTGCTGACGCCTGATGGAGAAAACAGTAAGATAAAGCAAAATAAGACTGTGATTTCACTGAAACATACACATCATCATCTTTGGCCTGTCTCACAAAGTTTGGGATTATAATAAACTTTTAGATGTTTTATTCCTTGTTATATGTGTGTCTCTGCCCTTTCCTGGCTTGTAGTTGCTGTGATTTACCATGTCAACATTTACATACTTTGAATTTTTTCTTTGCTCTATTGTGTGTCTGTTTTTAATGTCAAGCACTTTGTGATTTTTATCTGTGAAAGGTGCTCTATAAATACCTTTACTAACTTACTGTTGTTGAACTAAACTGAAATGCAAGGTGATGCCATCAGGCCACAGATTAAGCATGCAATGAGTTAGACAGAAAATAACTCACATGGTCATCAAAGTGTACTATAGCCTGGTTCTTGGCCGGCCGGCAGAAGACCTTGCGGACTTTGCCGAAACGACCAAAGTGTCTCTCAATCACTTCCTTCTTGTTGACGGTTGGAGGCACATTCCTGCACATGATGACGGTGCAGTCACTGGGAGACATGCCGCCCAGGCTGTCCGAGCTCTCTGTGCGTACACCACGTCTCACAGGGGTTATGCTGAGGGTGGGGTCTGGGGTTATTGGTGAGGCTAGAGAGGGATGATGTGTAATAGGTAGACAACAAGATAAGTATATTCTAATGATGCAAACCACTCTTTTATTTTATTTAAGGCATGCACTTGAAATTCATAAACGCATCTTGAAAAAAAAAATACAGGTAATACACAGTTGGCCTAATGCGAGAAATGATATGTGACCAGATATTCTCTTATTTTTGCTCGTATCCACAATTTCTTATTATTATGTTAATACCCATTGATTTTTGGGATTCACCAATGTTTTCTTATTTTTGCTCTTCTTTTAAGTGAGAAAATTTCCCCAGTGGTCAAGAGAACTCATACTAAGATAAGAGAAAAACATCTTGTTATCACAGACCAGAAATTGTCACCTAGAGCAAGGACAAACAAGTTTTACATTTGAGAAACATTTCAAAAAGAAAAGAAAAAAAAAGAAAAACTACTATATTTGGTGCACTGATCCCAACGACATCCCTCTGCTAAGCAGTGCTGGACTGTAACTAAGAACAAATCTGAGGAACTTTTATGTTACATGAGTTTTCTAATCTAACGCCACTTTCCACATCTATTCCACTATACTTCAGATGGAAACATTGTACTTTTTACTCAGTGGCTATCATTAGTGTACAGATATCAAGCCGTCAGCAGCTCAATGGTTAGCGTGGGTGCCCCATGTACAGAGGCGGAAACCTTGCCCCAGTGGTCGCAGGTTTGACTCCGGCCTCAGCCCTCTGCTGCATGTCATCCCCTCTCTCTCCCCCTTTCACATGTACAATTTGTCCAATCAAATGAAGGCGAAAAAAGCCCAAAAAAATCTTAAAATTAAAAAATTAAAACAATCAGTGTACAGATATAGTGTAAAGATATGGAATGATAAAGTACACATTATCGAGAGCTCTTCATCTTTAAAAAATTAAGAGGAAAATATAATTACATTTAATTCATGATGTTAAATCATTTCTGGATGCGTGTATATATATAAATATGTCCTTTTTTCCCTTCACTCTGTACTGTGTTCTATGTATTTCCTGTTTTTCGTTGGATTATTGTTTACTAACTGGTTAGTTTTTCTGTTCAGTGTGCTCTTTGTTGTCTTTTTTGTTGTTGTATTTTCTGTAAAATATTAGTTTAGGGGCTTGGTTTGGGTTTTTTAAATTTGTTTTTGTTTGCTGTTTGAGTGGGGTCCATTTTTTATAAGCCTCTGGCTTCTTGACCTCTGCTGACACTTTTTAAAAAAAATTAATCTGGATTTTCTGCAGTTTAAAATTGTGTGCAAATAAACTAAAATTAAAACTATGTAACTACTTCACAATTATAAAATTAATTGCCAATGATTTCTATTATTGTGTAAGCCATTTCTCATGCAAAAACATTTCATGGTTCCAGGTTCTCATATATACTGTATATGTACTGTATGTATGTATTTGTTTGGTGCCATCTCTCGAGTATCAGCCACGAATCTTTGCACACAGCATCACACCTGCCCTTATATAGTGTTTAAGGGGCGTTAACTCTGCTAATAACTGACTTAAAGACAAGTGGGATTCAGCATTGAGCACACCTGGGTAAGAGCAAATTTGGGTGGTTAAGAATGTTTAGTGCTGGTGTCGGCTGGCTCAGTGGATAAAGCAGGCGCCCCATATATGCAGGCAGTGTCCTTGCCGCAGTGGCTGTGTGTTCGATTCCGGCTTGGGGCCCTTTGCTGCATGTCATCCCCCCTCTCTCCCCCTTTCACACTAGCAATCTCTTGTCCTATCTAATAAAGGCAAAAAATGCAGAAAAAAAATCTTTGAAGAATGTTTAGTGCATCTAGAGCTTACTTCTCTTATTTTTTCTCTTACCAGAAAATGAAGACAAATTTAATATAATGTTGCTGCATGAGGCTCAGTATGTATGATCTGTACGTCTCACCTGAGTCTTCATCTTTTTGCAGCACATCCCTGGTCAGTGCTGGTGCTGTGGGTGGTGCGGCAGGTAGGTCGTCGCCTTGAGTTTGGACGTCTTCTCTCTCTGTCTCTTCCCACTTGGGTGCTTGCTCCTGAGTTTCCTTTGTGGCCTCTCGTTTCACTGACTTGGGGCCATCCTTACGAAGAGCACTTAAAGCCCTACCGAATAATGCTCCTGGTGGGCCACGGGACCTCATCAGAGGCCTCTTTGAAGGATGTCGTGGTGAATCTGCTTCTGTTGCAGCACCCTCCTCCTCCTCTCCTGTGGCAGGCTTCTCTGGGCTGGGTGCCACTGGATCTTCCTTTCGCTTGGTGCCTTTGCCAAGTCGTGCAAATATATTTGTGTCTCCAAGGCCCTCAAGGGTGCTCCCTTTATCCTCTGTACTAGTCTCGACTTTTGCTTTGGTGTCACCAAAAGCTGGGGGCTGACCAAAATTGCTTCCTCCAAAGAGGGGTGCTGCCTGGGACGGGAGGGCTTGGGCTGAAAAGCTGAATGATGATGGGGTGGTGGGCTGGGTGGTAGTTGCCTTAGTGCTGGAGCTAGAAGGAGCTGCTGGCTGGGAAAAGGTGAACTGCAGCGTGTTGGAGGGAGTGCTGCTGCTGCCAGTTGTTAGTGGATTGTTTTGAGCAGAGACAGATGGAGCTACAGCCGGCTGTGAGAAGCTGAAGCCAAGCTGACCTGACTTAGCCCCAGTCAACAGAGAGAAGCCAGTAGTGGTGGTGGTGCTGCTATTCAGGGCGCTGGAGCTTGTCTGGGATGCACTGCTGCCAAAAGGTGAACCTGACATTGATGTGGTTTGGGGGTTAGTTGGCTCAGGGCTTGCACTGAAGATTGGTTTGAACAGTGCCTCATTGGCCGGCTTGAAACTGAATTTGGATGATCCGAAGTCTCTGCTCTGGGTCACACTCTGACCCGTGCCAAATACATTGGTGGTGGCACTGGTGGATGATGGCTGTCCAAACACAGACTGTCCAAAACCAAGCGGCTGAGGTTGTCCTATGGCAGTGGTGGATCCAGATGTCATCTGGGAGTTCCCAAATCCAGAGGGCTGTTGGCCAAATCCTGTGGTCTGCTGGCTAAATCCTGGTGCCTGACCAAATGCAGACGGCTGTCCGAATGAAGGTGTCTGACCAAAGACTGAACCCTGGTTTGGTCCACTTGTCTGTCCAAAAGTTGGTGCCGTGCTATTACCAAAGCCGGAGCTACTCATTCCTAATGACTGCTGTCCAAATGCTGGAGCTTGGCTGATTGTAGGCAGCGAGGGGGGCTGTGTGGACGCCTGTCCAAAGGCAGGGGCCTGTCCAAACACGGTATTTCCATGAGATGAGGGCTGTCCAAACGCTGATGGTTGAAAAAAGCTCATAGTTTGGGGTTGATTAGTGGAACTTTGCTGACCGAATGACTGGAACAAACCTGTCTTCAAAGTGTTGCTTGGCGCTTGGAAAGCTCCACCTTGTGGACTGCCAAACGGATTGGATGGGTTCATGGCGCAATATTAGCGGTTGTTTACTATGCTTACTATTTTGTTAAAAGAATTATCTCTCATCCAAGGCATTCAAGCGACAGACGTATGTAACACTAATCCAGTCTCTCGCGTATTTAGGTGTAAAGGTGACACCCTTTCACGTAAAAATCAACACCAAGACGACAAAGCAAATAAAAATACATGGCTCTGCCGCTAGCATTAGCTAGCTAATAGCATAAACATTCTTTCAGTTGACGTTAGCTCGCCAACGTTTGTTCCATTGCTCTTAAAGCTGTTATTTTTGACAACAGAGAAAGTCCGTAGGTATCACCGCATAATAGTAAAACTCTGTGACAAATAATAAAACATCTCACCGTTCACAGTTTTGTTTGCTATCTTGACTTTTTGGTTCAGTTCACGCACATTTTCCATATCCGGTTCCGGTCCGACGACTCTTCAGGTCCCCGCTCAGTGCTCAACTGCCGACAGTTGCTGCTAACGTCGCTCGAACGGGCTTTAAACGGGCGTGAGACCGCTTTACTTAGCGATAGAATAGGATTCATTTCTATTAACTGTACTGTCATATCTACAAAAACCAGAGAGGGCATAAATAATCGTTTTCGGGGAACTACATGTTGCTACCGCCGGCGGACGTGTCACCTTGATTTCTGTCTGCCCGAAATGACTGAACAACGCTCGCGACTGACGCAAAGCTAACCAACCGTCCTCGTGAACTTACCGCCAGGAAGTGGGTTAGTTTTAATGTTAACTTATGTGTCGGGATTTTTAAAATAACAGTTTTCTCTTTTTACGTCGCTTTTTAAAATGGGAGTAGTACTGCGGAACCTCCAAAAGGTGGTGCCTCTTCGCCGCGCGAGACTGCGCAAGGATGTGGACACACTGAGGCACATACTGGGCATCCAGAAATTTGACCTGGGCATCGTCTGCGTGGACAACCACAGGATCCAGCAAATTAATTACACATACAGGAAGAAAAATGTACCCACGGACGTGCTCTCCTTTCCATTCTACGAGGTAAATATGACAACATGCCAACATATGACTGTAAATGGACAGCCACCTCCACCTTCAAGTGTAAACTGTGAGCCAAACTAGAACTTGGTGGGAAGGGCTCACCAGGATTCATTAAGGTTCTCAATGAATTCATGGACTTGTTAAAACAAGTCACTAATGGGACCTTTACCTGTTTTTAGGACTTGAGACCTGGTAAGCTGCCTTGTCCCTTTCACAGAGATGAGCTGAACCTTGGGGACATTTTCTTGGGGGTCGAGTTTATGATGAAGCAGTGTCAGGAGGAATCCCTAGATCTGCATTCAACGCTCACTGTGAGTAGCTACAGGATTACATTTAAATAAATGAATATATATATATATATATATATATATATATATATATATATATATATATATATATATATATATATACACACCCTTTGAAACTGGAGAAAAATCACTTTTCTTGCACGGCTTTCTGATGTATTTCACAAGTGTTTCAACCCTTGAACCCAAAGAAAATTGGTGGTGTAAAAAAAGCAATGAGCATAAAAGGAAAAATGGAAAAGAAAGTTAAAAACAAAGGAATTAAGTGGAAAATGTGCTTAAAAATTATACGATTTTTGTAACATAATTTAAAATATGCAATTTTTATCATTATAATTCCCCAACCCTTATCTTTTCATTTTCCCTAGACATTTTGAAAAATTAATTGTCTAAATCTCCAAATTTCTTAAAATTTTCTGGACATTTCTTAGTTGCTCATTGTCTTTTTCCCCCATGTTTTTCCAATAAAATCATACCAATTTGCTCAGGGTTCAAATACTAGTGAAATATGTCTGAGAGCATCACAAGAAAAGCGATGTTGCTCCAGGTTGCAAAGTGTTAAAAAAAAGCTAGGGACAAACCTACTGAAAACTCTAATTATATTTATGATAGTTACATATTAAAAATAATTTGCAAAAGTATTATATCTTTAAAGCCCCTTTTACATGTCATTTCATGTTTTTTTTTTTCCTTTTTTGTTTGTAACCAATTTTAAGTTAATTTTCTTGTACTTTTTACTAATTTGTAAATTTTTAGGTCATTTCTCCTTTTGTTGCTTATTGTCTTCTTCCCATGTTTTTTTTTTTTTTTTAAGAAATCAGGGTACTTTTCTCAGTTTTCAGAGAGTTTCTGGATGTGTTAAATGGTTTCACTTTGGAGACCTTTAAAGAACACATGCTTTTAAAACCCGCTTGTGAGTTTGAGTTCGGAGGATATTTAAAATAAATACAAAGTACAACCATTTCAAGTTGAACTTCCCTGCTCGAAGCCAAATAGAATAACTCCTTCTCCAGTGCTATAAAAATGACTGGAAGTGCCTCCTTCATTTTACATCAGCCTATCCCCTCTCATAAAATAACAAATAGTCCCTTGGTTGATATTAATTGCTCTTTATTCGCCTCATGTTTTAGGTTGTCACTGCACATGGTATCTGTCACCTGTTGGGCTACAGACACGAGACAGAAGAGGAATGGACTGAGGTTTGTATGGATAATAAATGGTGAAATAATCTAATGTTCAAAGCACATTTAAAGATTCAGTTCAACCAAATTAAAAAGTGACTTATTCTTCTATAACCTCTAGTGTATGGTATGTAGCCATGAGGATTTTGTTTTTTATGTGGCCAAATGTATTTTTAAGAGACATTTCTGCCTCCATCCCAAAACAATTTATGTGAATGAAATTTCTTTTCCCACTCAATACAGAAATTTGTAATTCAAACTATTTATCAGAAATTTCTTTCTGGATCTCTCATTTTTGCTCTAGGAAATCCACAAAAGAGGCTTTCACTTATTTTTATCTGATATTTTCTTTGGTTATACAAATAGTTTCAGTAAAGGTTGTTCATAGAAAGTCCAATAAAACGATGTTGATGTCCTATTTCAAATGTAATTGCTTAAAACTGAGAGAACTGAACACATAATTACACAACAGCAGAACTGTTTCTGTGCTGTGTGGATGCTGCTCAGAGGGAGTTTTTGTACCCAGTAAATTTGTGAATTATAAACACATGTTCAGTCATGTTGTCAAGTACCAGAGAGGCTAATATTGTTAAAAATGTTGTTTGCAGATGTTGCAGAGGGAGAACTACATTCTAAGTGAGTACAACAGACTGACAGGGAGGCGACTGGAGCCGCTGATGAAGAGGTGCAGTCAGGACAGGTGACGATGACCGTCACCTGCTGATGCTGACATTACACTTGCACTCAGTGCACTATGGTGCTTGATATTGTTGTTCACTATCCTGTAACCAGGTGGACTACTGGTCTGTTCACTGGCATGCTGCCCTCTCCACAATCACAATCTGCAGCTACCTGTAAGGACTTTAATTACCAGGCAGGAGACAGACAGCTGTGTGACTGTGGGAGTCCCTTTTCCCCCCAAACACTTCATGTGTGTGTTTTAAACATCAAATTAAAAAGTCTTTCAAAAAAAAGCACTTTCACTGTTATATTTTATTAAAATCTGCTTTAGGAAGAGTCAGTTGTGTATGAAGGGTAGAAAAAGCTGTTAATCTTTACTTCACAAATACATTTTACCCTCTTTACACTGCATTTGGGACAGGATGTTCAAGAAAAGTAAATCAAAGGCTGACATAAAAAAAAAGAACCAATTTGTGAGCGACTCACCTCCTCTCATAACTTGGTTTACAACAGAATACTGTACTTCAAGGCTAATAATATAATAATGCACACCTTGAAATCCAACTATATATGGCTGTGTATCAAGAATATCATACCTATTTTTTATGACCCACATTTTTTTATAATGCTATATTATATAGATTTTCTTCTGCTGTGAGGGGAGTTGAGGAAATCATTGGATGTGGTCCAGCAGACATGTTCAGTGTTGCACATTAGCCATGGTGTTCTGAAATGTGGTTTCATTTTTACAGTGGCAATAAACAAAAAAAGCTGTACAACCGGTGTCTAGTGTCAGAACAGTACAGGAATAACAATACTTCCTCTTGTTCCATTCTACAAGCAAACAGCTGATAGGAACGAGCTGAACATGTTAGCAGAGGTCTAATGTGTTAAGTTCTGTATACTGGCCTTAGAGATGGTGAATTTAAAGACGTTACGCGATAGCTAGCTTCCCTGGTGGTCTAGTATTAATGACTTCTATTTGCCGTGGCATATCGTGACGGGTTAATTCACATGAATCGAACCCGTGTTGCAATAAATAGAAAATCTGTTGGCTTTTTATAAAGGAAAATCTGACTTACACACATTGTTGAGATCTGACAGACATTCAAAAACAACAAAGTTGTGCAACTTTCAAAGTAAAGCTTGTACACATATTTATAAAAAAGTTTTCTTGGGAGGCACAGAGTCAAAATCCCAAAAGAAAGTAGGCTTTACTGAGAAAAGCTCAGTCAAAACAGGCTCTGTTATTAGCTTTTTTTCTCTTTTTCTTTCCAAATCTATAATATGGAGACAACCGCACACACACAAATTAGTCTGTAAGTAAAACACAAAAAGCAACTGGGAAAACATCCACACGGTGACAGAAAGCTGATTTGAATTGGCCAGTTTATGCCACAACATAAATATTGCACCAAATGTACCCGCTAAATACAACACCCCTCTAACTCTAGAATAGCTTATACTCCAACATAGAATATATCTTTATTTAGTTTATTTGGGAAATAAAGGGTCTGCAAAACATACAATCCATGAAGCACCAGGAGCGTCTGGTGTTTGATAGCTTTTAAGAGAAAGTCTGAATGACCGACAGTAAAATTTAAAGAAGTTATTAAGAAACAAAGAAGAAAAACATTTACAAAAAACAGTTTTGATAAAAATAGCAAAGAAAAACTCCAGCCCCGAAAACATGGGAGGCAAAATTTGATCCACTGAACATTTTTAACTGCATTTCTGGTGTCTTTAAGAGTCTTGACAGTTTAGCACCTGTGTTGGCATGAACAGGTGCTGATTTAGCAGGGCATTTAGTGCTCTGTGGAGGAAAAGAAGTGCCTGAAGACGACCAAAAGAGGACGGCAATCAGTAGTACTCGAGGTTGTTCGGGGGGGAGCTCCATCTGCCAGAGTTCAACGGTGGATGTATTCGTGTGGCTGCACTCAGAGAGGCTGCAGGACGTTCCTCCCTGCCTCAGAGGTGGTGCTGGCTCCAGATCTCTCCATTTCAGACAGCTGCTCAAACACATCCCTGAGGACACACGTGGACAAGCGTCTCAGAGCCAGCTCATCGAATGCATAAACATACACGACTATAAAATTTAGTCCAGTATGCATGTGGCTTATTTGTGTCTAGTGTTTACTGTGGTGTAATACTAACGGAAATTGCAAAATATCTAGCAGTTTCTCAAGTGGTGCATAGAAGCCAATCATTTATCGGCCCAATATTCATTCATTGATTTATTATTTTATTTAAAGCCTTGGAGACCACAAAAAACATTATCAAAGCAGAAAAATACAAGGCTTTTACTATATATACAAATAACCAAATCTTAAAACAATGACACAATCAATGAGATCACAAATGAAACCTTAAATTCTCTCGGCGTCACCAATGAGGACAGCTTAAAATTTTGCTGAAGCATATTTCAAGATGTTTTTGATGCATTCCTAATATTACACCCGCATAAGACAGTAGCTGTTTAAAGACACCATCCCCCCGGTTATTCTGCCAACTCACTTGTGCATGTAGAAGAAGATGTAACCACTGCGGTCCCGGTCTCGCTGCACGGCTGCTTCCTGTGTGCGTGACACGTCCAGGTCATTGTAGGTCAGCCACGACTGCTTCTTCATGTCGTACACGTCACTGATGTAATGGCCTACGGTGAAAAATATACGTTCATTTGTGGACAAGTACTGATATGCCATAGTGCGCCTGAGGAGGACGGGATCTCATTCCAACCAAAGACCATTGTTAAGACCAAACTTTAAACTCCATACTTTGTGTTGCCAAATCACACCAAAGAGTTTTACCACTCATCTGGAAAAGCTAAGGGTGCTACCTCTGTCCTCCTGTCAGCAGCAGACAAGCACTTCAAAGGTGGCACTGTGCTGGGCAGGTTACATGTGATAACACTCAGTGTAACACATCTCATTATAACTTGCTCTTTTTAAACGGGTAGCTGTAAAACAACTCCTATGCAGTCGTTTGCGTAAATCTTCATACAAGATTTATCTGCATGGCGAACAGAAGCTCAAACAGACACAAATACTCACCAGAGGAGGAGCTGCTCCCGATGTGACTGACGACACTGATGAGTCTGAAAGAGTTGGGCAAGTCTCCGCTCTGTGGATCACAATATTTATAAGCAGGTTACTATGAATCAAAGTGCTTCAGTCAGTGTATCACGGTATATCATTGATAGTGATAGCTGCTTTCCAGTTCATTGTGGAAATAAACTAGTGTTTTAATAATGTAGCACGTTCTACTTGTTTAAAATAAAAAGGGAAAATGCAGGATGTTGAGTACCTCAGCGTTCCTCTTCAGGTTCTCTGCCTCTGCTTCGGTGTACTCCATGTCCAGCACGTCCTCGTTGCCAGAATCATCATCTGAGCACAGCAGCTCAGGCAGAGAGTTGTTGAACTCTGTTGGGTAAGGATGGGAAATTGATTCCAAGTATTCCAAGGTACAAACTCTTGAGATTGGTGCTACATGACCAGAGATGGTCATGGCAAAAAAGCCTCCAACTACCAGAATGCACTTTGGCACACTGGACCGATGAACTCCTCACTTGTGGGTAACGTAATACATTTCTGTTTTCCTTGTTCCTGATTCTGCTAATTGACCACCTCTACCCCCAAATTCTGGCCTTTTATCCGTCCCTCGCTCCAATTGCAAGACAAAAGGTGATTGTGCATCTGCCGTTTTAGCCCCAACCCTCAAGAACAATCTTCTCCAGTCCATCAGATTTTCTGATTCCCTTCACTATTTAAAGAATCTACCATAAACCCACTTTTACAGGCTTCCCTTTCTGTAGAGGTATGCCATGTGTTATGTTTTTGTTTGTTTTAGTCTTTTCTGTCTCTCACTGTGCTGTGCTCTATATTGTTATTTATTTACACTTGATTCATTCATTAATTTATTTTAGTTGTGTATGCGCTTTGTAACTGTGTTTTAAAGAGTGCTTTATAAATAGAGCGTTACTTGCTTATTTATAAGTTAAGCGCAGCGCTTAGTTTTTGGCCTGTCTGAAAACAATATAGCGATTGGCTGGAAACAAATGATCTCATAGTAAACCACAGTGTGGTTCTGAAAACACTTGAGCCGAGAAATAACGCATAAAAGTATGGTATATATTTGATCAACACGGCCTAGTTTTACTCTTTGATCTGAGTTTGAGAGAGAGAGAGAGAAAATGGTAGCCTGCTCTCTCAAATTACTTTATACTCCTTTGGTCTTAATGCGAAAGTACAATCTGTAGTTCCAGCAGCAACCTCAAAGCCAGCTAAATCTATCAGATGACTACTGCCAACAGTGCCCGAGACAAACAAACAAAACAAAACAAAAAAATGTCAATAGTACTTGGTCCGGCAAAGATGCTCAAAGACAGCCCCAAAACACAGGCTTTTGAGTGATTATCAGTTTCAACAGTCTGGTACTCAACATTCAGTCAGTCTTGGTACATACCTTGCAAACTGAGCTCAGTGGCCCTCTTCAGATCATCATCCTCTCTCATCTCCTGGGCCTCCTGTATGGGGTCAGGTGGACACAATTAGATTTAGTTTAAGAAATTTCAACATTGCATTCACACAGGTCATGACTGCTGGGTGTTTAATGTCTGCTCATCGACTACAGGCTTCAGTGAGATCAATGATATTTTGAAGATTATTATGAGAATTACTGTAATGTTACACCAGCTTAGCCTGGACAATCAACATTACTAATTAAGAGTTATGGAGCTACAACAGTATTTAGATGCAGTGCCACTATTCCATTCTTAAAGGAACGTCCTGCAGGAGTTAAACTTACATGCTCCTGGAGGCTCTGGGCCAGAGCTTGTTGTAACTCCTGTTCTTCCCTCTCCTGATCCAGATTATACTGCTGGACCCAGTCCAGTTCTCCCTGCTGCTGCACGCTCTCTGGAGTCTGGTTTTCCTTATTCTCATCCATGGTCAAGTCCAGGGAGTCCAGCACATCTACACAAGATCATCACATATAACTCAGTTATCATAATACTTAAACCAGTTATCTCCATGTTAACACCCCTATGCCCAACTTTAATAATCACATTACTTATCTTTAGACATATCAGGGTTTCCTACACATTCATTTATTTCTTTTTTTACAGTTAAAACATCTGATAGATTTCCTACTTTTGGAGCTATTTGAATACACACACACACACACATATACACATTGTGGAGTTATTTATAACATCACAATGTCGCAGTGCAGACTACACACAGTGCAGAGATGGAGCAGCAGAATGTCAGGTGCATTCACTGTGAAACTTAATAGGATAGTCTGGTATTTTTGAATTTGGGCTGTATGAGATACTTATTTATAGTCAGCGTATAACACACAGTAGCTGGAGGTCTGCGTGCTCACTGTCATCAAAATTTAATTACTTCATTGTTGAATCCAAGTGGACGTTTGGGCTAAATTTAAAGGAATTTCCATTAAGAGGTTTTTGAGAAATTGTGTTCAAAAGAATGGGATGAGTTTACATGGAAGCACAAAAACTGTTTTTCCCCTGTAAAAAGAAACAATTTTTCTCAATGTTTTGAGCTCATGATGTTGGATTACCTGCAGGCTGCTTGCTGTCTGTCTCCAGCAGATCTGTATGATAGGCCAGGTCGTGGGCATCTGCATCTCCAAAGCCTGTGTCGGGGCTGCTAGTTGGCTCATCCTGCATGGAGGGTGGAGCCGAGAGACCAGCCTCTTGTCGACTCATCTCCAGCACGGCCGCCAGCATTTCATCATCATTTATACCGCTGAAGTCAGCTGAATCCATTGGTGCTCCTCGCTGAAGACGCAGAACAACAGTGTCACAACAGAGGCAAACAAAAGAAGGAGACTGACTCATAATTGTCACTGTTTGTTCGAGAAAGCTTACCTCCTCCGGCCGGTCATCGTCGTCAGGCAGACAGCTGCTGAAGCGTCTTTTGCGGCTTGCGATCACCTTTCTGCTCGGCTCTTCTTCACAGTCGGAGTCCATGAGGATGGAAGTGCAGCTGGAGTTGGCTGCCTTCCCTCCAATCCTTCTACAAGCACAGTTTTTAACAATTATTTTTGGCATTATCACTACCAAGGCGCTCCAACACAGACACTTTATCAAGGACACTGAGTACAGAACAAGTCGCAGCACACTTAGAACATTAGTCAAGTTGTGGCCAGTTTAAATCTAACTCGTCTGTTTTCACGTCTTTATCTGAAAGTCTTGTAGAACGAGCTGTACTTACCGGAGAGGTGCTGTGGAGGAGTTGACCGACTGTGAGGTTTTGAGTGTTCTGGACCTGAAAACAAGAAAAACATTTAGAAACATAAATGTTTGCTGTCATCACTCAGCCAAAGGAGCCAATTTTTTGCATCTAATTCAACTGCAAAGCCCATTCACTTTCGTTCTATTTTAACACTTTAAAACATGAGTGAATTGGTTTGATTTCTTTAAAAAAAGAAAAAAAGCAATGAACAACTTGGCCAACATATTATGAGAAAATAGTAAAAGGTGACAGGAAAATGACCTCAAAATTTGTTTTTATGAAGGAGATGGAGAGTATTATGGAAATTAGAAAATTACCATCCCCCAAAATGGGAAAAATGTCCAGAAAACAATATCCATAATTATATATTTAAAATTATGTCATAGAACAAAAATATCTAAATATATATTTTTAATTTTCATAATTTTTTTGGCTCATTTTCTTCTTTCTTTCTTCTTCTTTCTTCTTCCTTTCTTTTTTCCCTTTTTTTCATGTAATTTTCTCTAATTTTTTTTATACTAATTTCTTTCTAATTTTCAAACCATGTCCCATGTTTTTGAAATAAAACAACCAATTTTTACTAAGGTTTCAAAGGATTAAATACCACGGTGATCATGAAAAAGCATGTGTTTGGGAAGTGCTGAGCATATACTGGATAAATAATAAAAAAAAAAATATATAAGTAATAAGTAATAAGTAATAAATAATAAAAAAAATCTTGTATTATAATGTATGAGCTGTGTGAAAGTTTGTAAACAGAAGTTTTGATATAGCTTTGCTGCTCTTAAATGCAGCCCTCTACAACAATTTATCAAGGAGTTTTTGGGGTCTAACACGAGGTGAGTAACTGACATACAAATGACCATTTCAGGAATAAGTGTTCCTTTAAAATCCAACTGAATCTTTCAATGGCTCAGGATGTTATTAACCAGCATTTGACATGTTTAAGGTAACTATTTATTCATTTTAGTTGATAGGATGTCTTACATGGAGGCTTGGGAAGTCCAGCCGAGACTAATGGGGGGTCGTGTGGATTCAGTGCAGTGGGACAGCAGGGTCAGGTGTCTGGGAATCACCACCTGCTGGCCCAGCTTGCTGTTCATAGACAACTGAGCATTAAAGCTGTACCGTTTCAGGTGGAGGATGAGCACTCTGTGAAGAGATAAATTTCATTACAAATCAGAAAAGTCATTGGCTTCTTCCTTTATCAAATGCTTGTTTTAATTCTGCTAATAATCAAAGGACGATTAAACAACAATAAAAAAAACAGTTTAGATTCAGGCAAGCTGAGCAGCTACTGAGCTTATATTGTAAATGCAGTGTGCTTCTACTCAACTCTGACACTAAATGTGAAAACTTCTCATTGTGCATTTCACTGTCTGTAGTCTGTGTGCAAATACCTGGGCAGTTTGCTGAATTTATGTGTAACAGTCGCTGATTTCCCATTGCACTTTTCACACGAGTACTCAATCTCCTCCATCTGCAAAAGGAAAAAGAAAACTTCTATAGTTAAACAGTGTTTCTCCCATATGCATTCAGCAGTTGCTTTATGAAAATGCCCACATGCCTTTAACTCCTCCTATCTTCTTTGAGCAGATAGCGTCAGGAACGAACATGGATTATAAACTGAACAACTCCAGATAAGGGGTTTCTTATAAACTGGCCACTGATCATTAGTGGCCAATATTCGTTCTCTGATTGACGGTCGATCAGACGACACACAGTACGAGACAATTTCTATACACGCCACTAAAACAGCATCACTGGTCTGGCTGTTCATACAAACTGTAGCTCAATCTGAACATTCATTATTAAAGTCAGACACACCGTCTCTCTCTCTCCTCTCTGCACGCATACACATCACAGTGACTGCTTCTTTAGAGACAGCGATACATTCTACTGTTTTCTGACAGTGGTTACACTCAGCTTTGATTAGTTATTTATTGTTCCCACATGACTGACATGACATCTTTATATATTTGAGCTCTTTTTCATCTGCATTTCTTCTGGATTTGAGTAGATTTGTCTCTGTGACTGGAAACGCACGGTTAATTAGAGGAAAACTGGAGCAATTGTAACAATATTTGGATACAAATTTGATCAAAAATAAACCTCTGATTCGAACTATAACGAGGTTAAAGACTCACCCTGAAAAAGAGATCAAGAGAATCCTGGATCGAGCGAAGTGGGAGGGTTTTCTTTCGCCGTGGTAGGTCGATGGACAGGTCGTTGAACTGCTCTCGCTTGCTCACTACCTCGCCACAGCTGCAAAAGAACACGAAGCCATAAAATGAAATCTCTTTTCTCCAGAGTCACTAACAGTTTGGCACATATAACAAAAAAGACACACTGCAAAGGATAAAGTGAGAGGAAGCAGGAGACAGGCCTCACCCTTTGCAGGTGATGGTGTGCTGCACCTCAAATTCCATGTTGACCGCGACAGGGCAGGTGTAGATGCGGGAGGTGTCCGCCTCTTCACCGGGCTCTGCCTTGGCTGCCAATGAAGTCACCTCCTGGCCGTTCTCGCACACGGCAGAGGACGATGAGGACGCTGCAGCTTCGTTTGTCCAGCTCTTGTTCATTTTCTCCACATCGTCCTTTAACTGGTCCAAACACTGGCTCAGGAACTCATGAGCATCCTGGTAAACGAATCAAACAAAAAAAAAATTTCTGGTTGAAATGAAGTACCAATAGACAACTGCTCTGAACTGTTAACACTTGAGGGAGATCTTACATTCTGCATGTTCCCAGAGAAACGCTCAGCTGTAGAGGAGATGGCACTCTTCACTTTCCTCAACAGGTCCTTTTTTGTCTCTGGACAGCCCACGTCCTTCTTGACCATAAGGTGAGCAAAACGCCTGCAGGCAGTGTCGATATCGCACAGAATGAAGTACTTTTAGGCATGTTTGGAAAAGGAGGCTAGCTGGCAAAGCACATGAACAAATTATTTTCTACAAGGATGTCCCTTTCACAATCTGAAGGACATCAGACATCACATCCATCTTGCTTTAATCTGTCCTCACAGCCTAACGCAGTACCTGAGCAATGCATTGATGGGCACTTTCTTCCACGGGATGCTCTGCCTCAGCATGTCGTTGGAGAAGGAAGGCAGGCTGAAGAGGGACTGCAGGATGGCATTCATGTAGCAAGTATTGCCCAGGTTGGAGAATCTGTGATATATCAATGAAAGGATTTACTTGATACATAAGAGATGTGGTTTTTATGATGCTTTAAGTGTTTATGTTTTAAAATCATAAACACAAATAATGTTGCTTGGAAAAAACATGTGGGGGGCATAAAAAGCTCTTTCTGATTTTCCATGTGTCAGTCAGGTTCACAGTATACAATATAAATAAATAGATGGCTTACTCTTACCCTTGTAGCGGGGGCTGTGGCTGGGCCAGAGTGGAAGGCCTCTGCTTGTTCCAGCCGCCGTAGTCCAGAGAGGGACGCACCTTCTTGAAGGGAGTGGAGTGATTGGGCAGCAGGAGGCTTCTCTTAGCTGATGGGGTCTGTGCTGTACTCGATGGCCTAAGGGGGTATTTAAATAAGGAATAAACAGATGTAAATCACTGGCCTCACGATGACTTGATGCTTTAACGTGACAGTTAGCATCAAATACAATTAAAATTTCTCATTTTAATTTTGAAAACTCAAATACCTACGGTGATCTTCTGACAAAATTGTATAATCATGAGATTAACGTACAATAATGTGACACATGCAGACCGGCCAACTTTGGTCTTTCTGCAACTTATTTCCAAAGTTATGTTATCTATGTGCTGTATAATGACTTTATTTTATTCCTATATTTATAAATATATACATTTCTTTATATTGTCAGGGTTTAATTTTTTCCACTCTCGCATGTGAAGCACTTTGTGCTGCATTTTTTTATGACAAGGGTTATACAGGATGAGGATGATGATGATGATGATGATGATGATGATGATGATGATGATGATTATTATTATTATTATTATTATTATTATTATTATTATGATTATTATTATTATGATGATTATTATTATTATTATTATTATTATTATTATTATTATACCATTTGCAGAAAAAGAGACACAGGGATCACGAGTCATCACAATACACTGGTATCTTTATATGGAGAAGACAGATGAGTGCTGACTGCTTGCATTTAAAGGGATACTTTGCAGATTTTTTAACCAGGTCAGGTGTGGGGAATGTGTACAGATGAGTGGCAAGTGCCGGCGTTTCGACTCATCAGATTTCAGTTGGTGGATACAGATCTCCAGGAGAGGAGCTGGCAGTATGGAAACACCTTAATAGAGTTCATCTGTATACGCTCCCCACACTGCAGTTACTAACACCTAACTGAAAGTCAGAAAGCATCAATTTAACACTTCTAGCTTATACATTTTCTGCTGACCAATGAAGAAACTCACCTGTCCAGGAAAGAGTGGCTCTGGCTGTAGTCTTTAGTCACTGATCGGCTGCCGTAGAATGATGTTGGCTGAAGGGGAGTTGAACCCAGAGGAGCTGCGCAAAAGGAAAGAAACTGTGGTGAAACTAAGTCTGAACGTACAGGTTAATGTGCTATATAATCCCATTAAACGACTCTAAAGAGGGCAGTTACAAAATCTTCATTAGTTGTTAAGGTAAATGGGTATATTTAACACACAAGATGAATTCTACTAAGGTATTGAAGACATAATCAATAGAACGTAGACAGTGTTGGTGCTGAGTTGTGGATATAGAAGTTTACCTGAGCTTCTGCTCTCCTCTGCCTGCTTCAGCTTATCTTTGCAGCTCAGTAGAAACTTCCTGGATGGATCTGAAGTGGCCTTGTTGTTGCTAAAAAATGTATATGTGAGATTTTTGGATGTTACACTGTTGTGCAAACTATGGAAGAATTTATAAAGGCCATTATACACTTACACTACTGTATATATTACCATTCTAGACATCAAATACCACAAGCCCAGATACTGAGTCTGACAAAAGGCACAGAGGTCAGGTCATTCCATGTGTATCCAACAACCACTACAGTTGAGGATGGGCAGTGAGGCGTGCTGCTTTTACCTTGATGAGTCATTTTCCTTGGGGTAGTCCTCAGTCATATCACTGTCAGAGGTGAGGAGTCTCTTTCTCTTCTCGCTCCTGAAAAACAGTGACAGGAACGTTTCGTGTCACAAACCTGAACAGACTTCTCAAAAAATGTCAGGAAGACAAATCCAGAACAACCAAAAAATGACAGGTGATGAAAATTCTGCTTTGAGACAGCAGTTGTATATAGGAAAATTATCACAAGGACTACATGCCAAGGGTTAATATCTGTACTAAGAACATTAACAGCAACACTCTTTTAACTTCATTCAAAACAATACAATCATGACCAGAGCGGATTTTCAAATTTTCAGAGGCTGAGCTCTATTGTAATTATGCAGAGAATCATCACCTCAAGTTGTGTTTTAAAATGATCAAACAATTTACATGACATAACGTGCATAGTTAGAGCAATGTGAATTTCCATCATACCTATTTTCAGAGAGTCCAGTGCGAGTTGGAGTGGAGGCTGCTCTGCTCGGGCTGCCCAGAGGCTTTCGGGGTGTTGTGTCCTCTCTGCCTTCTGCACTCTGCCGCCTCGGTGTTGTCTGGAAGATGTTAGGAATCTGGATATTTGAGCCAAATGTAAGCGTATGCTTGTCTGAACGAAAACTTAAAAATGCGGTTGCATGTTCTCACTCACTTGTCTCTCTCCTGACGGATTGGTCTCATTTTTCACAGAGCGGTTCCCGAGCACACTGAGGTTTGCACTTCCGTGGGATTTTAAAACTGCAAAATAAGTAATGAATAAGACCTCAGTATAAAGTTGGGGGTTATGATTATCTCTTTTGCAAAACATCATCATATATTAAAATAGAATAACATGTAGCTACCCAGAAAAGCTGTAATGAAGAGTGTATTACAACTGCAATTTATTTGCACCAACAAGTTGAGGCCTGCTGTATTGGTATTATTTTTTTTTTTATGAAAACAAAGAAAATATTGATTTGGTGATGTATAAGAAATACTCCTTTAAGTCTCAGTTACAACTCAGCATTACCTTGGAAAATACAACTAAAGCAAAGCTGTAGTTAAAAACAATGATTTTGTATGGACAAAATCAGAAAAAACAAAATCAGTCAAACATCACAAATAAGAATCACAGTCATTCGGTTTCCATCGTGCTGTGAACCATCAAAGCTTTTCTGGTTCTACTGAACAGAGGAGTGATTACCTGGTTTTCCCAACTTCAGCTTTTCCAGGTATTCTTTAGTCTTCTGAGCCACAGACGTGGGCACCTTGTCCAAGGTGATGACACTGCTGTCCTTCAAATACAGAATGATTCGGTTCAAACTCTGGTTGATGTTCTTCACGTTCTGGTTCAGCTGAGGACAAGAAAAAAAAATACACATTCATCAAATTAATTCCTTGATTGTAGTTTTAGATATTTCTTTTGTATGTTTTTTTTAATAAATAATTACAACTGCAGCTGATTGGTGTTATGGTTCAAGTCATTCAGGTCAAATTTAATTGTGCACTAATTACTTACCAATTTCCTACTTAATTGGCCTTTTGCTAACAAACATAGACTGGCCAAAAATAAAGTAGCATCAGCCAGCTCTGACAAGGGTCCAATAACTATGCAGCTGCGCTCCATGGACTCTGATGCAGTCTTTTCAGATTCTCTTCATTTTTTGATGGTTTTGTGGCTTGCAAACCAGATATTGTGCCTGGCCTACCTGTGCTAATGATATTAGTTGAAAGTAGCCAGAGTCAGACCCAAACTCGGGTTATCACAGTCAATTTTTAGGTGCCCTACAGCACCAAAACATCAGGATTTTTTTCTTCTTAAAATGATGCATTGCCCTTTCACATCACGCAAAGCCTGATCAAGGCTGGTATGTTGCTTTCATTCCCCCCTGTCATTCTGCAAAAAAACGTTTAAACACAGAATAAATTATTCTGCCTGTTTGCCAGCAGCAGAGATAGTAACAGTGCTAAACTGCTGTGTAAATAAAAAAATAATAGCTTTCAAGACAAGACAGGTGTGACGTATTAAGGGTGTGTTATGTATGCCGCCTAACATGGAAGAAAAACAGCAGCAAATGCCCGCAAACTGGGTAGAATATAAGATTCAGGAGCTCATTAACATCTGAGCAGAAGACGAGATCAGCAAGCATTTAACAAGGTCGATTAATGATAGCTTTATCATGCTATGCCACTGTTTCTGTTTAGAGAGTGATGCTTGACATATGTATTTTATGTCACACTAAATGCTGACGCTGTTGTTTTACACATCATGGCCATTATGCCTCTTTTGCATCTGGAACACCAACATGCTAGCTAAAAATTGCACAATGGATCGACATTATACCAGCATTGTTTGTTCTGTGTTTAAAAAAAAGGAAAAAAAAGAAAGACAGCATAATAAAGAGTCTTAGTTGTGACAGTGTTGCAAGACCTTTTAAAACATCTTGCCAAAGAGCTACAATTAAAAATTAGCCAACTGGCACTGGTTAATTTACAGAAATGTTTAATGATGTGTATTGTCATTACAAATAAGATAAAATAAATGGAAGTAAATAAGAAGGCCTATGATGAGACTTGCACTCGGAAGTAAAACACATTTATGTAAATGCAGGTGACACAACATTATTCCAGCAGTATTCCTGCCGGTACATTTAATATGTCTGGCTTAGTTAGGTCATTGCAGACAATGTGAAGAATCAGCGTGCAGTACTGCTTAATTGCAGAGATGGATGTCATGAATTTTTACATATATGTGTTGAGGTAGGTTTTAGAAAGTCATTTTTCACGTCTCCAGCGGTTTTTAAGCATTGCTTTACTCTAAAGATGAGGACACACATTATGGTTGTTGAGCAAACTATAGATAACTTGAGAGTCACAATTGATGTGAAAAAATTGTACTTGACTTATGATCTGGTAAAAAATTTCTTCCAATGATATTGCCGCAAATAAAGAAAATAACCAATCAGTGCCGAGGAGTCTGTATTGCAGCTGTCAGTCACAGCTCGTGAAATTCGCTCAAACTATACTGTACTACTGTACAATACTGTAAGTAGCACTGACTTCTCATGTTCTCAACTTTCTCATTCTACAGCTAAACCGTACACTAAAACGGGTTTCTGAAAATATTTGAGTGAGAAATAGGCTGTGCAGTAACATTTAGTACTACAGTGACAGAATATTGATTCATACTTGATCAGCATTGCCTTGTTTAAAAAAAGCTATTTTAAAAGTTACCAACTTTAGCATTAATATTATTTCAAGCATGGTTCATTTAGTGTGAGAAAAATTAAATAAAAAGTCGCAGAAAAAAACCTTCTGGTCTGCCGTGATTTATCATCCACAGGATTTTCCCACACATTCATTTATTTATGGCAGGCCGCCTTGATTAAAACATCTGCCACCACAAAAAGATAATCTCATGCTATTGAAATATATTGTCCATACCATGCAGTTATTCACTGCAGACAGAGCAGCTGAACACAAGGTGCAATGAAAATGAAATTTAACATTTATTGCACTGGGTGTAAAAGTTTTCATTCACTCAATCTGCCTTTCCTCTCATCCATTAATCTGATCAGCTCTGACTGGATCAACTGATCAATTATCCACGCAGCGATTCGAACTGCTGCTGAGGGATAAAAAATAACTCGACCACAAAAACGTCTGCTATCAGAGATGGTGCACAGAATGACAATAAAAAAGACACACACACATATAAATTCTGACTTGGGAAACACTGCATCCAGTTTATCTTGTTTCTGCACTTAGCTCATCAACTCACAATGTAACATGCCTCGAAGCTGATCCTGTACTATCAGACACAAAGTGCAAAGTAGGCTCATCTCAACTCATCTCTCATCTCACACAGTATGACATACAACTAACCTACAGGATTGCCATGATCACACAGTGTAAAAGGCTGTTTCGCTGGCTTGTCTATGCAAATTGCAGCGTAATTTAGCCACACAATTTATGTCATGTTTTGGTTTTCTGTGTTCTAGAACTATCATGTGCAAGGTCTCTTACATGATCCTGATCGTTATCTACTTTCAGTCTACAAGACATTCAGAGCTGTCCTTTTTTTGTTCAATATGTACTCCTTTAGGACTGTCAGGACTAAAAAAATTTTTAGTTCCCTTCATTTAGCAAAAATGATAACTTATCTTTCATGACTGTCAAGACTACAAATGTGTGTGTTGGCAGAAAATAGTCATAGGTGGAGCATCCAGTCTTTGTGGTGTATTCCTTACATTTTTTTTTAATTTCTGTTTCATAATATTGCTGTTAAAAGTGCAGTGGAAACAATTTCATTTAACAAAGTAAAAAATGGCAGTGTTAAAGTACATTTACAGGAAAAAATAGGTATTTTCTTGCTTGTTCTATGGGCAATCCATTGCTGATGACATCTACAAATGAAAACTAGTTTTCCAAAAATTGGAGTGGTGTTACTTAAAATGTTACTATGAAAATGTAATAAAAGGTACTACAGAATCCACAGCGATGTTTAAACATTTGCACCAATTATTCAATAAATACAACTCAAACGAAATTAACAATACCTGGAAAGTTTTGGATGCTCCGCCACAGTTAAATCTTAGACAGAGGTTGACTTTGTTGTCCTTTTCCAAAATCTCAAAGGTTCCTTCTCTCCATCTGGTGGTGCCCATGTCCAGGCTGGTAAAGCGGATCTTCACAGCGCCACCGCTGGAGAGTTTGGGCACTATGGTTGACATGGCTTACTATCCAGTTGGTGCACTTTGGAGGCTGGGACTTGTGGTCAACAAATCCTAAACAAGGGGGAAATTAAATAAAATCTGTCAATAATCACAGTGTGCCTTTTATTACACAGCATCAACGTTTCGTCACCATAGTGTGGATTATAATTGTCATGCTTTTACCATAGATGTACGACGAAATTACCGTTATTACTGCCTTTGCTCCAGTCAGCTAACGAGCTCAATGATGAACCACACCAATTTGAAAGAAATCATGAGTACTGATACCACAGGACTTATGAAAACTCTGATTAGAAAATGCGTGTTATGAGCGATGTTAAAATTGCTCCGCTAGAAATATTAATAACGCATTAAGCTAACCCGTTTTCACACCGCTTTACTACTGAGCGCTTGTGGAAAGTCATAACAAACTCCAAGTTAACCACAACAGCTAAACATTACAGACATGCTGTTAAACGACACACTTTCACAAAGACAATACAGTCGCAGCATAATTTTGACAAACAAAGTGGAGAAACTCACGCCGCTCATGTTCGCTAACGGTTCTGAAATGAGCCACTGTAGCCTTTTGCATTAGCCACCGAACTAGCCAAATGCCCAATCTGTACAGCGGCAGCAAAGACGTGCGGAGGTGCACGACACACTACGACCTGCGCTCTTCTAGCTTCGTCAATGTTATTATCTCAAGACGAACAATGACAAAAAAAACCTGAAAAGTTACAAAGAATAAGCTACGGGTGAGACTACAGCCAAGCCGAGTGTCTGGGATGTAGATGATGTCGTCCCCTCATCTTGAATGGATGGGGGAGGCCGACATTAGCAAGTCGGCTAGCGGGCTAGCGGGAACTAGCTAACTGGCTAATTTGCCTGATTGTAATTTGGTGATGAAAACAGTGACACAGTTTGATGTAACCGCCGCAGCTCTTTACCTGACGATTTTATGTGGCCGTCTTGAAACTTTTAAATTACGGTATCGTGTCCGTAGGTCCTCCGAGGGCAGAAAGTTTGTTTTGCCGGCATTCAACTGCTCTCTGATACGTATGTTGTTGACAGTGGACCCGCACACGACGCCTCGCAACACTGCGCGATGATGGCGGGAATGTGAAAATTTACAACGGAAATGATAACCGAGAGCGCGTTCCCATCCTATTCTCGCGATATCTCACTTATGTGTATTTAGCTAGGCTGCTGCCATTGCTAACAAAAACTCGCCCCTGGACACTTATTCTCTGAATTGCGTTCAGTTTTTACCTCCCGAGGCTGTTGTCGGTATCAATAAATGAAAATATTAACCTTTATTTAATCTTTAGCCCGTTTTCTTAATGAAGTTATGTTGCTTGTACTGTTCGCGCGTACCGGAGTGCATTTGTCAAGACATTTAACGCTAGCAGCTAGCTTGGGCTAGCTGCTCTCTCGTTCGATACGACAAGTTTGTTTTATTGCAGCCACATTAGTTTGCCACAACGCAGCACTTTAGCTGATACAGAAGTTTACATAAAGACTCAAAGAGCTTCAGAGAATGCTGGCGACCGGAGCAGTAAGTTTTTAACATCCGTTTAACATCATTGTGAAGTGTCAACCGTTTTAACATACATTTATTCTTTGTTTGTTTTGCTTTGATTTTATAACCATCACATTTACCATCAGCATTACACACAAATTTCGCATCATGGCTCAACTCATATTTGAAGCTGTATAATGATTTCACCGAGTGAGATATTCGAACCCAAGTCTCTGTATTTTCATGACTGCTTATATGTGTACCTCGTTTTATTCATATTTCCCCAAATTCAGCTTGATATTTGGTATTTTTTAGAAACTAAGGGATCTCCACTAGAGTTTAAAATAAAGGTTTCTGGCTTTGAACAATGCTTGCATGTACAGTTTGCGTTGGTTGGGCCTCCAAGTAGAAAACTGATATTGTGTGTTAGATAGCTAGGTAAACGCATGTTTGCTCTCACAAAATCAGACATCATATTTTGTAACATTGATTTAAATTATCTGAATGTGTCTAGTTGTAACAGACCTAACTTCATTACGTATAGGCAAAGTTGCTGAAATGTCTTTTGTTATACAATCAATCTATCAGTCAAACACACACACACACACACACACACACACACACACAACTACATAGGCACATGGGTAAAATAAAAAGCAAACCTAAAGCATGAAAATAATAGTAAAACTAGACTTAAAACTAGGAACTGAGGAAACACCACCATAGTGGAGGAAACACCAGAGGCAGGATAAAAACCTTGACAAATATAATATTTATAATAGGTAAAGTAGATAAATAAAATAACCCTAAATAGCAGATTAAAGGTGGATAGAAAGATAACAGAACAAATAATAATAGATAAATATTAAGAATAGTAAAAATTAGTAAAGTAATTAACAGAACAAAATTACAGAAAATCTAGTAAAGCAATGAAACTGACTTAAATGTATGAATAAATAGATAAAGTTCAATTAAAAGCCTAACTAAAACCGTAGTTCTTGGTTTTGCTCTTAAAATGTGTGTGTGATGTACAGTATCCAATGCTTAACTAGATAGCGATGACTGATGCATGTATGCTTATTTCCCCATCTTTTCCAGGCTGTAACTAACGTCACAGCCCTGGCCCAGGTGGACCGAGAGAAGATCTACCAATGGATCAACGAGTTGTCCAGTCCAGAGACCAGAGAAAATGCTTTGCTGGAACTAAGCAAGAAACGCGAGTCTGTGCCAGACCTGGCACCAATGCTCTGGCACTCCTGTGGCACTATTGCTGCCCTGTTGCAGGTATGCCCAATATCCCATTCTTTTCTATAGCAAATAGTATGTTTTTATTTGTGTTGTTTTTAACTGATTTCTTTCCTCGTCTTATTTATTTCTCTTAGGAAATAGTGAACATCTATCCATCTATAAACCCACCTACACTTACAGCTCACCAGTCTAACAGAGTGTGCAATGCTCTGGCACTTCTGCAGTGTGTTGCCTCGCACCCAGAGACAAGGTAATAGCGAGTTCATTAAAAGGGAAATGTCAGTTTTTTAATGTTGGTGATGATAGGCTGTCTCAAGAAGTTTCAGCTGTGTAATGCTATTTTGTTTATAGGACAGTGGACATTTTTCCACTCCATCTGACACACTTTGCTCTGAAATAACAGTCAAATAGTCAGTGATAAATAATTTAAATGAGATTTGTATGTAGGATGTAAGTGTTTGATGTGACGGTATAATTCTTCAGTGAATATTAAAGGTAAAGCCTTAGAATTGACTTCTTTATCAGACATAACATCTAAATAATTTCCTTTTTAATAATGTCTCTTTTCAATGTAGCAGAAATGTGCGATACATCTGAGAAGTGGACCTTAATTTCTTGTTCTTCAAGTTAATTGCATGTAATACTGCTGTAGGTATTTTTGTCTCTATTGTCAGTAAAATCAATGAAGTTGTAAAGGCATCCTTGTAGCTTGCATCTGATATTCACTGCATATAATTCTGGTTTTGTTAATTAAAATGATTTTACCTCTTTGTTCCTCACCAGATCTGCATTTCTTGCTGCTCACATCCCTCTCTTCCTTTACCCCTTTCTGCACACTGTGAGCAAAACACGTCCATTTGAGTACCTGCGACTTACCAGCCTTGGAGTCATAGGTAAACTTTATTCCCACTTCGACATTTTAATTTCTTGATTTAAGGTTGTTCCCACAAAATTGTGTCTTCATTATTCTCATCAAGCTGCCTTCTTGTGTTTGCTGCAGGTGCCTTGGTCAAAACAGATGAACAGGAAGTGATTAACTTCCTCCTCACCACTGAAATCATCCCACTGTGTCTCCGTATTATGGAATCAGGGAGTGAGCTTTCCAAGACGGTACGCAACTGTTCCAGCTGCCTTTTCTGCAGTCCTCTAACTAACATATACCCTAACCAGGGTTCCCGTGTTGACTCTAAGTAATTGATGTCGGCACGTTTTTTTCTCTTCAATTTTGGTGATTGTAAAAGTGGTCTTCAGTGTAATTTTGAGTGGCATTAGAAAAGTGTAACTTGCCTTAAGCTGCAGGAACCCTGCTAACTTGACTGTTGGTGTGTATTTATAGATAAAAACCTGGGTCTTTCCCTCTTGTTGATCACCTACACTGTTTAACTACCGTAAAAAAAAAAAAGAGCAGATCATCAGACCTGCTACTTTTCTTTGAGAATTAAAAGAACTTAAAACGGCTGTAGTGTCAGTCAAACGGTCTATATTTTTTACTCTCAAGTTACAGAAAAATAATATATTAATTAACAGTTTTGGTATGTAATGGGGTTGCTACACCAGCTAATGCCTCATTATTCTTCTCCTCATATTGTTTGGCAGGTTGCTACTTTCATACTGCAGAAGATCCTGCTGGATGACACAGGGCTGGCCTATATATGTCAGACGTATGAACGTTTCTCCCACGTCGCTATGATCCTTGTGAGTGCTCTGAAGAAACCTCTGAGTTTGAATTCTCCTTCTGAGTCTCTGCACCATATAACACTTTGCATTGATTATAATGGAATATCCTCTGTCACAATGTAATCTGATGGGTTTTTTTGCAGGGCAAAATGGTGCTGCAGCTCTCTAAAGAACCGTCTGCTCGCCTGTTGAAGCATGTTGTTCGCTGCTACCTTCGCCTCTCAGACAATCTCAGGTAAAGCAGTATTGTACAGAATGCACCTGTATTACACCTGTATTAACTTCAGCTCTTGATTGAGGGCTGATTTATGTTGAATTGTTTCCAGTCCCCCTGACTCTGGAAACTTTCAATAGAGTAGAGAAAGTTCGCAGTACTGCCACCAGGGGGAGCCTTTACACAAATTCAGTGTGTTGACTGGCAGTTAAATGGCTTGTAAGCCTGTGGTCACAATGTAATATTTACACTCTCATTGTTTATGAGGTAATGATCAGAAAATGTATTAACTGCTGTTTTTATTATCCGTTTCAATTTTTTTTTTTTTTTTGGTGAATACAGACTTATAGATACGCTTTTGGCATTTTTGGCTGTTAGAAGGACAAAGAAAGCAATTTCAAAATATTGCTCTTTGAGTTCTGGTATCTGTTGACTATTGCCAATATAATTTTTGGTTTTACATGATTGAAAATATTGCACATGGGGGAGGTACCCCACTTTGCCTGAAATTAAGACTGAAGACATTATAAGATATTATTTATTTATTATTTCCATGCCTTTGTGCCTTAGTATCATTCTGTGTCCCCTCTGTAAAACTTGAGTTTTTTGCGGGTCTATGAACGCAGAGCAGGCGGAGCTCTCCTTGAGTTCATTTTTTCCACAGCAGCAGTTTGTGACTCACCAGGTGAATAATTGATCCGACAAACTGTTCACAGCTGATCAGGTCAATTGATGAGAGGAGCAGCTGCTGTGAGTGAATGCAAACTTTCAGACACAGCAGCATGAACAACCAAGTTTCATTTTAATGTGCCTGACATTCTCCATCTGTGCCCAGATTTCGCTTTGCACTCCGAGAGTGTGTGGCAATGAATAACCAAACAGTATATATACCCCAACAGTGCTCCTAATGAATGATTCAGCTTAGGATTGCGTATCTTAAGCACTTTCCGTAATCGATTATTGGTAAAAGTAACAATCAATCAATATAAAAGAACACTAAAATAAAAATGTTGCTTATTTCTAACAATACCAAATGCTATTTTTCCTAAATTAACGCTCACAGCAACATATTGCATATCCTTTGACAGCATTGCATAGCCTATCGATTAATTTTTCTGAATTTCACATATTCGATTAAATTCTTAATGATCGATTAATTGATTGTCGATTAATTGTTATAATCCCAAATCCAGCTCTAAAATTAGAATAGGAGATTTGTGATAGCAGCTGTTTTAATTGTTGCAGTCTGCCACACTTAAATGAATGTGTGGGAAACCCTGGATAGAAAAGGTCCCCACAAAAGTAGAAGAGTGCCAGCAGTCATGCTGGATATATTTTAATAATCAGCCAGTGTATGATGAATTTTACCCACTGGAGTTCGCATCAAGTTCAGATCAGTTGAAAGTTAAACATTGACCAGTTGGATTTGTGTTTTAATATCAAAAGGTCCGTGTTGTTTGCATCAACGACTCTGATCCAAAGTTATTTTAAAGAGGAGCACAAAGATGCAGCTCTTCTCCTCTGCAGCATCTAATGGATGAATCCAGCATGTGTGACGCAGCAAAGCACTCTGCTCACCAATTTCCTGTGAAAGAGACTAGTGTATTTAACCGGCGTTTACCAATATTTTGTTTAACAACCTAATAGGTAAGGTATAGCTCATCATAGCTAGTATTGCTTTCAGTATTAGTAATAATGCATATCAGGAAAGCATAATGCAGAAGAGGGCATATACTTGAAAAATAAATTAAGCAGGAGAACCTCCATAGATAGCAGCCTTTATCTGAGGAATCACCTTTTCTCTGCATGACTTTTTCATATATGTGTATGTAGTCTTGATGTACTGTAGGTAGAGAAGTACAGCCTTTCATAGAATAATAATAACTTTATTTAATAGATTTACCTCTCGCTGCCATTTGGAGCCCTCAACATGAGAAGCTTTGTCTTTAATAGCAAGATGCTGTCGACAAAAAAAGTACTTATATGGTGTTCCTTCCTTCAGAGCCAGAGAAGCGCTGCGTCAGTGTCTGCCAGACCAGCTGAAAGACAGCACCTTCGCCCAGGTGCTGAAGGACGACACCACCACGAAGCGTTGGCTGGCTCAGCTGGTCAAGAATCTGCAGGAGGGCCAAGTCACCGACGCCAGAGGTATCCCACTGGCTCCGCAGTGACGGGGACAAAGTATGTGTTTACAGAAGGACTCTGTCATCACCGTCTAGATTTTGTATTTTTGCCAAATGTGGTGCTAAGATTGTCTGCAAAGTGAAAGAAATAATAAATGAAGTTTTTTTTTTTTTTGCTTTTGGATAGATAAATTACACCATTTTCCCCCCCTCACAGTAGGTCACTATAACAACTGAAAAAAATCCTGCTTTTTATGAGCCAGAGTGAAGCCAAAACTGATAACTCATATTTGAGACTAATTAAAATCCAATGATGATTTGTTGGCTGGTATTTGTTTATGACAGATATGTTTTTGGCAAAATCGCTTAAATTTTGATGGAGAGTTGTGCTAAAGATATGTCTGGGTAGGATATTTTACAACTTAAACTTAGTCATTTTGAACAGGTAACTGAAAATTCAAAATAACTGCTATAACAGAAAAAGACATGAAACATGAAATGGGGAAAAAATGGCCCAATATGCAATGCAGCTTGTAAAACACGTATTGCTGCAGTTCTCACTTCGATTTCTATCTCCATGTCTGTCCACATATCAATACTGATCAATACGAATGATAAGCCAGTATCGATTGTTATTATCAGTTCCTCCACAATATTGGTCAACACTCGTCTTTTCCCGTTCATCACTGTAACTTGATGTAACATTCCACCTCAAAACAGGAACTGTTATTTTTTGCTTCTTGCATTTCAAATAAGACTTTTTAATCTTCTATATGACTGGTTTTGTCTCTTTATTTGTGGGTTGATACCACAGTATATGCAGCAGTTTAGTAGAACTGCAGATGAATTTCCTTAATAGTTTTATGTGTTTGTTGGCTTATATTTGGCCTAGTAATCTATGAGATGTTTAACACCTCTTTTAGGATTAATTGTGCCTTTGACATGTGCTTAGGAGAACTGCTTTCAGTCCTTTTTACTGGAAAGACGGGGGGGAGACATTGACTCTGAAGGACAAATTGTTGTCCAAGTGGAAACAAACATTTTTTTTACCCCACCCAAACGTTCCCAAGAGGTATTGCTGGCACCAGACAACCAGAGAGCTTTCCGTTTTCCTCAGAGCCTAGCAACATGTTCCTTTTCTCTCATCAGTTAAGAGTTTCCACAGATACCTCGGTTCTGCCATGTTTGCTGCTGGGGATAGTAACTTACACTAGGTGGCTTTCCATGACAGATTTGAGCAAAAGCTTAAGTGATATTTTCAAAATGTCAAAACACAATTGCGTTTCCACTGAGTGATGCTATGTGACTTCTCCACTCATGATAACATTCCAAGAAGCGTGCTGATTGATGTCCAAAACATTGGCAATTTGGCACAGAAACTGTAAGTTTAAGAAGGGTACAGACTGCTCTTGACATGAGTCGGAGCATATCAGAGCAAAGTCTGGACACTTTCATGTAGTGTACGCTGGTCATTGACGCAACCGGAGAATGCATACCATCAAAGGCCAGTGAATGTATCGTTATCGCTACATTGCACCTAACTTTAGCCAACGTTGCCTTGGCTTGGATCCAGTATGTTACGTACTTAACTCATCTCAAGCTCCCTCTGCAGTCTGCAAGTGTTTCACTACAACGTTGCGTTGAAGCAGAGTTCAGATAACTGTTGGGTTAGTGGGTTTGCCTTGTACTAGTGATGGGCACAGTTTGTTGGGGCGTGTCGTGTACACTATAAACATAATGTGTATAACTATACACGTCTCTTTTGTATCCAGTGGTAGACAGAATTGTACAGTGAAACCGACACTTAGGGAACCAATGTTAAAGCCCATGGTGTCATTGTCTTTGGCCATTACACTGTGTAATCATTTACAATATAATGATAAACTAAAGCAAAAATGTGTCTATTTCCACTTAAATGCCACTTTTGGTTGATAAAATGGCTGAAATGATTCACAAAAACAGTTACTGATGAATTTCCTGTCAGCTGATTAAATCAATACATTGTTTCACAAGTCACGCCCCAGCATGACTGCAAGTATCAGTTCAAGGTCTGAAGTTTCTTGAAGATGGTTTCATTTGTTGTTTGACAGATGAGAAAGTGGCTCACCTGAGCTCACTGAATTCTTACTCTAACAGCCCAACAGACTCATGAGTCTTGATTTCCTCTCACCGGTACATTAACAGATTGTGGCCCCCATAGATTCCATTATGCTCACAGCAACTGCTTCACCTACGCTCAAGCCTTCCATTTGTGAGCAAATCCGATCCCCATAAGAGGTGTTGCAGAGTTAGCATTGTGTGTTTTCGTCCGTTTATGAGGAAAGAGCTTGAGTAGCTAAAGTCATTAGAGGCCAGGTCCTGGGACCCTTTCAAATGATAGAGTGCATTAGCTCGACTGGGTTGAGAACAGTGAAAGTGATGTTTTCCATTTTTATGGTGCTGTTTGTGATTTGGATGTTTACATTGTCAGCCAGTAATATTCTCCTATGATTTGTTTGCATTTTAAAGCAGGTTTGAACTAAGACTGTGAATCACCAGAGGCCCAATGAAGTAGTAAGTAAGTAGGACTGGACCAAGGGAAGAATGGAGGGGAAAGGAAAAAAAAACCCTTGTTTTTCTTCAAGTGTATTTCAGGCTCCATTTTTAAGGTGGAGCATCTTATGAAGTTATCGTTAGAATTCTAAAAATTCTGATCTCTTGCTTTTTTATGACCAGAACTTAATTGTACTTTTACTTTCAATACTTTAGTACATTTAATATCCTAAAATTACTTTTTATACTTAAGTGCAGCATATATCAGATGCTTTAAGACTTTTACTCAAGTAATATTCTAATAGGTGACTTTAATTTCTACCAAATTCATTTCTTGCTAAGAAATCTGTACTCAAGTATGGCTTTTGGGGAATTTCATCCACCACTGGCTGCAATAAGCTAAGTGTTGTGATATAATCTATTGTAATTTCCAAAGGAAAACATTGTCAACATTTGTATTATCTCTTATGATAAAGTTTTCAGTCCATTCATCTCAGTTAAGTTATTTTTATTGCTGCAAAATGTAAATGTAGTGGACTGTCAAAGCAAATAGTTATATTAATCTAGTAAGCTATCAAAAGTTTCATTTGTATTTGCAATATTTATAACTTATGCAATTAAAAAAAATTGGCTTCAGTGTAGCAATACAATATTTCCACACAAAAGTATTTCGATGCTATGCTGTATTAATTTTTCTGGCCTCAGTGCCTTTTCACATGCATGTTGGACAGTGGAGAAATATAAATTAAATTGAGCACTGTAATAAAATCTGCACGGCTGTGCTCTGCAGTGTGTGGCACCTTGCCAAGTTCTATACTATCATCCTTTATCAGCCTTTACTCAGACTATTGCAATCTTTAGATATCATCAAATATCAGGAGTTTTTTTACTTGAACAATATGTATTTCTCATTGTTTTATGTTCGGGCCTCTCCAGCGCAGCAGGAATTTTCCCAGAATTGTGATCCTCGTTATCAGTGCTGATACAGAACGCAAGAGTGACCCTGCAGAACAGCAACTATCACTCAGAGGATGAGGAAGAAAGACAGGCAGAAAGAGGTGAAGCACGCTGAAAGGAGTGACCCTCACCAGATGCAGCGAGTGAGGGGACTGCGGATGGTGGAATGAGGGAGTGGCAGGAAAGGAAGGAAGGCTGGTGGGGAGGGGGTGGGCAGAGGAGGAGGAGGAGGAGGAGGAAGAGGATGAGGAGGGGTAGGAGCAGAGCGTACCAGTGTGAGGCAGCAGCGACTAGGGAATCGGGTTTCTCAGACCTATAGCAGTGAGAGTGCTGAGAGAGGGGAGGAGAGAGGAGGCTGAGCCAGATTTCCCCTCGGACACTCCCATTCTTTTAAAGGTCCTGAGCTCAGCTAACAGTCCCTGGACTCTCCTTGATCCTGGATCTCAGTGACCAGTGACGTACACACCTCCCTGAACCTTATCTCGGGCCGGCCATCAAGGGTCCTACCCTTCAGTGTCTTGGGGCCCTTCCTGGGAGAGCTGCCTCCTACAGAGCACCCACATCTGGAGGTCTGACAATATCCCTGCTAAGATCTGCACTTTTGGTAAGCAAAACTCTTTTTCCCCTATCTAGGAGAAATGCAAGGTTGTATGACTCATTATCCTTCTTTCTTTAGCTGCAGTTGTATAGAGGCTGAAGGGATGCTTTTATGTCTCATATTTCTGCCTCTGGTTCTAATTTTCTGTGCACAAACCTCACTCCCTGCAGCTGTTTGGAGTTATATATGGATTTAATTGGACGAACTGTTTACTTGTTTGTCGAATTCTTCACATGTGCAGGAAAAAGGCAGTCAAGGGTAAACACCAGGACACAGATTTCAATGTACAGGCAAAATGGAACATTCCTACGATGGATAAAACTCATTTAAACTAAACTACAGCAGAAGCGCACAAGATAAAAGTATGAACATGTTTGGTTTTTATGAGAGTTTCCCAATTTCTGTCCTCTCAGATTAGTCATGTCTGTGTGTTTGTGTGTGTGGTCAGTGAACTCCCTGGAGAAGTGGCCATGTGTGACTCATCTGCATGCTTATGCATGGCCCCAAAAATAAAACATAACGTGACCTAATTGAAGCTTAAAAAGTCTGGATGTTAGGCACGAAGGAGGGTGTGTTGAACTTTCAACAGTAGAAAACTTGGATGGGAAATAGAAATGTCTTTGACGTGGCTCCGCAGTGAAAGTGCAACACATAAAAAGCGCACTTCAGTTAATGGAGCAAATAGCTGTGGAAAATAAGCCTGGCTTTCATGGTCAGTCTGTGTTTTTCCATATGAGCGTAATATTAAATCGTGAAGCAACTGTGAAAGCATTCCTAACATCACGTCAGTCATACTGTGGTGAGAACTCTATGTCTCTGTCTAACTTTCTCCTGAAGGGGGGCTGGCACACATTTGGTTGTGAAACAAGTAGAACCCAAGTCTAGATCTTGTTGTTTCAGGAGACAATGGAAGGAAAGGATATCTGTCAGACAGGAACACAAATATAAAGACTTAAAAAAAACCTTTCCTTTCTGGAAGTGTTTGATCCACGTTTATCTGTGAACAGCAGAGATAGCAGGAATTTAACAGTTTTCACTGATAAGCACAAAGTCTGCGGTACATTTGTCTCGTTCTGTTTAAGTGTCTGCTTTTATTGAGACACATTGTGAGGATACATAAGAGGTCTCAAAACACTAAGAAACAAATGTATAATTTCAGGCTATAGAAAAAGCTAGACTTGGGTTGACCTGTCTATTAAAGCAATGGTCTTGTATAACTCAGTATATACAGAGTAGCAGTGGTGGATTCAAGCTTTCCAGCACGTAGGGCAACCTCAGCACGATCTCGTCCCAACTCATCATATACTGCCTCTTTATCTGTGGACCTACATGTCAAAATTTGACACACTAAATACAATAAATACATTAATTAATTAATATTAATAATAGTAGTAGTAATAACCAAAAAGAAATTGACACACTAAGTACCTTTCCACATTAGTTTTTGACGTTTAGGGACTGCGTGTCAGTTTCTGCTTGTTACATGCATTGTGTCTTTTCAAACTATGCGTCCATTTTTACAGGATATGTACAGTTTCTCCTCGTTGTAAAATGCATTGTTTTTAGGTTATTTCCTTAAGTTTATGAAACAAAAGACTGTGGTTAGGTTTGGCTTAAAATAAGTTTGGCTATAACTCATATTATATATGTCATTACTGTAGCCTGCAACACATACTAGCATACTACATTGTTAATAAAAATAACTCCATAGACTTTTGGTATAATGACTTTGGTGGATTCTTTAGATGGAATGACGAAAAGGTAATGGACAGGCTTTCTTGTTGTTTCCTGTTTGAAATGCTGAGTAGAAAACCAGGGACCGTCCAACTAGCAGCCCGTTTGTCCAGTCAGGATCATTCCAAGATAAAGTACGTCACCAGGGGGAGGCAGCCAGTCTTTGAAAAAAGGAGGGAAAACGTTAGTGGTCAATTAAGTGGAGCAACACATGCTCTAGTGTCCTTGTCAGACCTGCAGGAAATGCGCCATTAGAATTGATATATATGTTTACAAGTCCAAAAATCTTTCGCCATGCTAGCAGCCCTGTGTGCTAAATGCTAGCACCATAATGCTAACATGCTCGCAATAGCAATGCTAATGTTAAGCAGGTATCATGTTCACCAGGTTAACCATCTTAGTTTACTGTTTTATTAGGCTAACATTTGCTAATTAGCACTAGCTGAGGCGGATTGGAATGTCATTTGTTCTGCAGTTATTTGGTCAGAACCAAAGTATTAACAGTTTTGACCAGATGATGAAAAGTAAAGTGAATCACCAAAGTTGTTACAATTCATCCTGAGGTGAGTGTTTGAGCCAAATTAATGGCAATCCATCCAAAAGTTTGAGACATTTTGGTCCAACCACAAATGTAGCCCTATTGTAGTGCAAGATGAAAAGTCATAGGGTCAACAAAGTCATTATGGTGCATCCTCAGGGAACCATGAATGTCTGCATTAGACTTCATGGCAAACATGTCAGTCGTGGAAATATATAGACCAGTGTGGTGGACCGATTGAACAACAACAGTTTGTCACACCAACATTGTCTTACCTTTGGGCCAAGCCACCAGCATAGTTAGAAAATGATACCTATACTACAGTTTTGTATGATACATAAATTCTCAGGAAAATAATTTTAAGATTTGCAAATTATTAATTTAAAGTGATCACGTAGTCACATGTAGTAAAATCAAACTTTAAAAAAAAACCAATATTTCTCCTGATTTCTATCACATGAGGCTAAGGTGAGTACAGGCTGCTGAGTGTGTCTGGTTTCTCTGAGTCAGCACAAAGGCTGCAGGAGCTGCCGTACACAAGCCTTTCAGTCTGCTCGCCCATAATGAGTAAAGATTGATGGTGTGAGTGGATCAAGATTTAAATGCTGACTCACCCTGAAAATACCTTGGCATTGAGTGCATCAAGTCAACCACACTCTCGCAGACTGTGTCGGTGTTCGGTCTCTTTCAGTTATCTTTTAAGAGAACTCTTTTTGGTTGCCCCAGTTTCATGTCACAGATGTCAGGTTTATCAGACCTTGAGCTGGTGGGGATTAAGTGTTTTGCTCAGAAGCATTCCAGCAGAGCAGTCAATTGCCAACTCAGGGAGTTTGAGCCCAGATCTCATAGTTTAATAACTAGGATTCCTGTCACGATCCTATACTGCTCAGCTGATTGTAACTATGTGAGGCACAACAGAATGGCTGATTAAGGTGATGGATGGACATGTTTCGCATGAATCAGCAGGGAAGTCCTGTATGGGCAAAAAGTGAACTAGCAATGCCCTTCCTTAACAACTCAAATCAAGTTTCCCTATAGCAAGGTACTGAATAAACTACCCCAATGAATTTACTACAATAACAGGGAACTGGAGTTTTGTGTAACTATCAGTCTGAACCAGGCAGCTGCTAAAAGTGTTGCGCAAACTGTCTGTGTACATTTGCAGATTAAAATTATATTGTGATTTCTTTTTCTGTTGAGGTAGTTCATGCATCAAATGAATGCACATAGAGGTTTTATGAAATGTATTTTGTTTGGAAACAGGGCAAAGCATCTGGAACAGTTTGCTGACATCTGCTTCTTCTTAGCGCCACATTTTCATTGGCATGATTCAAGAATAGAAATGGATCCTGAAAGTTCACGTGAGTAAATATTATTCTAACAGAATGAGGATAGAGAAATTGTGAAGATTTTGCAATTTGTTTGAAAGTTTAAGGTCTAATAGAAGTTGAGCTTAATGTTAACGTCCATACATCCTTATTGAATCAGTAATGGCATAATCATTGAAGTAGTGAAATCCTCTCCCTGGCTTGCCAGTTTTGATGGTTTAGTATTTGAGGTAGGACATGATCATGACATTTGACTTTTTACATGACTCTGCAGGCATCCAAGATGACCCAGATGTCAAGGTGATGATGGCAGGGTCGACTCTGAGAAAAGTCAAGTCACGATCGTGGAAGAAGCAGCGGCATTTTCGCCTTCTTGAGGATGGCCTGACTATCTGGTACAAGTCAAGATGGGCTGGCAGAGGCCACTCCACTTGTGAGTACAGAAGTGTGTGTGCATCTTTACATGCTTGATTGTACTCATATATTAACTGTTGTTTTATTCATATGACCTCTTCAGTCAGTCGTTGAAAAATATAGCGCATTATACTGACTAATTGGTTCAAATACAGGCACAAGCACACAGAAAGTTTTCAAGCATGTAGATTAGCATGAATGGTACTGCATCACGTAATCTCAATTGGAAGTACACCTTTTCGGGCACCTAATTGTGTTTTTTCCACTGATGGGCACCATACAGAGCAGTTTGACACATTTTCTCTTCTTGAAGGGAACCCAAGAAGGCACTGCATCATATTATCTCCACTTAAGGGCTCTCTAAATCACACTTCATGATTTTTCACTGAAAGCACACTCCATGATGTTTTCTCCACTGGAGGGGAACCCAGAGAGTACTTCATTAGGGTTTCTCCACTGAAATGGCCCTGTGATGGCACTTCATCAGGTTGTCTTTACTTGAAGTGCACCCTTGAGGACACTTAATTGTGTTTTCTGAGGGGCACTATACAGACATATTCATCACATTTTCCTCTACTGGAAGGAAACCCTGGAGGGCACTGTATCATATTTTCTCCGTTTAAGGGCTCTGTAGATGGCCTTGAACAATGGCATGTTTGTTTGTTTGTTTTTTTCACTGAAAGGGCACTTTGTGTTTTCTCCACTAGAAGAACACCCTTAAAGGCACTCAACTGTGTTTTCTCCACTAGAAGGGCACCCTCAAGGGAACTGTACCATACCGTGTTTTAAGAGAACACTAGAGGATGCTTCATCTTCATGTAGTGTTTTGGCACAGGGAGGATGGAAGTGGTTAAAGAACGTTGTTTGGGCCAGTGACAGGTTGAACATGATGCTAGGCAACTAACTGAAGACCTCAGTTAGCTGCTTAGCATCATCTTCAACCTGAGGCCCTGAACAGGGCCGTATGCAAGGTTTTAGAAACACTGAGGTCCAAAAACCAAGCTTGCTATGGGGGTTCATCAGGGCATGATCTCTTGAGAATTCGCTGATCTAAATACGTGCATTTTAAGACATTTGGAGAGCAAATAATGGACAACATGAGCTTTAAACCGTGTCAGTGGGCAGAAGCATAAATCATACAAGATACATAACTGGTGGTGGGTCTTGGGGTGCTCCACCAGAAAAAAAAATTGAAATAAAAAAAAAGAAATCCTGCATTTCTACACCACCTACACTAGTCTGGATTGATTAGCTTGAGGGTGTAGAGAACAGCATAATTATTGGATGGACCCTGTATGAGGAAATGATAGAATAATCATAATAATCAGTGCTGGACTTTTCTATCAGCCCCCCAATTAAAGGGCCCAAACTATGATTGATCTACTTTGATGGTTAGATATAAAAAATAATGAATACTCTTTCTGTTCTTACTCATTGTTCCCTAAAATAACGTACCAAAGGCCCCTAAAGCTCCTTTTTAAAAAAGGAACTGCATACTTCTAAAATATAGAGGTCCTGCCCTTGGGGACCTCAGTGATAGGTACGGCCATGGCCTGAGCACGTTTCTGAGATGCTCTCAGGACCAGCTAATCTTATTCAAAGCACCGCACATTCCAGTCGGAAAAAATGTTAGCGCTTGATGGTCTGCAGGAAGCACAGTCTTAATGGCTCTCTCCTGATCATCTTTGTCAAAGCGTGTGTCAGAGATAAGAATTTCATTAGGGTAGGAGGCATCACTGGTTTTGGTGGTTGTGTTGGTTTTTGCAGTTCAGCTTTTGTGCTGATTAAAAACATAGTGTTAGTTTAAGATGTGTCGACTGCCTTTTTTTTTTTACTTCTGAAAAAGCCAGGTTAACTGTTCCACAATATCTCCAGTCGTGATGCTGATCTGAGAGGCTGCAGGTTCCAGCTACATATTTACCATACAGAAATGAAGGTGTTATCCCCAAGCCCCAAGTTCACTTCATATCAATTGGTTGTACATATCAAAATTCATGGCAAAAGTATTTATCAGCCCAAACAGCTTCATTATCCAGTTTCTTTGTCCTTGCCAGTCTCGATTACTGAGGTGGAGGCAGTGCGTGAGGGCCACCAGTCGGAGGTCCTGCTGAGCATTGCTGAGGAGTTCCACGCTGACCTCTGCTTCACTTTGGTGTTTCACGGTCGCCAAGGCAACCTGGACCTTGTGGCTGAGTCACCAGAAGAAGCTCAGGCCTGGATCCAGGGAGTGCGTAAGCTGATTCGAAAGGCTCAAACAATGGATGAGAAGGAGAGGCTGGACCAGTATCCTTTTACTGTAGACGCTTACTGTTTGGTATTTTATGAAAAACACAGACTCAAACTGTCTTCTTTGAACAAAACTGAAAGTAGTCTTGCTAAAAGTGTGATCTCCCCCAAAGAGTGTCATATTATAGGCTAATAATATAAAGTGGTGATAGATTGGAGATACGGGCGTAGAAAGCACTGAAAATGTTGGTGGGACAAGCTAACGGGAGGGTGTGGGTGCCCTCCTCCACAACATTTTTATCAGAGTACATTTCCTGTGTTCTAAAACTACAGGTGCTTTGATACTTTCATCTGGCTACACTAGCGGGAGAAAAAGTATGGGTATATTTTAATTTCATCTAGGGGAAGTGGATGGTCCAAGATCACATATTTGAAGACATTAAGACTAAAAGTACTAAGAAATTAATTTGATGACTAATGAAAACCATCTTTAATAATAATGCCTCATTGTTTGTTTCAACTTCATGCTTGCTTGCAATTGCAGTTTCTGTTAAATGGATTTCTTTAATGTTATCAAATCAATAAGTGAAGTGGAGAGGGCAACTGCTGTCAAAGTGTCTAATGCATTCTCCAATAAACTACATTCATCCTCTAATCATATCTACCACTATAAAGAATCAGCAGCACCTGAGGCTGATGTCTCAAAGCTAGATTATGTTGTTAGCCAGTTATCTGGGTGGTTTTGTTTAAACTTTACATCATAGACTGTAATGGAAGGAGCCACCATGACTTCACCTATTGGTTTATGGTATTTTGGTATTTTGTTTGTTTGCATCATGGATTTCTGGAGCCAGAAGGGACCATATTGGACATGAGGGTGGCGATGACCCTATGACTAGCTAGAAAAAAAACAACTAAAAACAGAAATAATACAAAAACATTGAAGTTTGCTCTACCCATGAGATTATATGAACAGTGAATTATACTAATAGAGCTCTCCAACTGATTGTAACATTTTTAAATGGAGAAATCAAGTTTTTACATTTGAATTGTTATTCCACAACTCTTGTTCGCTGGCGTTGTCCTCAACGTCTTGTCAGGTGGGTCTTGGACTGGTTCCAGAAAGCGGACAAAAACAAGGACGGAAAGATGAACTTCAAAGAGGTGCGGAAACTGCTGAAGATGATGAACGTGGACATGAATGAGGAGCATGCTTTGCATCTTTTCACGGTGAGCTTTTGAACTGCTTTGGATATTGTTGCATCTTGGTGTAAATTGTAAGAATTTAGTTTAATTAACTTTGAATGTGAGATTTATTAAATTACATTTCAGAGCTCTTCTCACACTCCATTTGATGTGACACATTAGCTACAATGTTATAGTACAGCATTTAAATAGATAATAAACATTGCAACAAATACATAACTAAAGCTCTTCCTTTATTTCCACAGATGGCTGATAAATACGAGAGTGGCTCTTTGGAAATCGAGCAGTTTGTCCATTTCTATAAGATGCTGACTCAGAGGGATGAAGTGTGGAAGGTGTTCCAGGATTACTCCGGAGATGGAGAGAAGTTAATGTTAGAGGAGCTGGAGAACTTCCTGAGTGTTGAGCAGCATGAGGGAGAGAAGAGTTCCCAGCATGCCCAGGAGCTGATTGATCGCTACGAACCATCTGAGTCAGGTAAAGATGTCTGACTGACAGCAGCAGTGGTGGAATGTAGCCAAGTACATTAACTCAAATTATGTACTAAACTATTTTACTTGAGTATTAATCCATTATTAATCCAATGCCAATTGAAATTTTCTCAGTACTTTTCTAACTTATACTTACTTTACACATTAGTATATAGACACACAATATTTCAGTGTCTACAGCAGATCAGAAAAGGTAGATATTAGCAATGTAAAATGTTTTTTTATAATCCAAAATGCTTAAGGTGATGTATTTGTTAGAGTTTTGTATATTTTAAGGTTCCACATTTTTATCAGATTAACATTATTGTTTTTATGCAAGATGTGTTTTCAAGTGTTAGATTTTAGTGTTTGAACTGATTAAAAGAGCACTGGATTCAAGGAAATGTGGCAAATTATAATGACATATGTGATATCAGTGCATAATGACACACAAAAAAAAGACCTTTTGTTTGTGAATATTGTCACAAACTGGAGATAAAAGCATCTGCACACTGAAATCTTGTATTCACAGCTTTGGGTCTCATGACTATATTTTTAGAAAAAAAAGAGTCATATGAGCATCTCTTTGAGCCTGAGTACAGGCAGCATACCAAGGCCACCAAAGATTAGTGTCACCAATTCAGTGTCTGACCAAATGTCTCCCCTTCTCTTCTTGACCTATGATGTTAACGTTCAGCCAGAAAAGTGTTTTTGCAGAACATTATGTGACAATGAAGTTGATCTTTGACCTTTTAGATACACGGTAAAATGTTGTTACTTCATAATTTTATCCTTTTTGAAATTTGTGTGAAATTTTCTCATGATTAGCAAAAGAATTCCTGAGTTAGGGCCAAAAAATAGGTTTTATGAGGTCACGTTGATCTTGACCTTTAAACGTAAACCACCAAATTCAAAACAGTTCATCCTTGACTCAAGTGGATGTTTGAAGAAATGCCGTTAAGGTGTTCCTGAGATGTTGCATTCATGAGAATGACACAGATGCAAGGTCAGAGTGACCTTGACCTTTGGCCTTTAAAATCTAATCTGTTCATTTTTGACTCTAAGTGGAAGTTTGTTCCAAATTTGAAAAAAAAATCCTTCAAGGCATCCCTGTAATATTGTGTTCATGAGAAGGAGACAGATGAGGTCACAATGACCTCTACTTTGGCGACCAAAGTCTTATCAGTACATTCTCTAGTCCAAGTGCAAATTTTTGCCAAATTTGAGGAAATTATCTCAAGGCTTTTTTGAGATATAGTGTTCATGTGCATTAGCTGGATGCAAGGTCACTGTGACCTTGACCTTTGAACACCAAATTCTAATCAGTTTATTGCTGAGTCCAAGTGGACGTTTATGCCAAATTTGAAAAACTCCCCTCAAGGTGTTGAAATATTGCGTTCACAAGATTGAGACACACAAGTACACAGTTACCTCGACCGTTGGCCACTACAATTTAATTAGTTCACCCTTAAGTCCAAGGTGACGTTTGTCCAAATTCCCCAACGTTTGTCCAAATTCCCCTCAAAGTGTTTTTAAGAGGACAACATGAAAACATAATGCCGTCTACAATTTAATATCCATAGCAAATTTTTATAGCAATTCACCTGCAATTTGCAATACTGATAACAAGTCATTTGAGTGTGTAGATGCTTGTGTTTCAGTCAGCTTGTACTTTTATTCCAGCAACTTGGTTAAGACATATACCATGTGACCTTCACTGCCTCTTGAACTGTGAATACTGAGGTCTTATCGTATCATATCCTCTGTTCAGCAAAGAAACAAGGCGCCATGTCATTAGATGGCTTCCAGATCTACCTGTGCTCACAGGAGGGCTCCATATTTAAATCTGAACATCTGGATCTTCATCAGGACATGAGCCAGCCGCTCAGCCACTACTTCATCTCCTCCTCACACAACACCTACCTGCTGGAGGACCAGCTGCGAGGACAGAGCAGCCTGGAGGCCTACATCCAGTGAGGGCTACTGCACACAACACATGCAGCTCTGTCTATGCTTAACCCTTTGAAACCTGTAGTGACATCGCTTTTCTTATGCTGCTGTCAGATGCCTTCACAAGTATTTAATCTTTTGAAACCTGAGCACATTGGCACAATTTCTTCCAAAAACATGGGGGAAAAAAGGTAATGTGCAACTTGGTAAGAAATGTTACACAAATTCATAGATTTAGAAAACTACTTTTAAAAAGCTAGATAAATATCTGTATAGTAAGACTAGTAAGAGAAAAGAGCTAGGGAAAAACTATTTTCATAACTGATATAATTATGTATTTAAAATTCTGTTACAAAATTATTACATTTTTTTCCTTTCTCAGATCATTTTCTTTTGTTTTTTGTTATGTTTTGTTTTTTCTAAACTAATTTTCAGGTCATTTTCTTGTACTCTTTTTTGAATTTATTTTTTGCCAATTTTTTAGTTATTTCTTCTTTTGTTGCCCTTTGTCTTTTTCCCAACAAGCCAATTTGCCCAAGTTTAAAAGGGTTGATACCTGCTTTAACTGAAACAGAGGTTAGATAATCACACAAAAGCATACCGAAGGAAATTTAATGTACGTCTCAGAGATGAGCGAGTTGACTTTTTTTAACTTTTATTTTGATTTCCTTATACGGACAGGCAAAGTCATAGATAAAAATGGTGTATTCATAGATTGAAATGTATCATATACTTTTAACTGAAACACGATGTGTGTGTGTGTGTGTGTGTGTGTGTGTGTGTGTGTGTGTGTGTAGGGCCCTGAAGAGAGGCTGCCGTTGTGTAGAGGTGGACTGCTGGGACGGCAGTGATGGGGAACCCGTCGTGTATCACGGTCACACTTTGACTTCCAAGATTCTTTTTAGAGACGTCGTCTCAACGCTGAAGGAATATGCCTTCAAGGTGAGCAGCGCTGGTTAAACAGTTAATTCACCCAGATAATACACACACACACAAAAGTTCACCACTTACTCCTAGCATTATTCAGCAATTATTCTGGTCAGGTTTTCATTAAATTCAAAATGAACATTTTCTTGCAACACCTTTCTGTGAACAGTTTGAATTGGAACATTTGGAATATTTTCTATAAAAACTCTGGATTCTCCAGAATAACGAGGATAACATTGTGAAACAAGATGTTGCTGTTGATATTCTTTACTGCCATGACCACCACAAATAAAATCCAAATGAAAGGAAAGTTTTGGCTTCTTATGACTAACAGCAATCTAAAAAAATTGTTTTTCTGTTCTGGGCAAACCAACCCTTTAGAGCAGTTAGAAGTCCCACTCACAAGAGTATCTGAGTGCCCAGAAAAGTGCAAAGCACACAAAGAGCAGTTGGTAAACCTCCCTGCCCCTGGAATTATGTACCCCCGCTGACTGACCTACATGGAAAACAACCAGGAAACTTCTCACATGTCTCTACTTCTTTATTGGTGCCACTAAAACTTTCCTACTCAACTTTAGGGAAGATGTGATGAAGAAACTGTTCTGGAGAATTGTGGAAACTCAACCTCATTGAAAAGTCAATACAACACTTTTACCACTGCGTTTTTTAGGAGCTGATATAATTATAGCATAAGTAAGACAGAAAACAGATGAGCTTTTAAAGCCAGAATTATGTCCTCTCTTTCTTGTTTGATAGGTATCGGACTTCCCAGTCATCCTGTCGATTGAGAATCACTGTGGTGTGGAGCAGCAGACAGTCATGGCTCAGCACCTCAGCCAAATCTTAGGTGACACACTACTGACCACCCTGCTGGATGGCCAGGTCCCTCAACAGCTTCCCTCTCCACAGGTGTGCATCTGGGTTTTCTTATATTTGGCCAGATATGCACTTAATAGGGCAATACACCCTGGCATTCTTTTTTGTGTTCTTTGTCAACCTTTTGTAAAACTTTTACAAAGAAACATGATTGTGAACTATCAGATGGATTGTCATAGCCTTTTATAGAAACGCTCCTAGTCCCCAGAGGATGAACCATTTGGACTTTGGTGATCCCCTTATCTCCATCTTTAGTATCACCATCTTTACATTTAAAATTTGAGTTGTTTGGACCATAATTGGTTGGAGTGCCATTAAAAAAATAGTCGAGACATTGATGGTCCCCAGATAATGAAATGTGATTTTAACTTTGGTGACCTTGATTTTTCATATATCACCGTCATTGGGTCATAATTTCAGTTTGTCCAATACTTAGGTCTGTCACCAGATACCTGCAGAACATATGACATTCTCATTACCACAGCTATAGGGCTTCCGTGTTTTGTGCTAACAGCAAACATTGAGAGAGGGTAGTTATTCGCACGTCATGTAGGTGTACAGCAATCAAAAAATGGCGTAAATGAGGAAAACGAAATTACACCTGGAGCACAGAAATTACACTATGGAATAAGTATGAGGGTTACGGGGAGACATTGTTAAAGTGTAGCTTTTACATAGTGTTTGCATATCGCAGTTTTAGACTTAACACTTCAATTTTGGTGATTTTCTGTCTTAACTTAAACAGTTCTATTCATTTTGACCTGACGATCCAAGTAGGATCAAAACATTGTCTTCGATAAACTTGTGTGGCATGAAGTGTGCAGGTGTAATGTTTTTCCTCAACCAATCAATTAATCGATTAAAAGAAAATGATTAGAAAAGAGGTTTAGAGTCAATATAGATTATTTACAAATTATAACTCAAAACTAATAAATTTTGACATGAACTCAATAAGAGGGTTAATGCGTGTAAACGGTATATTGAACTTGGGAACTTATGATGACATAAATCTATTCCATTACAATTAGTGATACATTTATATCGGGATCTATCTGATACAAAGCGTCAGTAAACATTCTGCTTTGATTAACTTTTAGGAATGAAATGTTTTCAGACAGTCTGATCTCGGAAAACTTTGGCATCATTAGGAATTCAGAGACATTTTAAAGATTAATGGCTGGTGTGTGTCTAAACATCCATCTTACAATGATCATAAAAGCACAGCCATAGTATACTGTAACTTCCAAACTCTTTCCCATTAGAGCACTTAAGACAATCAATGCTAACTTGAAGTAATGGCACATAAATGCTGCGAGGAATTCCACTGAGGGTTTTGGCGATTAAGTAGTGGTTCTTTGCTGCATTTACTTAGGAAACAACAAAGTGCAGGAAGATGGACCAACTTTTTTTCTGGGTACTGAAGACAACAAGTCCTCAAGAAGTGTGACATCCCACATTCCAGCACTCATTCAGCACATTGTTTTTTTTTTATGGAACTGGATTGAACAGAAAAATACTACAAATGAGGTGGATCAGAGCCAGCATGAAGAAGAAGAGCTCTGACCCTTCTGTGCTTGTGTTGGTGTCTGTTATAGGAGCTGAAGGGGAAAATTCTGCTGAAAGCTAAAAAGATCAGTGATCCAGGAGACTCTCTGGATGAAACTCTGACAGATGAAGTTAGTGATGAGGAAGAGATGGCCAACGATGATGCTGGAAATCTGCCTACAGAGGAGCCACCCGCTGAGGGTTTGAACCACAATGCAAAGGTATAACAATTTGATGCTTTAAGCTCAATCTGAAAGACACGAGATTCATTAAAATGTTATTGCTTTTAGATCATTTGAAGTATGTATTTATTATATATATATTTAAGTATATATACATTTTAGTAATGTACTTAAGTACAAGTTTGAGGTACCTGTACTTTACTTGAGTCTGTTCTTTTCATACTTTTACTTTATTACAGTCCAGAGGGAAATATTGCACTTTTCACTTAAATACATTTATCTTAAAGCCTTAGTTACTAGTTACTTTACACATTAATATTTTTCATGAAAAGCTTACGAAATGTTTATAGAATATGATGTTTTATTATAAATTAACCCTTTGAAACCTGGAGTGACATCACTTTCCTTGTGCTGCTTTTAGATGTCTTTTATCAGTATTTAAACCTTTGTACCCTGAGCAAATTGGCATAATTTCTTTTAAAAACATAAGTAAAAAGGCAATGAGCAACTTGGGAAAAAAATGTTCAACAAATTAATAGATTTAGAGAATTTTTTTTAAAAAGCTAGAGAAATATGTATAGTGGAAAAAATAGAAAAAACATAAGCTAGGGAAAAAATATTTTTATAATTATTATAATTACATAATTGAAACTTATGTTACATGTTAAATTATTAGATTTTTCAGGCACCTTTCCCAGGTCCCTTTCTTGTATTTTATTTTATTTTGCTAATTGCTTACTAATTTTTAGGTAATTTCTTATGTTTTTGAAAGAAATTCAACCAATTTGCCAAGGTTTAAAAGGGTTAAACTACCCAACAATTGACACAAGTACAGCTGAAACAATTAGTTGATTAAACAATTAGCTGATTGTCAAAAAAATTAATTGGCAACTGTTTTTGATAAATGCTTAAGCCATGTTCTACGTTTAGTCATATTTTGAGTAATTTAGAGGGTTTTTTCCCTCCTCAAATTGGGTACTTTACTTTAATACTTTAGGTACATGTTTCTGACTATACTTTTACTTAAGTACCAATTTTTAATGCAAGACTTTCACTGAACATATTAATGAGTATTTTTACAGTGTGGTTTTAGTCATTTTGCTGAAGTAGAAAATCAGAATACTTCCTCCACCACTGCCTGTAGACAGTGGAAGTGAGGACAGGACATGAAGACAGAATTATATCTAAAGTGACGGTGAATCAAGACAGAAGTGAACAGAACTTGATTGCTGAGAAAGACAGGAAACGGTGTGGGGACATAAGAGACAGTGAGGCGAGACTGGAGTAAAAGAAGAGAGATAGTGAAAAGAAACAGGAAACAGGGATATTAAAGATAAGACAGATATGGCAGAAAGAAGAAAGTTAGTGAAGTGAGAAAGAAAACAGCGTTCAGTGTGTGTCTCCTTAGCTGTGGGAAATAAACCAAACTCTGCATTTCATATTTATCCAGGCAGGTCAATCAAAAACACAGTATTTTCAAAGCTGTTCTCAAAATATGTGTTAATTTGTGATATGAAAGCATTTGTGATTTCAGTGGTTTAATTAAAAATGATAAGGGAGAGAGAGGAGGATGCTAATTATTTTACACACATTTATTGACTTTTTTCTTTAGAACTTTAGTTTTATTTAGCTTTTATCAACAATAATACAGTGTAAACATTTCCTTTCTCTTTTTCAGCTGTATGTAACATGTGTACATATTATATTTAAAAAATTACATAAATATAAAAAGAAACAACACATCCACTCCAAATTGTAAATAGCCAAAATGGTTACTTGGAAAAAAAAGATCAAAATAATATAATAGTGCTGAATATCTACAAATATATGCAATAATTGCTTATTTTGAGTGGCAAAAAGTGAAGACAGCACTTGAATATTTCTGTAGCTGAGTAATGAAACAAGCTTCCTGTTTACAGTAGTTGCTGTCCTGCAGGTATATTAGAATGTAAAAGTACTTTATACTGTATGCATCAGTCGCATGTGTGTGGTTTCTAAAAGAAGTGATGCTTTGTTGGAGGGAGCAGGTTACTGAAGAAATAATCTGAGGCTCACGAGGGTAGAAATTTAATTGCATTTTATCATTCATAAAAACATGAACATTTAGTATGCCTGTAGTTGCCGTTTGGTTACAGTATGATTATTTTCTGCCAATTTCATGTAAATTACCAAAGCAATAAAGAACAGCTCTCACATATTTCTTCCAAACTTCTAATAATGGGGAAAATAAATAAAGTAAATTTATTTTAGTCTTGTTACTTGCAACTTTTTTTCATTATTAATTTGGGACAAATACATTTGTAATTATTAGTTTATGTTTATGTTTCCAGAAGAATTTCCAACTTTTTTCCTGCACTAATTTAATACAACTTTGATCTGTTGTGGACAAACTTTTTCCACAAGAAAATGATGCAATTCAATTTCATCAGTAAACAAATTATGGGGTAGTTATGTAATCACTGGCCTCTTATTTACAGAGTTACCTTCAAACTGTATGTTATTAATGTTGGAAGTGATTTAAATGAATTTTTTCTTTTCTCCTCTTTTGCAGAAATCAAAGTCCAAACTGTCCAAGGAGTTGTCAGACTTGGTGGTTTACTGCAAAAGCGTGCACTTCCATGGCTTTGAGCATGCTCGCTCACACGCCAAATGCGATGAGATGTCGTCTTTCTCTGAGTCTAAGGCCAAGAAGCTTGCTAAGGACGCAGGTACCATGGACATGAAGGGACGGGTATTTTGAAAAAGAATGGAGAACAGTTAAATCTTATGTCATATTCCTCAGATAAAATAATATGGCTGCTTTATGACTATAAAATGTTTTACATGTTGTTCTCTGTCCAGGGACAGATTTTGTGCAGTACAACACACGGCAGCTGAGCAGGATTTATCCCAGTGGTCTCAGGACGGACTCCTCCAACTACAACCCGCAGGAGATGTGGAACCTGGGCTGCCAGATAGGTGAGAGTACGGCCGCCCTCTGCTGGTTTAACCAAACTCTGCATTTAAACACACTGCTGTCTCCTGTTGCCAGTCTTATTACCACAGTGTCCTAACGTCTTTAGCTGGTCCAACACTGCAGCATGGGGCTGACATGCTGACTGCATGTAATATCGCAATGAATGCATGAAGACAAGTTGATGCTAAGGATCCAGGGCATGGTTATAAACAGGGTTAGTGCTGTCAATCCAGTCATTTGGCAGTGTAATTTGCCATATATGAATAGCACTTCTGACATATAACTCCAACATAAAATAATGCTGTTGCTGCTCAATGAAAACCTTTAACCTTGAACCTTTTTTCTCGCCAATGCAAGGGTCTGAACAGCAAAGAAACCACAAATGAAGGTGTGCTGCATTTTTGATATGGTTGATAGTTTCAAACATAGACTGAATGTAAAGATGGATGACTCATCTCCACCTACCGCAATGATGCAAAAATGAAATCAAAATATCCCAGATACAGCTGCTGCCATCTTGTGCTGGTGATGTTATTTGGAGCCAGAATGTGCGCAGTAACATGTCCAAGGTGTTGGAGGTCCTACCCATACACCCATCCGACCAATCATGAGCAGAATCATTGATCACAACGCAATGATTGGCACACACAGCTGTCAATCATGACATCAATCCTTTTTTTGAAGCATTATATAACTAAGACCAAACTTTTAGAAAAACAAACACTTGGACATACAGCAGTGTGATCAGAAATACCCAAGATAACAGAAACCATCTTTGGGAAAAATGTATTTGGCGCAACCCCCCAGAGGTCCTATCTAAGCCCCCAATGTCCTAAATCTTAGAAATTGCCTCAAATCCTAGAAATGTCCCAGAGTCCGAGAAATGTCCTTAAATCCTAGAAACACCCTAAAATCTAAGAATTGTCCTAAAACCTTAGAAACGTCCTTAAATACCCAAAATGTTTTAAAGTCACAGAAATATCCTAAAATCCTCCTAAAACAGAAATGTCCTAAAATCCTAAAAATACCATTGTATGGTATGCAGCTTCTATCACTCGCAATCTGAATATGTGATGCATGTAAATATACTGTCTCTTTTATGTTCGTGTACTGAGGTGTCACTTTCTTTGTGCGTGTCCTCACTGCCACCCCCACCCCCTCCTGCAGGGAGGTCAGGGTTAGACGCAGAGCACCAGCCCAGCAGCTGGAGGACTTTAACAGGACAGATGCTTCCTGTCACAAGTCACAAGGGCTCAAACTGACGCCGTCTGTTCTTGATAAAAGTCTTGTGCTGGACTTATCACATGACAGATAACTGAGTCTGGAAAATCATGTGATACAGCCAGCCACAGTTAAAAACAAAAAAATCCTAGTTAATTTCATTATTCTCCCTCTTTTTCCCAAAGTGGCTCTGAACTTCCAGACGGCAGGTCTGGAGATGGATCTGAATGATGGTCTGTTCAGGCAGAACAGCTGCTGCGGCTACGTCCTCAAGCCGGACTTCATGAGAGACGGCAACACTGAGTTCAGTCCAGAGAAACCTGAGGAGCGGCAGGACTATAAACCACTCCGCTTATCCATACAGGTTCAGAACTGCATGTAAATTGAATTTGCTTATGGTTTCAATGGCCAGCTGCTGTCAGTGTGTCAATGGAAGGCGTGGCGTTGCAGAATATGTCAGAAAAACATAGAATAACAATAAAATAAGAGAAGTTGTGTAATGTGTTCTTCTGTGCTGTACACTGCAGTGGTGTGTATTTCCTTTATGCAAATATGTGTGTGTGTTTATCAGGTGATCAGTGGGCAGCAGCTCCCAAAGGTGAATCAGAAAGAGGGCTCTATTGTAGACCCCCTGGTAAGAGTGGAGATCTACGGAGTCCCACAGGACCATGCCAAGGAAGAGACCAGTCACATTAACAACAATGGTAGCATGTTCACTTTTAATAAATGCAAATAGTGCATGTATTGCACAATTCACAGTACCATCTCTGCAAGCTTTCTGGTTTAAAATGACACTGCAACAGCCGTGGATAGCAAAATGTCTCGTGCTGCTCTGCTTATATTTAAAGCACTTGATACATTTGAACATTCAATACTTTCAAAGAAACATTCCTCTATTGGTTTTGATTCCACCAGTTGCTGTGCTTTTTAAATGACCTCTTTAATAGATTGCAATGTGTAAAAATGGGTGATATGGGCCCATACAATTTTTTACTATACTATTTTTTTCTCTTAGAATGCAACTTATACGTGGAATAATCTGCAAAAGTCCGTAAACTTGGACACTCTGCCACCATTACTGCCGTTTAACCCTTTGAAACCTGAGCAAGTTGGCTTGATTTCTTTTAAAACCATGGGGCAGGGAGTGACAGAAAGGGCCCAGGAATTACCGAAAAATCAGTAAAAAATTAGAAGAAATTTGCCTGAAAATAAGAGAAAAAAGCAAAAAAACAAACAAACAAGATCACCCCCAAGAAAATGACCCCAAGGAAGTGCTAAAAATGAAAACAAACTGAACACTTTTTTTTGTTTTTATTCCTGTAGCATTATTTTAAATATATAATTTAGAGACTTATACTGATAAATAGTCTTCAGCTTCCTGGGCATTCTTTTTTTTTTTTTTAAATTACATCTAATAATCACTCTTACCTAATTTCATTTCTTTTTACCTTTTATTTGGATTTTCCAGTTTGCATTTCTTTCCAAGTTGCTTGCTAAGTTTTTTCTTTGAGTTTTTGAAAGAAATCAAACCTATTTTCTAAGATTTTAGTTTTTTTCAGTTTTCATCTCATTTTAGTGGACTGTAAATGCCTTGAAGTACAAATCTGGACCATGGCATGTTTATTATCCTGTATTTTGAGTTTTAGCCATTACATATTGTTATTTGTTAATACATTTTTATTTCTATTTTGCATATTGGTTATCTATTTGTTTGAATTTATATTAGGTTTGCTTGATGATTGTTTTTTTATGTTTTTGTTTATACTCAGCTTAATTAAAAAAGACTAAATTAAAAAGAAAAAAAAAAGATGACCTAAAATAGAAAGTCATGTCACAGTTGGTGATACTCAACCTTTTACTGCCCTCTACCTGCAGGATTTAACCCAGTGTGGAATGAAACTTTGAATTTTGTCATCCATGCCCCTGAGCTGGCCCTGGTTCGCTTTGTGGTGGAGGACTACGATAAGGCTTCCAGAAACGATTTTGTTGGACAGTTTACTCTCCCGTTTGAGTGCATCCAAGCAGGTGAGCAGAGATTAAATCATGTGCTGTGTCAAATTCCAGAGGCGGGATTTACTCATCACATCTCCGTTTGAGCTCTAATTCCAGTTCTTGTCGATGTGTGTCCCTCTCCAGGATATCGTCACATACACCTGCTCTCTAAAGACGGAACGGCCATCCCTCCCTCCTCCCTCTTTGTCAACGTCAGCATCACAGAGTTCACATGAAGACGTCCAATCTGATGCCAGAGGTGGTCAGACGTTTCCAGATGAAGGATTTCAACTGCATGCACCAATAATCAGCAGGGTGGTGGAAAATTTATCAAGAACAAATTCCACTGACTTAAAATAACAAACAGCAGAAATAGGTTCTTTGTTTCTCAGCGTTATTCACTCAAACAAGGATGTTTGATTTTTGTAACAGATGACTCTTCAAATAACTGAATCATTTTGATGGATTAACTATTAAATAGGGTTTAAATTCACTAAAAAATATGACAGAAAGAAACAGGGACCATTTAGTCGTATAACAAAAGTTTAAAGGAAAAGATCTGCTTGTATTTATGTTATGTCATATTGAGTGATATTCTCAATTCAACTTTTTATGGAAATATTTCCTGCAAGCTTTTTAATTGTTATTGTCTTTGAATGAAAGATCATGAAGGATTGCTGCATGTCTGGAATGTCTTCTATATGCAGAAGTAACAGAGCCTGAAATAACTGAAAGAGTGATAATAGAATGTTAAAAAATGGCAAAATACCAGTATTGTACATCTACTATTATTAGGTACTTTGCATCATGTTGGTTATAAGAAGTGCCTGCTTGAGTTATTTCTACTTACCAATGTATAAATTCCAAATGGATATGTTGTGTATAATGTAAATGTATGTATATATAGGCCTGTAAATACATGCAATACATTTTCAAACTGGTGCAACGTGCAGTCAACATTTTTGACTTGTACATTTATTCATTTCATATATTGCAGTTCATCACACATTCCTTTCAGTCCACATTCTCTCACCTAAGTATGTGTACCAATGTGTATCATGAGCCTTTTACTACACATTACTATCCAGTGGTTCAGTTTAATAACATTTTCAGCACATAAAAAAAACATTTATTTTAATTTATCACAAACATTCAACAGAGACATAGCTGGAGATTTGTAGTTTTCACTGGATGGGAATGGTATTAAAAAATCATTTGATTAAAAGTGACTTAAGACAAATGCAGTGGAGTAAAAAGTACAATGATTACCTCTGAAGTTAAGTGGAGCAGAAGAATCAAGTTGAATAAAGTGGAAATATGCAAGTACAAGTACCTTATATTTTCACATAAAATTAAAATTGGACATTTTTCGACCAGGACCTCTCTCTTTTGAACCCTGAGCTAATTGGTTTTTGTTTCTTTTGGAATTGTGGTTAAAAAAAAACGCTAAGAAATGTCTTGCAAGTTTAAAGGAATTAACAGATTTAGAAAATAATCTTTAAAAAGCTAGAGGAAAATATCCGGAAAACGTTGTTTATTATCATCATTATCATTATTACGTATTTCCTTGTTAGCTTTAATGTTTTACTTTTTTTTTGCTTTTTAAATAAACTAATTTTCTTGTACTTTTTTACTAATTTCTTGCTATTTTGGGATCATTTTCTCTGCTCATTGCCTTACTCCCATGTATTTGAAAGAATGCGCTGCAGGCTGCAGTGTAAAAACTCAGCGCATGTTTGTTCTTTCAATTAACATCCTCTAAATGTGCTTATTCTTGCCACTGACAGGCTAAGACTGTAATTTTCTGAGAACTTAATGGAAAGGATTGTGATAGAACTTTATTTGTTATAGAGTAAGATCCTTTTTGTTTAACAGCCCCAAAATTTCTATAGCCAGACTCCATTTAAGTAAGCAGCACATTTAGCGTGTATAAAGCCAGCTTTTTTTCCACTTCTATCTTGGTGAAGTAAGGGTTAATATAACCAAACCAGAGTTTGTGATTGTTGGAACGGTTAGTACGTTTCCATGATGTCTGATTATTGTGTTAGTCCAGCTAAAACTGGACTTTTAAAATACATGTTAGTCGGACTGAAATTGGAGTAAATCGAATTCTTGAAATTGGATTAACACACCAAGATAATACTACAGGAAGTGGAACTATTCCACCATGTGCACACCTTAGTCTGACTTTAACTGGACTTCTGGACCAGTTTAAAAAAAAGAAAGAAAGTTGTATCTATAAGTCACTGAGATACAAAAACATGGAAAAACAGAGTCCAGGTTGAGTACAGTGGAAAACTTGAGGAAAATGTACTTTCCACCTCTGCTGAAATCAAGTGGTAAATGATAATGTATAGTCTGAATTGACAATTGCATCCTTTGTGCTCTCTTCAGTGTTTTTTCTCGTTTTCTTCCTCTTTTTGCACAACTTCTTCCACTACTACCTGTGCCTCGTCACCGGTCCCTCCTTTCTCGTTAATTTCCACTGCTCTCTCATCCAGTGTCCCCTGCAAGGCCTCCTTCAGGGTCAGGCCCACTGCTTCAGAGTCCCTCACCACCCCCTGCTCCACTGACATCTCTGGATGGTGCCTCTGCAAATGTTTGACCACCTGGAACTTCTGTTTGGCTCTGTAGGAGCAGTGGCGACAGCAGAAAGGTTGCTGCTTGGTGTGCGAGAGATAGTGATGTCTGAGCCCCGCCGGCCAGCGGAAGGCCTTGTGGCACAAGCCGCATGTGTACGGCCGATCGTCACTGTGCTGACGCTGGTGGGTTTTCAGAATAAAACTAGTCTTGAAGGCTTTTCCACATTTCTCGCAGACATAAGGGCGCAAATCGCAGTGCTGCGTGTCCCGGTGGGCACGGAGGGCGTCCGCTCTGTTTGTGCGGTAATCACACTCATCACAGGCATATGGCTTGTCCCCTGTAGAGGACAAAGAAATGTTTTTTGTTTTTCCCCAGCAGGATAAAAATCTGTAAACTACACTTACAAAAGCAATTTCAGATGAGTGCTTGAAAAGATTGCAAACAGGTAAAAATCATGCAACAAAAATGAGTAAACAAAGATACAATGTGTTATGAATTCCTGGAAGTTTGGCTGATTATTAACAACTATGAGGCAACATATTAAAAACCCCACTGCTGACTAAGGCAATGAGGCAAAAATCACTGTTCCCTGATCTTAAAAAATTACCAGATCATTGAGCTTGATGTGTTGATGATACCTGTGTGCTTGGTCATGTGGTACTTCAGCTGAGTCGCCCATTTGCATTTGTAGCCACACTCTGGACAAAGGTACTTCCTCTCTTCTTGGTGAACCCTCATGTGAAGCTATGGTAGAGTAAAACAGAAAAATAGAAGATTATTTTTTGGAAACACATTTAACGTCATATTACAGTATAGGGATTTTAACCCTTGTTTCTGAATGCTACCTTTATCAGGTAGTGGTTGAAATTTCCCCCTATTAAATGGGTCAACAACCCTTCATGGTCATCATCAGTACTGTCAACGTCATTGATAGTGCGTGAGTAAAGAGGCACGACTGTGGCAAAAATGGTATCACCACAATGACATTTGCCTTTCATCTGATGGAGATAGAGAAGCATGGACGCTCGCGATTCGTTCACAACTTAAGGTTCAAACCATGAACTATTGAACTATTGCTTAAAAAAACATTTCTGGTAAGTGTCCCTTGGTTATTAAAGAAATGTGACCAAGATATGTACGGACATGCCTGTAAAGAAAAAAAAAATCAGGTTTTTATAATTCAATTTAACTCACAAATAAACTCAGTCTATAAACTTTCAGCTTACCTTCAACCTAGACGGATCGGTGCAGGTGTAACTGCACTGCTCACAGCTGTAAGGCTTCTCTCCAGTGTGGATGCGAATGTGCCATGTGATCTTCTGCTTGTTGCGGGTCGAATACTTGCAGTCTGTGCATTTGTAGAGACGCTTACCTCCATGTGAACGGAGGTGCTGCTCTAACACCAGCTGATGCCGACAAGCAAACTGACAAGAGCTGCACTTGAGGGGCTTGTCCTCTGGAGACCCCCCCTCATGGTCATTCAGAAGGTGCTGAGCTAACAGCTGCCTCGTTTTGGTAGCGAAGGGGCACAGCTGACAATGATGCGCCAGGTGGCATCTCTGATGAATTTCAAGGCTTTCCTTTGTCTTGAAAGACTCCTGGCAGGTGTTGCACTTCACCTGAGAGTGCTTGCTCTCGTGGTGGGTCTTAAGATTGACCTCGCTGCCACATGTGTAGTCACACTGCTTACATGAGAAACAGACCTGGAGCTGGTGCACACGCTTGCAGTGGTTTCTGAGTGCAACTTCTGAACTAAACTGAGCATCACAATGAGTGCAAGCGTGGTGCAACTCTCCCGTGTGGCATCTGAGATTGTGCCGTCTTACATCGTCAAGGGTGTAGCCACTGAAGTCGCACAGCGAGCAGAAGTGTGTGGGCTGTTTGTCGTGGATGCGCATCTTATGCTGGCGCAATTTAGTCACAGCCCCAAATGTCTTGTCGCACAAATCGCAGCTGTGACGACCGATTCCCGTGTGGAGAGACTCGTGCTCTTCCAGGCGATAGCGCCTTGTGGTGCTAAAAGGACAATACCGACAATGGTGAGGTCGTGCACCTTTGTGTTTGAGCGCGATATGTTGAGTCATGCGTCGTTCTTGTTTACAGGTGAAAGAACAGTGCTGACATTGCAAACGTTTAGCAACACCAACCTTTTTTCTGTTATGGACACACACGATGTGACGGGTCAAAGACGTCTTTGATTTGGCTATAAATGAACACATGGTGCATTGGACTTCATCTGGCTTCAGGCAGCCTCTCTTTTCATGACTGTCTAATGCTCTTTTCTGGTTGCATTTAAATGCACAGCTTTGGCAAGAGAAGATTTGATGTTTCTCAGAAACTTTCCCAGTTCTTTCTTTGCACTTGTCCACCAAGTCCTCTTTTTCTTTGACGGACTTGTTACCACGCTCATCCTCTCCTGAAATGATCTGAGTCTCTCTTTTCCTTGAGATTTTCCTGCAAGTTGAGAGGTGCCGTTCAACTGTTGCAAGCCTGACTGATGAAAAATTGCACAGCTTGCAGTTGAATTTCCCATCTTTATTAGCCATAAGAGGCTCCTGCAGTGGAGCATTTTTTTGTTTGGTACTAGAAAATAATTGCTTTTTTGCAAGTTTATCTTTTGAAGCCTTTTTTGTCTGAATTTTGCTTTGCTGCTGTCCTGAGTCTCTGGATGTAGAAGCATTATGAAAAATAGCTTTAGAGTTTTTTAAATGAGATGTACGGACTCCTTGTTCTTGCTGACAATGTCTCTTATCTGTGGTAATCCTTTTTTGTGAGGACAGAAGCTCCGTCTGTTTGGAATTTGATTCCTTATCCTGACCTAAAGTGGAGTTGTCTTCTGTTGCCAAACATGTATTTGAAGTGCCTACAAATGTCCTTGTTTTCCGTGGAAGTGCCGGGCACTTCTTTGTAAGGTGGCTGTCAAGACCTCTCCTCTGTTTGAACTGTGCACCACAGGCCTGGCACTTGTGTCCCTTCATTCTACCATGGCACAAAGCCTGGCAGTGGTACTTCAAAGAGGTCTCTTTACTGGTTACATAAGAGCACTTGTCACAGCGATATATGTCTTTAGTTGGCACCACAAGCATTTGCACCCGTCCCTCCAAAACCATGGCTTCTGCTTGGTCTTTGTCGTGCTTCCTCATAGCTTTAAGACGGGTCTCACACTCTAATGGCTCAGTTTGCTCAGATGGTAAAGTGGAACTGATTGTTCCACCATCACTCTCTACCTCAGGTGTTTGACCCTCCCCAGGTTTGACTGGTTGACTTGTATTATTTAGTGGCTCATAGTTGTCATCTATGTCACTTTGTTCACATTCTGCATCTGCCATAGCCACATCGTCTTCCTCTAATGAAGATGTAGAGCGGTCTGCCTTTACTTGCGATATGTCCGAGCCATTGCAGTTTAAATTCGATGAGCTTGGGGTTTGATTTGCACAATTGTCTTCCTGAATTTCCAAAGAGGAGGTCTGATACTCAGTGGTTGATAATGTTGTTAAAACAAGAGTACAGTACTCCTCAGGGCTGTTCACAGAGGGCGGACTGTCTGAAATACCTTGGTTAACAACCTTTTGAGAATCAACATCAAAAACAGAATCCACAGTTTGTGAAGCAGCTGTGGATCCTTTGCTTGCACTGTGATCTGCTGAGCCAGGAAGATCAGATAGTTTTCTTTGAGCTGGTGGCGGTCCTTCAGAGGTGGATTGTTCAGACTGCTCGTTAGCTGCTGAGGGCTTATTGTAAAAATCCTGCAAGAGCTCTGTTGAGTTCCTCTCCTTCTCCTTTGCAGCATAGTTCTCGAGCCATGCTTTGTCTCCAGGTACGTAGCCATGAGCTTTCCTCTTGTGCAGGAAGAGGCTGATGCTGCTGAAAGAGGAGTAGAAGCAGAGGGCACAGCGGAACTCTTTCAGCTTGGTGTGTTTGCAGTTCTCATGGTTTTGGAGGGCTTGTCTGTAGCTGGTAGTGTATGTGCAGTATTTGCACTTATAGACAGACGGCTGTTTCTCCTCTCCAGAGTGTTTGGCCAACATGTGATTGCGAAGCTCGTATTTGCGCTTGCAGGCATAAGCACAGATCTCACACATTAGTGATTTGGCCTGATGTCGTAATTTGTGGCTGTTGAGTTGGTCCATTCGGTGGCAGCGGTAAGGGCACTGGTCACACTGGTACCTAGAGCAGCAAACAGGAAGTTTAGTCACAACAACAATTGTGAATGCGAATACAACACAGAGAGACATTTATGCACTTTGATACATTCAGACAGTCTTTTTTTCAATCCATTGACTGTATATAACAATGGACAGCGAGTCTCCATTAACCCCCACTCTACAAAAACAAAACCAAAATATCCCAGATACAACCACTGCCATCTTGCTCTTTTGCCATAATTTCAAGCCAGAGTCTGCCCAGTAACAATCTACATGAGTTCCAGCCATGTGACCAATTGTGGCACACACAGCTGTCAATCATGTTGTCAAAACCCCTTTTTATAGCATCGAATAACTAGTATGTTGGTGAGGGTTCTCAGTCATCCATGTCATTGTAATTCTAGGTGCTATATTGTACACAACTGGACTTGCTTGAGTTTCTTGAAGATGTTTTGCGTCTCAATTGAGCAGCTTCTTTAGTTCTGAAAAAGAAGAACTGAAGAGGCCGCTTAGATGAGAGGCCAAATGTCAAGAAACCCAAGCGAGTCCAGTTGCCTGTGATATAGCATCAAATAACTTACTGAAACCAAACGTATCCGAAAAATGAGCACAAACATCGGCATGATAAGAAGTACTTAAAATGACAGAACCATCATTGAGAAAAATGTCTTTGACGTGTACTTTGAGTTAATGGTTTGGCCTATGTCCCATCCACTAACATGTATATCCATAATGCAGCAAGCCAGCAGATGGCAAATGAGATGTTTTGGCTTCAGTGTTGGGGAGGAGTCATGCTGTCCATCTTTATCTTCAGTGTATTTTTCAATCTAAAGAGTAACCACATGCTAATTCCAGCGACAAATGCATTTAACTTCTTAAGAGACTGAAAATTAAAGAGTACATCCATCGTACCCAAGGTGGATGCTTAGGAACCCTTATGTTTTTAGTTTGGATTCCCCAAAGTCACACAATAACACAAATGAACTAACTGACTGAGGCTGTGGTAGATCAGCAGCTCATATGTTCAGCAAGGTAAAATGAGTCAGTAGAGAGTATAGATAAGTTCAATTTAGTTTTAAATGTAAAGGTTTATAGAGAATGCATGTGTTTGGGAAGCACTAAGCACAGACTTAATAAATGAGACTTGGAAGTCTCAAACTGTCATGATGTTCTGATAGTTCTGTGTGTACTCAGCAGTGCACTAACAATAGCAAGAAAAAACCATAACCAAAGGTTGTATGTCTACCTGAGGTCTCCAGCATGTTTTCTCATGTGGACATTCAAGTAGTGTTTCCATTTAGTGACATATCCACATTCAGCACACATAAAATTCTTGTCGTCTGAGTGAGTGAGCATGTGTTTAGAGAGGTAGGACTCGTCTCGGCACCTGAAGTCACACAGGCTGCACTTGTGGGGCTTCTCGCCTATAATAGAGCAAAGGAATAAATCAGGAGATGCCAAAAGTAGTAGCATCTTACGAAAGCAACTTAAACAATAAATCAGAGATTCTGTACTGTGAAAATATAAAAAAAATCAATTCCCTCCTCACCGCTGTGCATCAGCATGTGTCGCTTCAAGCCCCGTTTATGCGAGGTCACGTAGCTGCACTGAGAGCAGCGATGGATCTTCTCATTGGCGTGCAAATGTCCGATGTGCTGCTCGAACTCCACAGGGTTAAATGTGACGAAGGGGCAGAAGTCGCAGCAGAGCTTGTCATTTCCCGGGTGACCGTTCCGCTGGTGCTGGAGGAAGACGCTCTTATTAGAACAAGAGAAATCACACTGAGAGCAGTGGTAGGCCAGGTGTGTCCGATAATGAGCCTCCATGTCTGTCTCGCTTTGGAAGATGGCTCCACAGACGTGATGGCGACACTCTACGGCCTTGACCCCATGCACCTCGGCAGTGTGACGAAGAAGTTCTTTACGCAAAGAACTCTGGAAAGAGCAACCCTCTTGGAAGCAGGCCAGCGGCTTGCTGTGAGAGAGAATATTGTGCGTCTTCATGTGGGTCTTAAGCAACCTGCTCTGGCGAAAGCTTTGACCACAGGTGGGACAGGGATAGCTGTGACTGTTAACGCCATCTTCCACCTCGTCGGCGTGCACACTGGCAAGGTGGCGGCTGATCGCGTTACGCTCCACGGCAGAATATTCACACAAGTGGCAACGGTGAAGCTTTTCCCCCGCCTCACGGAGTCTGTGTATGCGTAGCTTGCTCTTGCTGGTGAAGTAGCGCTTGCAGGTGGGACACTGGAGGCTGGGATCAGGAAAATGTATATGGAGGTGCTCCTGCAGGTGGGAGCGCATCTTGAAGCAGCGGCGGCACTTGGGGCAGGTGTGGGTGCGATAGGTGTGCTCTGATCCCTCTGCAAGATACTCTGATGGAAAGAATAGACTGAATTCATTCTGAACGTAGTGACGCATTTTGGAGTTTTTTTTGTGATCAAATTTTTATTAAGTTTTGTGCAGAGTATAGTAATAAATCATATATACATTGCTGCATCTCATCTGTATGTGCCCATGGGTTTTCCAAATTTTGCAGGTATTGATACTGTAGAAGAAAAGTGAACCTTTTGTCTAACCCTCCCCTCCCCAAAGTTGTATGATTTTAAAAAAAAAGTAAAAATGATTAAACAAATAAATAAATAGGTCATGGGTTAAGGAGCTGAAATTACTCCATCAATGCCGATTGGAGCTGACAGCTACAAATATCTACTGCAGAGTCATTTGACCCCGGTGTGAATGCTGATCATATGCATTCTCACTGCATTTAAAGCCAGATGTTGGTTGGTATTAGCAGGCTTTTTGTGCAGCAGAAATTTTATTTACTTTATGAAAGCTTTGAAAGTGAACCAAAGCAGTTAAGTTGTGGAGTTGCCATTTGACTTAGGAATAAAGAAAACATGTGGTCTGGAATGACTGGTAGCCCGATAGATCACTTGTGTTTTTTATTAGTGGAACAGCTTGGGTTTTGGTCACCTCTTTGTGCTTTATTATGTCATATGAACTTGAAATCTCCTCACTATAATACACTAAGCAGACTAGTGTTCGTACCTTTGGATGGAGGCGGTGCAGCATCCACTGCTGGGGGTTTTTCTCTCTCCACGGCCTTTTTCCCTCTTTTAATACTGTGCCTTTGCCTCTCTGGCTGGTCCTCATTGCTGTCCTCTGGTAATGATGATGCTTGAGCTGGGCTGGGCTTCACTTTTCTTTTTGGCCTGTTAGACACCTGAGGCTGGTGGCTTCCATCAGTGCATACACTTGTGGCTGCAGCCTCATTCCCTATAAATAGAAGAGCCGAAATTTTTATGTAAAATCTGCTCCTCAGTGATGCAGCAGAAGAGCTACATCCAACAAAAACAAAACAAGCGCAGGTTTAATGGGAAGACAGACAAGATTTCTGCATTTGTGCAACATGTGTGTTTACCTTTAGTGCTAGGTGGCAGATGGTTGTACTTTGCAACGTGGTCACTCAGGTCTTTTGCATTTTCAGTGACAAACTGACACTGAAAGCATCCAAAGGGCATGTGGGCCCGTGAGTGTCTCTCCACCTCGCTCCGAGTGAGAAACGCGGCTTTGCAGGACTGCAGGGTGCAAGGGATGAGAGTGAGACCATGTGTGGACTTTAAGTGATCCTGATATTCCTGACGGTCTGTGCTGCTAGACTGGCAGCCTTCTTCAGTGCAGGGGAACGAGTCTTCGGGGTCGTGTCCACCGTGGGTGACTTTAAAGTGGTGTTTCAGGACTCCTGGCCTAGAAAAAACCTCACTGCACTGAGAACACTTGTAGTTCTCCAACTGTTTATTACTGGTTGGTGCTGTCGGCCTCTCTGAGCAGGAGTGAGAGGTGAACGAACCACTGTCTGAGAAACTCTCTCCACATTTCTCACATTCACGAGCCTCCGCAGTCTCCATTGTTTCTGAAAGAACAGCACAGCATTCAGTTACAATTTGTCAAATTTAAAAAGAGCACAAACAAATTTGTAACTCATGTTTTGTATCACATGTACATATAATAGTTCCCACAGCTTAAGGCAAAGTAAATTTAGGACTTTTTAAGACTTTTTTTTAATGCCATTCGGAATTGAGATTAAGGCCAATTTTCTAATAACCAAAGTTGAAGGATGAGTTTATTTTACCCAAATGTTTATTGTAACATAAAACACGACTTTTGAAAAGAAAGTGAGATTATCTGCGTCAAATGTTGAAAAAAAAACAGCACTAGTTTTAGAGTGGAACACATGGAAGAAAATGAACATATTAAATTATCATGAAAGAATCTATTCAGTTAACCAACAGAAAAGGGAAATATCTGGCATTTCTGCTGGTTTTTTTTTTTTGAAAGACACATACAGATAGTGTCTTTCAATCTGTATGTGAAATTCCACTATTTGGTTTCCCATCATGACAAGTATAAGAAAAGGGATTTATCATTATTATTTAACAAATAATAGATGTTACCAATTATTTAGAGACTTCTCACTTCTTCACTGCAACGTCAGGGAAAAAAAAAGGTTAATAAAATCTCACTTCCCATGTTTGAGCATTTTTTAAGACTTTAGATTAATTTAAGTCAGTTTAATACCATTTAAAGCCTTAATTTTAGATTAATCAATTCAATGCCTTTTAAGACTTTAAGGATCCACAGGAACCCTGATAATACATTATACAATACACAATATCATTATTGTTTGCTGCCAATGGGATGTTAGATACAATAACAATTTTAACCAAATCTTTTTGTATTCAGCTCCATAATAAAGTAAAAATGTGACAGTTCTACAAGGACTGTAAACTCACTGTAACGATATATAATAATGGCTTGCAATAACACACATAGTATTTACTCGTACCAAACACAAACACATACAAAATTACATGTTTAGCAAGGGCTTAAACTGGCATTCACGAGGAAGATTTATTGAGGTTTAGTAGGGGAGAGTTAGTTTCTACAAATCACACTACTGACAGTTTTCAGAGACATTTCATAGAGTACATTGCGTTCTTTGGATGCGGACTGTAACAACAGGCCTGATTTTAGAAGATGCTGTTGTTGAATTTTCTTAAAGTGGTTTTTTCATGATATACCAAAAAGTTCCATTTACCTTCATTGTACTGGTGAAATTTCATAAATGTATCAAAAAAACCCAAACTGTATCTAAGTGATCAGACACAACTAAGAAAAAGTAAAAACATTTTCAATCTATTGGTAGTTGTGTGAAGCGAGGCTTTAAATTAATTTGAAAGAAGTTCACATCCCTGTATCCCTCTGAAGTACCAAGGAACTGTACTTTATTTATCAGAGTGGGGTCGCTGGGGTGCAACTTATTTTTTTTTTTATTCATGACCCTCCCCAGAACTACAAATATTTTGACTTTAGCCTCCCTGAGTGAAGGGGAAAATGCATGACTCTCCCTCCACAATAAATAATCAGTGACCTCTGTGATACATGGCACGATTTAACACCCCCACCCCCCACCCCCCATCCAGGGGTAGTTGTAGGTTTTCTACCACTTGTCATGTAGCATTAATATCAAAAATATCTGTGTCTACTGCATAGGCATCCTTGTTTTGATAAAGGCCATCATCCCAGTAGTGAAATACTTCTTTAAAGAGAACATGCCTTTCAAACCCAATTGTGGGTTTTGGAGTTCTGAGAGTATTTAAAAAAAAACAAAAATACCATCATTTGAAGTTAAATGTCCAGTCCCTAATCCATATTAAAAAGTATAATGTCCCCTCCAGTGCTTAAGCAAATATTTGAAGTGCTTCCTCCGTTTTGAACGATCCCCCTCCCTTCTGATAAATAACGAACAGTCCCTAAGAGACAATAACAACACCCATACACTGCCGGTGCTTTGACTGTATGGTTCATAAAATACCGAAATTCCTATTCATGCTTAAGAAATAGACATATCTTTGCAAAGGGACAGCTACAGCTTCTTGATTTATATTAACTTATAAGCTTGGATAAAAATCATGTATTATTATGCCTAATATCTGCTGCCTTGTTTTAACCTACCGCCTGGGTTTCCGCGGTCCATTCTATCTTACAAACACAACATCAACCATTATTAGTTTAACAGCACACAGCTGGTGTCTCTGCTGCGTGTTAGTTAGAAAGGTATGTTCATTAATACTGAGTCATAATATCCGAAGTTTCACTTACTTTTTATGGCAATATAAACTTGTATTAACACGCTAACAACGTCGTTATTAACGCTAGCTGAGCCAACGTTAGCTTCTTGTAAACGGTTGATGTCGCAGTTCCGGGACGCAGTTAATGTCGCCGTTGCGGTCCTCACGGGCTACAGAAAAAATCAGAAATTGTGTTATTATCGACATTCTTATCTCAACTTGTTGTCAACATAGCTTGCGAGCGAGATTTTGTTAAGATAACAGAAACGAGAAAATGGAACGAATGTTTGAAGGCAGTCGGAATGATATTTGTGAAACACAGGAAGTGTAGTAGAGGTCGCTCCCAGTGTTGCACCCATACATTACACACATGAGGACTTAAGCTCAACCGTGAAACGAATGGTGTTCTCTGGGAACGATAGCCTCAAGACAGCGATTTGAGATGGAGACAAACACGGCAAGTCAAGCTAATTATTTAGCATAACTGGATGTATCAGCATTAAGAAACTAGCACCAGCTGTTATTAGTTTTCAGGCAACAGACAGCAGGTCTTCAGCTCCTGACAGATGTCATACTACACCACAATCAGGACTGTCACACAGATCAGATGAGTTTGCACTTTGTCTTTAGGTCTGTGCTCCTTCAAAGTGTTATAACTCCTCTATAGTGTGATTCAGCTGGCTGTGTGCAGATATCAGCAACATGCCCCTGTCTGACTTCCTGGATGGCCTGAAGGACAACCCCTACTTTGGGGCAGGGTTCGGACTGGTTGGGGTTGGGACGGCGTTGGCAGTGGCCAGGAAAGGTGCCCAGGTGGGAATGATCTTCTTCCGCAGGCACTACATGATCACTCTGGAGGTCCCCAGCAGGGACAAGAGCTACCACTGGCTGCTGAGCTGGATCACCAAACACGCCAGGCACACTCAGCACCTGAGCGTGGAGACCTCGTACCTGGCACACGAGAGCGGACGCGTGCACACGCAGTTTGACTTCCACCCAAGCCCCGGGAACCACATCATCTGGTCAGAAGAGTTCTCTAAACCAGTATACTTAATCTGAAAACACTCCCTTTTTATAAAGTGCACATCAGCCTGTATGGCTGTTGATACTCAACTTGCTTTACTTGAGGGGGGCCACTTTTGCAAAATGACAGGAGGCCAGGGGCCAGGTGCAGCAGCCCTATACACATCTCTAGGATTTAAGGAGGTTTCTAGGATTTTAGGATGTTTTAATGATTTAGGAAATTCCCAGGATTTAAGGATGTATCAAGGATTTTAGTTTCTAGGATTTTAGAAATTTCATAGATTTTAAATTTTATTATGGGACATTACTAGGATTGTAAGACATTTCTAGGATTTTAGGACTGTTCTAGGAGTAAAGGACATTTCTAGGATTTTATGACATTTTTTGTATTTTAGGACATTTCTAAAATTTTATGACATTTTTTGTATTTTAGGACATTTCTAGGATTTTATGACATTTTTTGTATTTTAGGACATTTCTAGGATTTTAGGACACTAAGGACTCAGCTAGGACCTCTGTCGTGTGGTGCGGGGGATCCTTCACCAGTTTTATGTACTCTGGCACCTTATTTATCCTTCAAGTACAAAAACAATTCCCAGTGTGAATCACTTTATTTGTATTGTGAATTAGACAATGGTTTGGGGGCCACCCAGCACCCTATTGGCGTCCCACAGGCCGTGAGTTGAGTGTCACTGCTGTGTGGCATAAAAATACAGAGATAATGCCTGCATTTATTAATCTGCTTGACATATCCCATTCTCTCTGTCAACAGTCCTTCCTCTGACACTGTCATCTGTTGTGGTCTGCAGGTACGGCAGGAAGTGGATCAGGGTGGAGAGGACCAGAGAGAAGCAGATGGTGGATCTGCACACTGGAACACCTTGGGAGTCTGTCACCTTCACTGCTTTAGGGAGAGACAGACAGATTTTCTTTAACATATTACAAGAAGGTAAAAGTTTATGCAGTTTAAACCCGACACACCAGCATCTCACAGACAGCTGCCACATGAGAGCTGCAGTGCACTAGATTTGTGTTGTGTCTCATTTTGAGGTAAATTCACACAGTTGTCAATCATGTTTTGCAGCAAGAGAACTGGCCCTGAAACAGGAAGAGGGACGCACAGTGATGTACACAGCCATGGGTGGGGAATGGAGACCCTTTGGGTTTCCACGGCGACGCAGACCCCTCAGCTCTGTGGTCCTGGACGAGGGCGTGGCTGAAAGGATCGTTGATGATGTGAAGGACTTTATTGGAAATCCCAAGTGGTACACAGACAGAGGTAGAACACTCTTGTGTATTTAGTCCTGCATATGACAGTGGCTCTTGAGTGTTTAATTATATATATTTCATGTTTTTCTATCATGACAGTTATTTTGAGGTGTGACCACCAGCAATGTCAATTAAGTCTTTGTTGTTGGTGCATTCATAACGGTGGCATCTCAAATTTTAGAGTTGCAGTTTCCTACATGCAATTCAAGGCATCAACTCAGCGGAATTTTCAAAGCAGTTTCCGCTCACAATTTTCATACATTTTAAAATAAGCAAGCACCTAAATATTAAACACAGCAATTAAAATTTAAGATTTGAATGAATGGCAGTATGCTTGAAAAATCATAGTTATTTGGGCTTTCAAACAATTTATTTTTGTAATTACAACTAACTGTTCCAATTCAGTAATTAATCATCATTCTTTCAAATTTCAGTAGTGCATGATTAGGCAATTTGGCGTGATTTCTAGCAAAACAATGGGGAGAAGGCAATAATTTAACAAATTAGCAAGAAATTAGGAAAAAGTAACAAGAAAATTACCTGAAAATAAGCACAAACAAGAAAATGACTCAAAGTGTCAAAAAAGAATATATATTCTTTTTTGACACTTTCAGTCATTTATATGTATATATATATATATATATATATATATATATATATATATATATATATATATATATATACACACACACACACAATTTCTTCTTTAACATAGTTTAAATACATATTCAACTATGAGCAGAGTTTTCAGATTCTTTATGACCGTTCACATCATATTCTCGTTACCTTTCACTAATCTCTTGTAATGTGTGGGGCATTTCTCGCCAAGTTGCTCACTATTTGTCTTCCCCATGTTTTTGAAAGAAATCAAATGCAGCTGTAAAAGGCGTCAGAAAGCAGCACTTGAAAACTTATGTCGATTCAGGTCTCAAAGGGTTAAGCACAGAAAGTAAAAATCTGCAAACTGATTTGAATGAATGGTAGTTTGCTTGGAAAACTTATGTAATGTACATACTTGTGTTACTTATGTAATGTACTTATGTAATGCAGGTACTTATTTAACATACAGTATGTGTGATTTGTAGTTAAAAATCAAATATTTTTCGTGTGGTAGAATATTCAGTTATTCTGTGTTCTGCACGACCATGTTGATACTTTTTGTCTGCGCAGGCATCCCCTACAGAAGAGGTTATCTGCTGTACGGCCCCCCGGGATGTGGGAAAAGCAGCTTTATGTGAGTGTGCTTTGGAATTCTTCCTGTTAAGAGTCTGTGTGATAGAAAAACAGGCTGTGTGTCCAGTATTTGGGTGCAGATTCTCCTAAATCTTTGTGACTCGTTTTTATTCCAGCACGGCACTGGCAGGCGAGCTGGGCTACAGCATCTGTCTGATGAGTCTGAGTGACAGAAGCCTTTCAGATGACCGTCTGAACCACCTCCTGAGTGTGGCGCCGCAGCAGAGCATCATTCTGCTGGAGGATGTAGATGCAGCCTTTGTCAGCCGAGAGCTTCTCCCCACAGAGAGTAAGCAGCAAGGAAGGAGCAGGAGTTTGGGATGTTGTTGTCAGAAAGAAATGGTAACATGACGAAGAGGATGTCCTTTAAAAGTGGAGTATCACTTAGAAGTAACTGTTAAGAGAACCTGTAAAACTGTGGTCGCTCAGACAGACTCTGCTCTTGTGTTTCAGTCTCTTTTAACCTCTTGGAATCCTGAGCAAATTGGCTTAATTTCATTAAAAATATGGGAATGTGGCAAACAGCGATGAAAGGAAAAATTAACAAAAATTAGCAAGAAATTAGTAAATAGATAGAAGAGAATTACCTGAAAATTAAGAAAAATAAATAATTAAATAAATGAAGAAAAGAAAGTTTAAAAAAATATAAAATGTCAATAACATAATTTTGAATTTTATATTTAAGGTCATTATTAATATTTTTCCCTTAGCTTTTTTCTTTTTTCCTCTGACATTTTTCACAATTTAAAAAAAATTTAAAATTTCTAAATCTACCAATTTCTTGCAGTTTGTGGAACATTTCTCACAAAGTTGGTCATTGCCTTTTTTTTTTAATTTTTTTTTTATAAATGTTTTGAAAAAAAATAAAACCAAATTCTTAGGGTTCAAAGGTTTATATACTTTTGAGGGCATCTGAAAGCAGCACAAAAAAGTGATGTCTGTCCAGGTTTCAAAGGGTTAATAGTGACCTTTTCTGCTTGCCTCCCCAGACCCTCTTGCCTACCAGGGAATGGGAAGACTGACCTTCAGTGGCCTGCTTAATTCTCTGGATGGAGTGGCTTCATCTGAGGCCAGAATAGTTTTTATGACCACCAACTTTATTGACAGGTACTGTTTGAGGGGGATTTGTAAACACAGTGTTATGGCGTGCTCTTGTCCAGGTAAAACAGGAAAACTTCTTGGACTTTAATAAAAATTAGGAGCAAAGATCAAATTAAGTAGTAGCAAAATGAACCTCTGGGTCTATATTCACAAAGCTTCCTAGTACAAAGAGTTGCTCCTAGTGAGAAAATGCAAAGAAAAGTCTTAGAATTATGACGTTTTCTTAGAATTTCCCATTAAAGTAAAACTAGATTCTTGTTAAGATAAACATTATTCACAAAGCATCGTATCCCACTAGAGAGCTCTTAAGGTGAAAAACTGTTCTGAGTAGGGAGGAGGACATATTAGATGATGCAGGGATAATGCTGGTGGTAGATAACAAAACACACTCATACACACATATCATACACCACAATGCCAGAAATAAAACAATCATAATCAATTCTAAAAATGTTACAGTGCGACAGTGTGATCACACAAACATTGTTTCACAGTCTCATATTGTGAAGAAAATGTCATATCTAGCTACAGGGTCAACCACACCTTCTCACTAAGATAAGACTTAGTGAGAAGTCTTAGTAAGACTGTCCATTCCTTGCTCCTAAGCTAGGACTTCTTTTTGGAAATGTTGTGTGTTGCTAGTGAACTTAGTAGAGCATTTAGCAGCTAAAGGGACAGTTATTTTTCTCTGTAGGCGATAGAGTCCAAAGACAGAGCCAAAAGAAGACTTAAATATTGGAGTTATGTGAATGCTAATGTTACTTTGTGCCTGCTTGATGTGAAAACAAGCAGCAGCTAGCTGACACATTTATCATAACAAGACATATATTTATAAGGTGATAATATGTTAGTATTGTGTTTTGAGCATTCAGTGCTGCCTCCTTGTGGCTGAAATATCAAATAATGTGTTATGAAAATATTTAAACTAATTTAAAATACCATAAACTATTATTAAAATGTCAACAGTTATCCAGTTACATTAATACCTTTTTAAAATGGATATTACAACCTACTTCATGGCTACCTAAAGTCTTTTCTGACATTTCACTGGTAAGTTTAACATTTAGGAGTATTTTGCATGACATTAACTGCCAGTCTTGCTTGTGATGTGTACACACAGGTTAGACGCAGCACTGATCCGACCCGGCCGTGTTGACCTGAAGCAGTACATTGGGCACTGCACGCATCGGCAGCTTACACACATGTTCCGGCGCTTCTACCCAGACGAGCCTGCCTCTGAAGGGGAGCGCTTTGCAGAGCAAGTGTTGGCTGCTCACTCTGAGATCAGCGCTGCCCAGGTACAAGGACACTTTCTGCTGCACAAAATGGACCCGGCTGGATCTATAGACAATGTCGCCCAAATGAAATGACGACCAGACTGTGAGGCGGTTGGAGACTGAATGAAGAGCAACGTGAGAAACTTTGGGTTTTACATTTTCAGTGGGAGTTGTGGTATTTATAAGAATATGTGCATTGTTGCCGGTACTCAGAAAACAAAGCATGTGTTGATATAAACCTCTCTCGTCTGCAACCTGTAATCAGCGGACCACTCTCTGTGCTCGTGCCTACAGTCCGTAAGACACGTGTAAACAGAAGTGTCCCCCAGCAGAAGAAGCCCTGCTTACAGGGCCCAAATTGTTTGGCAGGCTAACATGGGACAACAACTAAATCAAAGGTGTTCATGTTGTCTGGTGCTGCTTAATGGTTTGTGTCAACACAAATAAAACAATGACTTATTTTTCACCATGGCTTAAATGATGTTGTCAAATTCAACTGCAACATACTGTTTTTGGTCAAGACTGAAATCACATTTCAACTGCTTTCATCTATTACTTAATAAATGTTTCAGCTCATGTCATCTTTTATACCTTAACTGTCAGTTCAGCTGCTCTTATCTACGGTATAGTTCACATTTCAACTTCTTTCAGTCCTTTCGGCCGAAAACTACAAGACCACACAAGAAATCCTACAAAGCAGGAGCTCTCCTGTATATATATGCTGTGGGTCACCACTCATGTTTACATTTGAAACAGGCAAACTTTAACCAAACAGCACATTTTAAGACAAAAGCGACAAAGTGCTCACCCAGCCCAAAAGCTATGTAATCAGGAGAAAGTGTGTTTTGATAATCAGGAACATGGTTCTTATTATTTTAATTTTATGTGCAATTTTATCAATGAAAGAATACAATGACCCTGCATTTTATTGATTTGTTATTACTTAGAATTACATAACTTAACCAACACACTGCAAATGGATTTACAGCAGCTCAATTCTGCCTTACAGATGTTTGGGTAGACTGGCCCAGCCCTTGCTCTTGGTTGGTCCTAGAGTGGTGTGCTGGAAGGGTTAATTATTGTGTGAGACATGGCCCCTCCCTAATCAGCTAGACTCTTGGATATAACAGAAGCCTTGTGAATTTTCCTTTCTGCTCTCACCATGGCTGCATGGATTTCCCGAGGTGTGACTCGAAGGAATGGCAGCTGGCTGCTGCCGTGTCCTAATGCTGTGGCCCGAGTCTGCTCCAGTGGGGCTGGAAAACTGTCCTCTGTCCAGGGGGCCCTCTCTGCCTTCCAAGAAAAGCCTCGGACAGAAGAGGAGCTCCCTCATGTCAGTCTCTTGGTGCAAATATACAGGATGGTGTTTCAGGGTTTCTACAACCGTATGCATGAGCTACAGGTACGGCAGGCTGTACTGCATGGTTTCTGGATGACACACAGCGACGCATGACTGTTTGCACACATTCCAGAAATCCCTCATGGCAGCTATACTCAACTTGCTTTGCTTGGAGGCCACTTTTGCAAAACAACAGGAGGACAGAGGCCAGTCGCAGCAGCCCCATACATGTTTCCAGGATTTCTAGGACATTGGAATGTCTGTGATTTTTTGGAGATTTCTAGGATTTTAGCACATTTCTAGGATTTTAAGAAATTAATGAGAATTTGGGTCTTTTCTAATATTTCAGGACATTTCTAGAATTTAAGACCGTTTCTAGGATTTCAGGACTTTTCCACAGTTTTAGGATGTCCCTAGGATTTCAGAACGTTTCCAGGATGTTTTTGGCTATTTCTAGAATTTCAGGATGTTTCTAGTTTTAGGATTCCCTAGGAATTTAGTCCATTTCTAGGATTTTAGGACTTCTAGGATTTCAGAAAGTTTCCAGGATGTGAAACCGTTTCTCGGATTTAGGCCGTTTTGTGGATTTTAGGACATTAGGGGCTTAGCTAGGACCTCTGTTGGGGGATGTAGGGGATCGACCACTGGCACTTTATTTGAGAAGCTCTGTTTGGAAACTGTAAAAGTTCAAAACAATTCCCAGAGTGAATCACTTCATTTTTATTGTGAATTACAAAATGGTTGGGGGGCTGCTCGGCACCCTATTGAGGGCCAGATTTGGCCCGCGGGTGGTAAATTTAGTGACACTGCCTTATGGGCTCTAACTTTGCTTTGACTTGCTTGACATATAAAAAAATTTACTTCAGGAATTAGGGTGTGATTGCATTTGCCCACAGGGACAGTGCGTAATAGAAAATGTCTGGCTGGGCGGATTTCCTTTGTTCCCATAGTAACCTCAGAGAACAGTTTTATCTTACTCCCACAGAGGAGAGGATTATTTACAGGACTTCTCTTTAAAAGGTGAACAACATTCAGTCACACTAGTGATATCTGCTCATTAAATATGTTTCATTATACATCACAGAACATTTCATTGATGTGACAGATATTTAAACTTTGTTGGCTCATTTAAATGTATAAGTTCCTTTACTTTCTCATGCTTTTTCAAGATTGATTGGGTGCCTGTCCTCTCTTGCCTCATCTGTCTTGTATTTGCCCACCATCAGATCTATGAGAAACGGCTGTATGGACCCATATACAGAGATGGATTAAAACAAGTGTGTGTGAACACTGCAAAGCTCCTGGAGGAAGTACTGAGGAATGATGAAAAGTTCCCCACCCGAGGAGACATGTCTGTGTGGAAAGAGTATCGCGACATGAGAGGATTCGGCTATGGGCCTTTCACAGAGTGAGACAAAAATAATGAATTATACTGAAATACTGAATAAATTGCTCAGAATTGCTCCGCACCCGTTCTCCTGCGGCCACCGTCCAGTGTCGAAACAGTTTCTTGTAAAACTTTGAAAAACTTACTTAAGAGCTTTCCAGGGTAAAGTCCTGTCATGTGAGGAGGTGGGTTGATTGTGACCTGCTGGAAAAACTCAGACTGAAGCAGTCTTACCCAGGTGATAGGCTTGCCATCCACCTCAGAATCAGAATCAGAAACACTTTATTGATCTCCGAGCGGAAATTGCCTTTAGTTACAGATGGTCCCATTCAAAAGTCTTAAAAGAAGTAGGAAAGTGTAGAATATATCAATTAAATTTAAACATAAGTAATAATATAAAATAAATATATCTAAACTCTAAAGTATAAATATAAATGTACATTTTGTTCTTGTTTCTACTCCCCCTCCAACTGGTGATGACAAAGTCACCACACATACACTATCCTTTGAGAAATGTTGATAAAATATATATTAAATTTACAGTGTAGCATAGCTACATAGCTAGATGCTACATACATAGGATCAGCTAACATTTAAAGTACCTGGAATAATTATGTTTGGGACTATTATTTTACTTGCTAAGACTCACCCAGTGTATTAATGGTTTTCATACATTATGAGCTTTAATACGTTTAAGTTTCTGCATAATGCAAAGTTATTACATCATGAGTTGCTAAAGAGGCATCAGTATTAAACTGAGACTGTTTCATAACCATTTAAAAACTCCCTGTAGTAGCTCGAAGTGAACAAACTAAATAAACTAAAACTGCTTGTAATAATTATAAACTACTAAATAACATTTTAAAATTAAAAATATTTATCTGAGGTCAACTCCATATAGCAGGGAAAGAAAGCCAACAGAAGCTGGGATCTGAAAATGTTTTCACTGTTTTCACTGAAGTGAACAGTAACTGCAGTTCGTAAAAGCACTGCAGCTTTTCACTAAACCTGGGAACCGTCACGGGACAAAATATTCTCAACTAAATGTCCATTTAGTCACTCACTTATCTGAGCTTTCACCCTTAAGTGGATAAGCATATTTCTCAAAATGTCTAAATATTCCCTTATAATTCCGAATACTGTTATCTTCATTTTTCACAACTCAGTATCAACTGGACAAACAATCATTAAGTTTATTTATTAATTATTAACCTGCAAGATACACATTGCTGACATTTGGCTACCCTCTCCAAATCCAACCACATGCCAAACTTGTTAATAAACACACTCAACACTTTGTCCAGATGAATCAGTTCCAATAGTATCCTCTGTCCTCTTCAATCTTTGATTTTTTTGGGTTTTCATTGTGACTGCATTTTTGTTCCAAGGGATGGGGAGAAGTGGTACAACCTGCGGGTGATGCTGAACAAGCGCATGCTGCATCCGAAGGACTCTGTGCTGTATGGTGGGGTCATCAATGGTGTGGTTACAGACTTCATCAAGAGGATAAACTTCCTGCGTCAGTGCAGCTCGACAGGAGACATGGTGACCGACGTGGCCAATGAGCTCTATTATTTTGCACTCGAAGGTATGTAGAAACCCTTTCACAAGTAAGCTTCACACTCAGGATGTGCGTTTATGAGAGGTCAACCGAGATTTATTTATTGATTATTCGATATTGTTTGACATACTTATACCCCACATTTTTATTCCTCTGCACCGGCGATGCACGTGGCCAGAGGCATTGTGTTTTCGGGTTGTCTGTAAGTACGCCTGTACATCCGAGCGTCTGTATATCCGACATATCCTTTAAACACAATATCTTAAGAATGCCCTCATGGAATTCTTTCAAATTTAGCACAAACATCTGCTTGGATTAAAGTATGAACTGATTAAATTTTGGTGGTCAAAGGTCACAGGAATCTTGCATTCATCACATTAATGTAAACACGATATCTCAAGAACACTTTGAGTGAATTACTCCAAATTTGGCACAAATGTTCCAGTGGACTCAAGGATAACCCGATTAGATCTTGGTGGTCAAAAGTCACAGTGACATTACCAATTCTTGTGAATGCAATATCTCAAGAACACCTTTTGACAGAAACATTCACCTGGACTCAATGATGATTTAGTGTTTAAAGGTCAAGGTCGCTGTGACTTTACATCTGTCTCATTATTGTAAACACAATATCTATAGATGGCCTTGAAGGAGTATCCTCAAATTTTGCACAAGTTTCCACCTGTACTCTGTTGGCCAAATCTGTTGGCCAAAGGTCAAAGGTTAAGGTCATGGTGACCTCATACAACATGTTGTGGTCATAACTCAAGAAACCCTCAAAAATCACTTTAAAATTGCACTGACTGTTTAGATCTTTTGTGTGTGAAGCATCCATGTTTTCACAAACAACTTGACCAGTGCGCAGAGGCATGTAACCACATGGCGGTATTTGTAGTTTTAAAGAATAGCAAAGAAATAACAGTTTATTAGCAGCTAGTAAGGCGTCCAAGCAGACTTCAGAGAAGCAACATGTGCTGATGTGTCTTTGTAAAGTACAGAAAAATAGTCCCAACAAATTAATCCAACTTCAGCCTGTGTTTATGGATGCAACACACAGTGCATGCTTATTTAAGGATCCAGTGTGTAGGATTAACGGGGATATATTGGCAGACACTATACATATAATATTCAAACTATGTTTTCATTTATATATTATCACCAGAAACTAAGAATTGTTGTGTCTTTGTTCCCTTAAAACGAACCATTTATATCTACTCATGGAGCATGTCCTTTTCCACAGAGTCCACCATAGTCTTTCTACAGTAGCCCAGAAGGAAAAACCAAACACTGGCGCTAAATAGAGCCTTTTGCTTATGCACATTTTTGTAGAACCTTGACAAACACGTTTCAGTTGGCTGCAGTCTGCAACCTCACTGCTAGATCCCACTAAGTCCTATACACTAGACCTCTGAAATCCTGTGCCCTTATTAAAAATGAACAGTAAAATCATTCAAATCAAACAAAAATGTTGATTTTTATTTTCGGGTATCGATGCATTAATTAATAAAATTAAACTGATATGGTTACATAATGACATATTACTGTTTTGTCACATTTCAGCCTTATGGAGAGTTATTTTATAGACGGGTTCTGAATAATTTCTCATCCTAAATTTTAACCTTTGTCACTCAGGTATTGCCTCCATCCTGTTTGAGAGCAGGCTCGGGTGTTTGGAGAAGGAAATCCCTGCAGGTACACAAGACTTCATCAACTCCATAAACCAGATGCTCAGCAACAACACAATTGTGTTCATGTTGCCCAAGTGGAGCCGCAGTTTGCTGCCCTACTGGGGGCGCTACATCGCAGGCTGGGAAGGCATCTTCAGCTTTGGTGAGTTGGACAGAAGGAAAACACAGCTGAGGAGTTAGCTGGGTTGAACTTTAAACCTCACAGGGATTTGACTGTCTCTGCTATGGATCTGCTGCTAACATTGGTGTGTTAGACAGGGAAAATCTGGCAGAATCAAAGACTGAATGGACAAAGGATGAGGCAGGATTTGTGACAGCGTCAGCCATCATCATCATGCATAAGGCCTGCTATAGCCAGGTGTTGTTTTCACACTTTGGTGTTTGTACTGACGGAACAACTGCATTGTACTTGTGAATTAATGAGCTTTAGAACTCCCAGCCTATGAAACTACTTTTGCCATTAAGCGAGTGACCGCCACCTGAAGGGCTGTCTTTTCCAAAATATCTACTGTTTACCTTTTTTTTTTTTTAAATGAATAACAAATGCTTTTATTATCCTTTTTTAAAACTTGGAGTTAATTGTTAATTGTTGAAGCACTTATTTTAGCCAAAAAGTTGATCGACCAGAAGATGGACGTCATTCAGAAGCGAGTGGTCAACAACCAGCATGTGGAGGGTGAATACCTAACATACCTGCTCTCAAACACTAAGCTGAGCACTAAAGACGTGTATGGCAGCATTGCTGAACTTCTACTAGCCGGAATGGACACGGTAAATGTGACACCCTATCCTTAAAGAGAAACAAATGAATCAATAATTCAGGCTCACTCCCAGAATCAAGCCAGGTTTTTATGCCTAAGACCAGTGGAGAAGACATATTGTGGTGACATGGGAGACTGTGGTACAGTGTGTAGGATTTAGTGGCATCTAGTGGTGAGAGTGCGGATTGCAACCAACTGAAACCAATGTGCCAAGCATGAATGGGAACAGTCTGTGCTCACTCCGAACTCGTCAAATATGTCCGCTTTGTAAGTGCTTTCAGCGTATGAGTGTAATGCCAAAAGCCACCTTCCACGTCCAACCGGAACACAGCTGGATGGCACCAGATGAGAACATGTTTAGACAGAACCAGTGGTGTTATAATTCTCCGCTGTTGGATGGCTGGACCACACTGGTTGCGTCCACATGCAACACACATGGGTGGCATCACTTGAGAATGTGGCCAGACAGAACTGGATGCCTGCGCATAAAATCCAGAGGCATACCTAAAACATCATAAGTAGATGCAGAAGGTCACTGACAGAGCAGACCCATGTGATGAGTTGGGATGAGAACTTGTTGAGGGGAACTACGTTAGCCGACGCAAAAATGTGATATGTGAAAATGCAAATAAATCTTTCTCTATGGAAAACTACTGAAAACATGGTAATTAATATTATATACCATTTCTGCCCATAAATCCCCCTTAATCCTACACACTGGACTTTTAAATCAGTGTCATGCTCTGGCATGTTATTCTGTCTCTGTTTTTCATCTCACTTATTAAGCATTAGAATACTGTAAGGAAGTAAAAATGCTTCAAGATATCTCCCCTGAACAACTTAGCCTCCAAAGCCATGCCATCACTCATTCTGAATACGTCTTTTGCTAATCCTGATTTATTAAAAATGACTTTCTGAGATCACATCATCATGAAATGTCAAAACATAAGCTGGGCTATCATTCAGATTCCAAATTTTTCTTATACATGCATCTGAGGTACATATTTGTTCAGGTATGCATCTCTCTGCATGTTTACTTAATAATGTCTCTTTGTTATCAAGACCTCCAATACCCTCACATGGACTTTGCACCTGCTGTCCCAGAACCCTCAAACCCAGGACAGACTCTACAAAGAAGTGTCCACAATGGTGCCTGCAGACCAGATCCCCTCTGCTGAGGAGGTCACTCGGATGCCTTATTTAAAGGCTGTAATCAAGGAAGCACTGAGGTGAGAGTGGTCACACAGATCAGCATGTAAACTTCTGATTGCTGGTGTTCAACTTCTACAGACCACCATGTAAAAACATGTACAAACATGATACAGGGAAGGTAATCTAGATATGATTTTGTTTTGTTTTGATGCTTCCATTTTGGCGATAGCCATGGGCGGAGGCTTTTTGTTTTCAGGTTGTCTGTCCATGCGTCCGTCTGTCCATATGTATGTCTCTGAATGCGATATCTTAAGGGATTGAGGGAATTTCTTCAAATTTGGCACAAACATACATTTGCACTTAAGGATGAACTGAATAGATATTGGTTGTCAAATGTAAAAAGGTCAAGGTCACTGTGACCCTGTTTGTGTTAAGCTTGGCACACACTACAAGATTTTTGAAATCTTAACTGGTTTAGAAAATGTGAGAGACACTCACATAATGACAAATGCTGACAGATTTAACAGTTTTGTTCTTATTGTGTGTGGTGCACAACAAGATGACCAACACAACACACCTCAAAGTTACAGATTCCATCCACCAACCAGAAATCTTGTGCGGTCAAACTTGATTTTTTGGTAAACAAATATGGCAGGCCTCTGCAGTAGCAATTTCTGTCCAACTCCTCTCCTTATCAGTTTGATCATGTTGTGTTTTACAGAATAGGTTGTAGAAACACTCATGTTGCTTGCACAAATTAATGAGTTGGTCCTCCATTTCTGAGGTCCGTCTCACTTTATGCATCGCGTTTATCACTATTGCCATGTCTCTTGTTTGTTGTACTTCCGTCTTAAGTCAGCTTGCTTCCTGATTAGCCATTGTTCTGTTCCATGTAACAATCCATAGAGTTCGTGCTCGGCTGTCCTTGGTGTTGCCCCCACACAACAGTATTTCTGATCATAAATATTGAACATGCTTAAAATTTACGATTTCAAAATCGGGGCGGTCCTGATTGTCTTCTGAGCAGATTAAGGAGGATAAAATCACTCATAACACACCTCACACCACAGGAAAGTCTGGCGAGATAATCTTTAGAACCATCAGATAATCGGTCCTTTGCTGACTTTGGTCAGGAGGGGGGAATCAGGCCCAAAATCAACCTGATTATCATGTAGCGTGTGGCTCACTTTATTCAGGTAAACACAATATCTCAAGAAGGCTTTGAGGGAATTTCTGCAGATTTGGCACAAAAGTCCGCTTGGACTGGATTTTGGTGATCAAAGGTCAAGGTTGCTGTAACCTTGCATCATTCTCATTCTCGTGAACATGATATCTGAAGAACACCTTGAAAGCATTCTTGGTCCCGCGCTGCGATTTCTCTTAAATCTATCCAGTTCTCTTTTAGCAGGCAACCGGATCTTCATTCACTCCTCAAGGTCAAGGAGCTTTCTCCAGATGTGGTCAAAGTTTCTTTTGAAAGTCTCTCTTTTCCCAAGTTGGCTGGCAGTTATTATTAGGTTATTGCAAGGCTCATCATGTCACAAATTGTTTATTTGTCATTAACCCTTCCATTAGTACCCTTCTTGTGTCCTGCATAGTCATTTCCTGACTGCTTGGTCTTTAGCCAGGCTAGAGTTTTAGACTAAACATAATGAAATGAAATGAATCATTCTTGTTTTGCAGGATGTACCCTGTGGTTCCTCTGAATGCAAGGGTGATTGCAGAAAAGGAAGTTACCATCGGTGGATATAAATTTTCAAAGAAAGTGGGTCTGTTTTTTTTTTTTAAAAAAACATTATAGGCTTTTTGTGCTTGTTTTGTGTGTACTTTTATCATAACTTATTTTACAAAAGTCTGAGTTTCACTATTTTTGCTATTGGCTGTTGTCTCTCCAGACCCCTTTCACGTTATGTCACTATGCCATCAGTCATGATGAGGACACATTCCCAGAGCCGTCTACATTTAAGCCAGAGAGATGGCTACGTGATGGTCGTGATAGGCCAACCCCCTTTGGATCCATTCCATTTGGCTTTGGAGTGAGAGGCTGCGTAGGTCGGCGGATTGCTGAGCTTGAGATGTATCTGGTTCTGTTTCGGGTAAGTGACACTGCTTTGAAAGGAGGCATGAATGTTGGAGGAAAATTAATCTTGGAGGAAAGTGAATTGAAAAGGGGTTCATTTGGAGTGATGATGTTAGGTTTCTTATCACACAAATGAAAGAAAAATATTTGTATTTTATCATTTTGCACAGTGAAAGGATATGAGTTTTTGTGATCACATTTCACTGGAGCTGTACTGTGTATAATTCCATGTGACAAACAGATTGACTTAACATTAAGTTTTTATCACTAAATAAGCAACATCAAAGTAAAAATGTATATATTGAGAGATGAACTCAGATTCATCATAACATTCTGGTTCAAATTTACCCCAAAATGTACCTTGTGATTGAATTTTTGAATTTGCTACATAATGTTAGCCACAGTAGCTGTATGGGTAGTCAACTCATCTTATTGTAAGTTAGCAAGTTAACGTTCTATTACTTTAATGTGACTTGCGGCTATTTAATGAAGTGACATAATGTAGATAAACGTGACTCAAAGTAACTTTCATACATTTTCTTGTCCATGAACATGACTTCTGCCTGCCTTTGGCAAGAAACATGAGCAAGTGAGCAAAATATTTGACTGAAAATTATCCACCTGCAAACTTCTTTGTATTTAATGCAACTAATAAGGGGGCTAATGTATCTGTATGGTCTGAGGTCGAATCATAAAGTTACTTTAATAACATCATATTTTTCTTTCCCCTCCAGGTAATCAGGCACTTTGAAATCAAACCAGACCCCACAATCAAAGAGCTGAAAAGCATCAACCGCACTGTTCTGGTACCAGACCGACAACTAAACCTACACTTTGTGGAAAGAGGGTGAAAAAACTCGGTTTGATTTGCTTTTGCGGATGTGTTTGAATCCACATGTTGCATTTCAATGAAAAATGTGGATTTTTATGAATGTTTGGTGTATAATGAGTGCAAGACAGGTTTGAAACTTTTGCTTTAACAAATGTAAGTACATATAAAAGCCAGATTTAAAACTTCCAAAGAAAAGCAAGTATATCATGTTTTTACGAATGACATAAGAATCAAGAAAACAGTCATAATGTGGCTACATAGATTTTTTTCTTTGAACTCATTTTAACAAGGAAGGTGAAGAGTCATCATCTGAGCTTCAGTTTTCATATTTGTGATGAAGAGTAAAATAATATTTTTATAATCTGTGTTTTGTTGTTTCCCACTGACCTTGTACATTGCTCATTTCATTTAATATCAAAGTTGGCACTGCATTTAATGATTTAATAAAAACACTATAGAGGAAAGAATCTATTAACAGAATTTGTAATCCTTTTTTTAAATCAATATTTTTATTGGAGTTTTTCAACTTTAACAGATATTACATATGAATAAAATAGCCTTGGCAGCAAATATAATATACCATAAAATAAAAAGGCAAGCAACAAAACAAAACAGTTTAATTTTTCGTCAACTAAAAAGCCTACTGTATCTCTAAAACAATCCCTTACTTCGGCTTGTTACAAATATGAAATTGGATTTTTAATGCTATTACTACTACTACTACTACTACTACTACTACTACTACTGCTAATAATAATAATAATAATAATAATTTATTCATTCATTATTCATCAATTTAAAAAAAGGTAAAAAAAAAAAGTTTCCCTATCACTTCTCACTACTACTTCACAAATATACAAATATGAAATTGAATGTCAATAATAATAATAATAATAATAATAATAATAATAATAATAATAATAATAATAATAATAATAATAATAATAACAATAATAATAATAATAAAATAATAATGTATTAAATAAAATTCAACAAAACAATAACGTTGATAAAGTATCCTTATCGGTTCTCACCATTACTTCACGAATCACCCAGCAGAGGACGCCATAATTGCATGATGAGAAAACAGCTTTTAAACTTCAGTGCTGCCACAGGGATTTTTGCACTACAAGGACTGATCTCATACCAGTGGTTTGGCGAATCAACTGGGACTGGAGGTTATCTATGAGCACTTGCCACATATGGACTTTTAGGTCCAACAGACACACCAGCTAATGTCAAAACACCTGATAAAAAGTTATGTTTAAGTGATTATTAGGTTCTTTTCTTTCACACCATATCATATTTTGTCATAGATCGGTGGGTGGGGGTAAAAAGTTTGAGCAAGAGTTTGAACAATCAAGCCCCTCTGATTTTGAGTGACAGACTGAACCACCAATCACATATGGAAACCACAGGTGTGTGTGTGTGTGTGTGTGTGTGTGTGAGAGAGAGAGAGAGAGAGAGAGAGAGAGAGAGAGTGCTGCAGGCTACCTGTCTGTCTCCACAGAGTGTCTGCAGAGGGAAGTCACTTCACCTCAGTACGCCAATCAGTCAACGCGTGGTGCATGAAAACAAGTGCGGGAAAACTCATCGAAACATCAAAACTCTTTTACAATGCTCGACTGACATCGGCAATGATGCCATACCGCCTGCGCAGACCTGTCGCTTGTTTGAGCCGCAGAAAGTCACAATAAAGACCCCACAGCTGAGGCGTGAAAGACGGGAAACCGAGCGGTGAAGTTTGGTTTGAATGGGTTAGGACGTGTGCGCGCTCTGGCTTTTTTGCTCGGATGGGATGCACAGTGAGCTTCATCTGCTGTGAAGAGGACTTTCTGCAAATGCCTGCTTTCCAACATGAGGAGGAGAAGAAGAAAGAGAGCACGAAAAAGGTAAGTAAGTGGTGGTGAAAGTGCGTGCAGACACGATTGGGCGTCAAAACGAGCTGACAATGAGGGGGCTTGCGTGTTTATTCAGGTAGCTTCGCTACAGGCTGGACGTGTATATTTGCATGTAAATGTGTGCTTTATAACCTATTTGTTCATCTTTATGTCTGACATGGACACAGAGAAGAACTTGGAACCTTTGGTTCCACTTGATAAACTAAACATAAAGACTGAACCGAGTCCTCCAAAGGCAGACACTGACTATCAGCAGCTGTATGTTCTGTCAGTTCATATGGTAGACTTAAGTGACTGTCAAAAACGTAGGAAAAAAACATCAATCTACCTATATTGTGAGTCTAATACTTGCTTTGACATTAGGCATTCACACTGCTTCTGTGAATGAATGAGGTAAACCATCAACCATAATGACTGCAGAGGGCAACTCTGAAAAGTCCAAGAACAAAAAGCCTGGGGCCACCAGTGGTGATCCTACCTGTAGTGGTGCAATCAGGGGCATCATAGTTGGTGAAAAATGGGATGGATTACTCAAGACCCCAATGGGATTGGGACCCTCGAAAAGCCTGGAATGAAAAGTTTGAAGTTTGAATCAGAAAAATAGCGGAAGCTCTCTGAGGCTGTGCTCACCCCTTGAAAGCGCAAAATAGTTATGGCACAGGGATTTGTCTCTAAATGCAGCCTGAGCTTAGTGAGTGACTGCCTGCAGCTTGTTCTTATTTGGAAGTCATTAAATACCACCATTTTGTCAGTGCATTTGGCATAAGATACAAACACCAACACCTTTGCAGTGGTATGATACAACACAGAGCAGCGTCAGTTTGTTTTGCAGATGGATGGAAGGTTTTGCAGTGTTATTATATGGGACGGCGTCTGTTACGGCACTATGATACGCCGAGTGGGGTGTTAGTTGGTAATGCAGCTAGACAGAAGCTATTGCGGCCATATGATACACCGCTGGACATTGTCAAGTTGGAATGCTGCAGGTAGCCACTTCATATAAGGAGCCAGAAGGCCTTTATAGGGTGGTTGGGAGTGGTGGTGGATGGGTCCAATGAATCCCGAACTTAAACTCAGGAGCCCTATTTTCGCTTCCTGTATGATTGTAGAGCCAAACCATTACGTTTTCTAAACCTGACCACATGCTTTTGTTGCATAATCCTAACCATGTTGTTTTGTTTACATCCTCGTGTTGGTTTCCACATTATGGAACGTCAGCAGCAGATGCAGGAGGATACCAAGAGTGTAATATGTAGACACTAAAGTAAACTGACAAAGCGGCGATATGTGATGACTTGTGATGAAAACACTGTGGCTTTTGTGGCACCAATGTGCACTGTTATGTCCTTCCTCCAGAAATGGAAATTGAGGTTCCAAAAAAGGAAAAAAAACGGACTTTGTTAAAGATAAAATTAAAAACGGTGCTTGAGAGAGACATGGATCAAGAGAGGGGTGGGGGGCATACCACAACGGTTTATGCATAGAGCCCAGAATTTGGTGCTATGGCCCTGGATGTAATGCAAATAATTGACTGTTTCTTCCTTATACCCTCTGCTGGCGTGTCTGTGGTGGTTAGTTAGATGTACACAAGTTAAAAATGATAATGCTTTGCAAACAGAGGCTCTAGTTTCTGCCCTGTGGAATGTGTTCAGTAATCTGCACTGATTTCCCACCCTCTGACTGACCCAAAACCACACAGCAGACCATTCAGTGGCGATGTAGTGTGCAAGTCTTCCAAGCTCTGTATGTTGGTAAACAAGACTTCCATCAGCACATGGTCTACTTAATATTGCAGGAAAATCAGGTCATTTGTAACGTGATGTGAGCTTAGTCTAATCACGAAGGAGTCACGTTATGATGCCAAATTGTGGCTGTAATGGGTTTGTTTGGTGATGTTTATTTGGGGTTGATAATGAATGATTCAGGGCTTTTTCCAAGCTAAGATGGCATTTGGTTGGTTTTATTAAATGAACTGACAGATTGATTTAAACTCAAAAGACTGTGTGGTAATATTTAAACACTGCTGCAGTTGATTTAATCAGGCATGCCGCCATATGGACATAATAAATCAGAAGTTTTTATGATGCATCATAGTTTCTGTGAGTGTTGCTCACTAAAACCCAAGTGATATGCTGATATGTGCTTTTTCTTTTGGTCAGGGTTTACCGGTGTTTTCTGTGTGGCGTACATGGTGGTGTAGTGGTAGTTGATGAGGTGGTTTTACTACCAGGTACATCAGTAGAAAGGAAGTGGGTATACTGTACAGTATATTCCAATGGCTTTTTGGCTGATAGGTGGGTATACTCTAAAAAGTCAGAAAGAGTGGGGTATACCTCCACTGCACAACTGGGCGTACCCATCCTGCCCTATCAGATTAGCTCCAATGCCTCATCATCAGCACCCATCTTATTCTGAATATGCTTACCATGAAACTTCAATTATTATTTGCTTAAACCAGTGAACTCAGCAGGCTTATATTTGGACTAGGGTGTTAATGGGACAGGGTTTTAATTCCTTTCACTTAAAACTGTTGCTCAGCAAAGAAAGTGCTCATGGTTTAAGTCAATGAATATTGTCAAACATGAATATAACAATCTGTGCCCGTCAGTGACAAAAACAATTACTGTTAATGGATGTAAATTTATTGTGAAAAATTAGGAACTAAATTGCAACCATTATTCACTTGGACACAAAATATGGGAAAATAGGGTTCATGGTGGGAAATAGTTTCCCTTAAAGACTTCAAATGACTTAAAAGTGGAGACTTTATGATCCTGGACCTGTCAGAGTTTAAGCTTGGTCTCTTGTTACTACCACCACTTGGGGTGGCAGCAGCTGGAGGTTTCAACTACTTTTCGGTTTCATTCAGCCATTTAGTCGGACTTTTCAGCCCAGGTGCAGATTAGTTTTTCTCACAGTTGCAGTTGAGGTTGTACAACTGACTGAGGGTGGGGAAGCACATTCCTTGCAGCTGGTAGTTTATTCACAGGTGTGACAGTTAATTTGCTTTAATTGAAAGATCATATTTTGCTGTTTTTTTTTTAATGTTTTGTTTTATGTTTTTGCTGTATTTTATTTATTTATTTCTTCTTTTTTTAAAAAAAAATTATTAATATTATTTACATTTTTAAGTATTTTCTAAGGATCACCTATCTAGGTTTCCACCAGCACACAGACATATTGTGTTTATTTACCAGTGTAATTCTTGTGTGGCTGGGAAGTAACACTGAAGAGACACTTCTAGAAATCTTGGATGGCTTTCTCCGGATATGCTGAGCTGTCCGGTGGTACAGACAAACAGCTGGCACAGAGGCAGGGCTGTGGGCACATGCAGAGCTGTGGGAAATGAATGCCCTGACTCCAGCCAGCCGAGTTGTGGTTGAAGTAATGAAGTGGTGCTAAAGTGTTGAAAATAGTCACTCAAGTGAGGCTGCCAAGTGTCAGTCATGCTGTATAAACAGTCACTTATGTTACTTACAATTTCAAAGTAAGATTTCAGAGGGGGCTTGAAAATGTGGAGCTATTTGTTGCAGTTCTGTATGCTGCAGAAAGTAAAACTGAGGAAGAGACAGTTCGTGTAATTGTCCACTGATTTAACTTGAAGGCTGTAGAATGCTTTATGTGCTGAATGTCGGTGCTTACTTACATTGCCAAATGCTGTGCCTACCCTCGCATACCATTTGCCCGTTTTTTCATGCTGATGTTTTTGTCGGAGAGGTGCTCAGGTGCAGAGAAATTGCTTCCTGTCGTAATTGCTCCTTGTCTTTGTGTGTGTGTGTGTGTATGTGTGTGTGTGTGAGTGTGAGTGTGTGTGTGTGTGTGTGTGAGACACGCTTGTGGTTAGTGTCCCAGATGAAGAGTAGGGTTTGGCTGCTCCCTTCAGCAGCACTCAGGGAGGCCCGTGTTGCAGAACTTTGAAGAGCGATAACAATCAACCAGAAAGCAAAACCCCTATGTAAAACCAAAGTACACAACCAAGACTTTGAACCAGATGAGGGGGTCTTGTATAGGCTTCAGGAAGAATGTGCACTGCGTGTTTTGCATCTAAGGATTATTGTATAAAGGCTGTAAATGGACTGACAGGCAGAACAAGATCTGACTGCAAAGACACATGAATGAGAATGGCATTAAATTTTGTGTTGGCACAGTTTGCAAACAGGGACACCTTTTATAAATGTATTTACGCAATCAATAGATTTTGCATTCTTAGTTAAATGAAATTTAAAATTTATAGTTGTGGTTTATTGTGTACAAATGTGCTTCTTTATGGCACTGACTGCTTTGAAGCTTAAATAGTTGCCAAGTTAATGGATGTCCAAATCAGTCTTCGAATGCTTCAATTTTTCCTTTATTTTACAACTACAAAAACAATGAAGTAAACTGAAAGGATGTGGCAGCTGTCAGACACAAAAGAGACCAGTGTTCTCAGTGTAGAAGTCAACCCCTCCTCAAGCATTCTGCATTTAAGCAGTCTGACAAGGAAAAGAAACAGATGAAGTGAATTGCGGACGGTTATCCATGGCTGCCAGCTATAGTGAAGCACTTGCTTTGACACTGTGTGTCACCTTGTAACATCACTGTCACTTTAACTTCCATCTACTGCACATACTGTAATGTCTCAGTTGTCCTGAAATGACACTTTACTCCGCCACTTTATTAAAATTGTATGTACCTCTATTTTCTATTTGATCAGTATTTTTGTACAGCATATTGATCTTTTATTTATTATATGTTATTCTATTCCACCTTTCATGCATGCAACTTTTACTCTTGTACTGCTGTAGTACTTGAATTTCCCCCCTAGGGATCAATAAAGATTATCTTATCTTATCTTATCTTATCTTATCTAGTGATAAGGCCCAAACCACTGCATTCTGAGTTATTAAAAAAACTTACAGACACATTGCTTACAATAGTCCACCTTCCACCCTCTCTTCCCTCTCTCTATCACAGCATAATATCAGCATAATATTATCTAGCTTATCTTCGTCCGGCTGATTGTGTAGTTGGCATTTTGCTTGTAGATGTTAAGGTCCTGTACAAACTGTTTGCAAATTGAACATGAACCTCCAAAGACTTAAAGTTAAAGCACAGGGGAAGTAACTTAAGTTTTGTAATATTTTCCTCTGTCTGGATCTCTATATGGTGTATGTGGGTATTTTTTAGGGGGCTCACTTATGTATGTGTATGTATGTGTTTTTATGTGTTTTAATTGACTTTTTATGTAATCATGCTGCTTTAAAATCAGCCAGCACACCCTAGAGTTCAGACATTTGGCAGAGCAAGACAGCAGTAATAAATTGAGGACATGATTTAATCATGTGAAGAGAAATGGGACTCCATGTTGGAATGTCTGTCCCTCTGTGTCGTTTTCTGACACGTTATGAACCTGATAAGCCGACAGCATATTGACCCTCGGTTTCTGTTGCAGTGTGAGAGGGAGGGGTGTGAGGCATTTTAAGTACATTTTACTGCCCTCAAGATAAAGCTGCTGTATGAATGATATGAAGTTCACTAACCCTATCAGTAGTTTCACGTAAACAAGAGTCGAAACCCATGAAAGAACCTGTTTAGACCTAGTATTAACATGCGTTTTGGTGATCTGAACACAAGCGGACATCACTGTTCACACCTGTGCCTGTCATGCGTCTCCAGCTGACCACTTTTGTTCAGACTTTGTTAATGCCCCACTATGCGCTGTCACCAAATTAACCACCAAGGGGTGGGCCATATATCGAATATACTTATTGTGTCTCGACTTGTTCGCGGTGCTTCAAAAATAAAAGCACCGTGGGTCCTGCTCTGATTTGTTTGATTATGACAATACTTTTTAAAATGTCATTATATAAGTATTTAATTTTATTTCCTTACAATCATATTTAAAAAGATATTATGACAACAGCAGTATTTAACTTTATTATACGCCAGTAGCTATTTAACTTTATTCTACCTGCAGTTCATTCAGTCATTTTGTATTTTAGTGGTTAACATTAGTTTAAAAACATTAAAAAATATCAAGATATATATATCATGTATCGCAATATAGCCTTAAGATATCACAATATTATTTTAAAGCCATACCATCCAGCCCTACAACCACCATTACCTGTACTGATTACATAGTCCTTTTTGGGGGACACATCAGGACGCATTAGCGTTTACACTACAAAACATCTGTGGTCAAATGCATTGCAGACAACCTCTGCAAGTGGTTTGAGTGATCACATCACAATGCCTCTTGGTGGTTGTTTACACTCATATTTAGTGCTGTTCTCTTGTAATCGGATCACCCAAAACGCATATTAATACAAGGTGTAAACACAAGCTTAGTGGCTCCATGAGGCTTTACTCATAGAGTTAATTTTGACTATTAGAGGGCAAAAAGAGAGCAATTAGTTTCATTTGCGTCATGTTTTTGTTAACAATTACAGTATCTATTTGTATGTATGGTTAGTTATTGGTACCCAATACTTATCCCTGCAGGAAAACTAGGAAGAATTTGATGTTTTTCAGCCACTCTGTGTCACTACAATGTGTGCAGATGAACAGTGTTTGGCTTTCCCCCGTGTTGTGTGAGCACCTGGGACTCACTGTTCTTTTGCTGGCGGAGACGCCTTTCCCGTCATTTGGCGGACTTTTGCCGGGGAATGGGCCTGGAGCTCTGGGGCGCAAACGTCATTCATCTGCACACACTGCTATGACATCATAGTGTGGCTATGATCCCTGGGTGGACCCCATGTGTCACTTCTGTGAAGCACACAAAAGGAATTTGGATATTATGGAATTAGATTGTAAGTGCATTGCTTTTTTTCCTTTTAAAAATGATACACATTTTTGCAAAATAGTTCATCTTTGTTCATATTAATATCAGAATAGGCTCAGTTACTATTGTGTGTTCATTTAAACCAGGGGTGTGGCGATACAGCATTGTGTCACGATACTTTGCATTGCAAATTGATACACAGACAAGTATCAATTTTTAAAAACCATGTAAATGATTAAAAGTGATTGAAGTGGGAAAAATACACTGTAGACTTTATCAACTATGAAAAAAACAGATGTTGACAAAGTTTTTTTTGAGAACATTATTCGTAGTTAAAAAATTGAATATATTGCATTATATTTTTCGTGCAATACTACTACTTAAGATTGCAATAACACTGCATTGTGATTAAGTATATTGATAATATCACAACATGGTGTTTCTGGGGACTCTTATCCCAAAGTTAAACTTTAATGTAAAGTGGTATAGCTGAATTTTTTTTTTTTTTTTTTTTTTTAAAAGAAAGATAAAAGGTGTTGATTTTATGTCTATATAAAAGCTGGACAGAAGAAGCACAGTAATATTTAATGTTGCACATGATGGTAACTGCAACAACAACCATTTTTGTTTTATTTTTTTAATTTTGTTTTTCTTGGCAGCCAGAGGATTTCCAGAAAAGTACAGTTACAAAAACTTAACTTCAAGCCTGTTATGGCAATAATAAATCACAACACAATCATATGCTTAAAAGTAATAAATAAAAGTACAAGACAAGTCAGCAGGAAAACAAGCAAAAGCACAGAAGGATAGATAAAATGAAAAAGGCATTATGATTAAATAAAACAATAATAATAATAATATTAATAAATAGAAGAAAACAAGAAATAAAATAAAGAAAGAGGGGGAGAGAAAACATTGGGGTTCAAGTCCATTTCCATAAGATTCCTAATCAAGACAGCCACCTCTATACTGTGAATATTTTAAATCAAAATCAAATTCACACTTTGATCAGTTAGGTCCAAAATAAATAGAGAATGAATGTGTTTTTAGTTGAACAGTTAGTTTAACATAGGAAAATTGGACCAAAAAAAAAACAAACATAAAAATAAATAATAATAAAAATAAAAATGCATTCAATATAAATAAATATATAAATAAAAAAAAAAAGCGCATTTACTTATGACTTGTTATTTTGTTTACCCCGAAAAAACATTTAAATTTCAAAATGAAAACTATCTTGTGCTATCCCTAATGCCATGTTTCACTGGGTAATAACCATTTTAAACTGATATTAAATCTAATCCAGGACAGGTATCTGTCTGCCAGCTCTCACTGGGTTTAACGTAACAAACAGATCCAACTGTCAACATAAGTAACACCGCCGACTGTCCCTCCTTAAGAAACTAATCCTCATTTTAGTTTGATGCCTGTCAGGTCCAGCTTTCTATCTGCCCTGTTTCTGAATTCCCACCAAAGTGTCAGACGGCAGGCGGCGGGGGCTTTCCTGGGATTTGAAGATTTTCGATAAAGGTATGTGGTGAACTGAAAGTTACCTGCTGCCCCATATTGCATTCCAGTGGATGCTTTAGCTGCGGGGAAACAGTGTGTCCTCTGTGCTGCGTCTCTGGGGAGGCCTATCATTTCACTCCTACCTGCCGGCTCTGACCCGCTCATGGACCGCAGAACAAGACCCTCTCTGTGTGGTTCTCTGTGGAGAGGTGCCCGATGTGTGCCTAACCCGGGAGAGGGGCTGGGATGCCTAAGCAAGGTTAACCCCTGTCATTTTACCTTTTAATGCCCGTGCACACAGGAATTTAACCTCTTGCAGACGTTTGTGAATTTTATTTCACAGTGGGACGCTTCTTTAAATAGACCTGTTCTTCACATGACGGTCTGCTCCGGATTTATCATGGCGGTGGTATGTAGAGGATTCAGCTAAAAAGAAAAGATATCAAAGACCTTGTTTGTGAGCTCAGTTTTTGTACCTTACCTGCATCTGTGTGTCTTGATGTGGTAAACCTCTTACACACGCTGCCCCAAGCAGGTTTAACCAGCCCTGACCAGCGAATATCAGTATGATTTACCAAACTTTAACAGTCACACTAAGAAATGCCAGTGCAAAATAATATACATTGTAGACAGAGGATTATGTTACCAAAATGAATCAATTTATTAAGAAAAAAAATGTCCCCACTATAACACATTTTAAAAAGTGCAAAAGTCAATGTAAAATAATAAAAATCTGAAAAAAGTAACATTATATAATATGAAAGAAATAAATTAAAAAAAGGAGCAAATTAAAATGAATCTAGTAAAAAAAATCAGTATAAAATATATGGTAATAAACAAAACAAATTGTCAGTGCTACATAATAAACATTTCAAAATAAAAGTAAAAACTTCATAAATAAACAAACAAAATAAATATTGAAAATAAAGTTAAAAATAAATACAAATAATAAATCTAGTAACAAATCTCAATTCTAAATATCAGTTTCATTAACTGCTAATATCATATTGGCCCTGAAAAACCAATACACTAGATGTGTGTGTTAGAAGGCAAATTATGAGCAGAAATCCTGCAGTTTGAGCCAACAGCTAGCATGGAATCGCCTGATAATTTGAGCCTTTTTATCCATTTTGGAAGTCAACTCCTTCCAACGGCTGGCGGTGAAAGGATGTGTGAATCCGATGAGCGGATATTTCTTTTCCAAACAGCCTTTCAAGACATTACGGACTTGGTGATGCGTAACGTTGCCCACAAAGCCTGTGAAACAAGAAGATAATGGGACACAAAAGGCATCCATTGAAGCTTCTTAAAGTGTCTTTAATTCACTTGGCAATGCACAGTGGATAGAATGACAGTCAGAATGATAGATTAAGGCGCAGGGCAACTGTATTTTCCCCCCAGAGTCATGGTTGTGTGCCCCTTTTCTTGGAATGTAAAGCAGAGGCCTAACTTCCACCTCAGACCTTGTGGCATCAGTGCAACATAATACACCCCGTTTAGCCCTATACCATACACGTCTGTGGCTTTGTGCACCCCTGAATGTGGCCTTTATGCTTCAGTTTTGTTGATATTTCTCTACGTGTGGGGGGATTTTCTTGTCTTCTCCCTAATACTTGGCAAGGCGATGTGGCGTTTTGCTCTTGGCAACGTCCAAATCCCACAAAGTCTCACTCTGGGGGCCTTTGTAGCCATTCACAACACTTCCGAGTGATGGACAGGGAGCTCGGCTCTCCCAGGTCGCATCCTTTTCGACTCAAAACGCGTCTTTGTGGATCTTCTCTTTTCCCGGGGTCTTTTTCACCGAGGTCGGATGCCACAGGGCTCCGAGGGTAATTACTGTGACAGTGGAGCAGAAGTTAGGCCGGGCTACCCAGGTCGCCCAATCATGTTTTCATCATCGGGAGAATGTTTTTCTTTGGGGACGTAATAAATCCCCCTTTGACATGCTGCATTTACTCTGAATACACACAGGAAGAAAGAGCCGAGGTTTTTTTTCTCGCTCTCTCTCTATTTTGCACCAATGCTTGTAACAAGCTGAGGCAGATCATTGTTGCTAGTTCGCCCTCACTGGTTTTTAAAAGGATAGGTTTGCACTCTTACACATTCCGCTGCGGAGGAATTTCATCGGTATTTGCACTGGAATGTGGTTTCTCACTGGACTGGGAGGGAGAACGTAATGGGCATTATTAATTGTAGCCATAAAGTGTCAAATAAACATATAGATGACTCAGTGTCACAGGGGAAGCTGTGTAGAAGATAAATGGATTGTATAAGATGAATCTTTGGGCAGTGACCAAGGCAAGAACATACGCTGTAAAAATGGAAGTATATGTTCTGACTAAACCCTTTGAAAACTGGATCGACATGAGTTTTCTTGTACTACATTCAGATGTGTTTCACAGGCATTTAAACTTTAAAAAATGTGACCAAGTTGGGTTGATTTCTTTTGAAAACATGGGGAAAAATACAGTACGCATATTGGCAAAAAATTTCCTGCAAATTGCAAGAAATAAGGTAGCGCTGACAAAATTAATAAAAATTAACTTAAAAAAGAAAAGAAGAACAACAGAAAGATAGGGAGAAAAGTATTAAGGAAAAATAAAACAGGAAACTAACTAATTATAGTTATATATATTTGGTTTGATTTCTTTTGAAAACATGGAAAAATGCAACACGCATATTGGCAAGAAATATACCGCAAATTGCTAGAAATTAGTAAAAGGTGACAAAAAAATGAACTGAAAAAGAAAAGAAGAAGATAAATGAGAGGGAGAAAATTATTAGGAAAAATAAAACAGGAGACTAACCAATTCTAATTATATCTTTAAAGTTAATTATATTTACATTTTTGGGACATTTTCCAACTAACTAAAATACTACTAAAACTAAAAATATTCAACTGTTAGATATTTTTTGGGGGGCAATGTCCATGTAACATAATAACATATTTATTCTCTATAGCTGGTGAAGCAACGTTGCTGTGTGTGATATTTTGTTTACTGTTACATATGTGTCTTAATTTTCCGCCCGCTTTCCAGCTCTTCCTTCATGTATGCCAGTTAGCTGAAATTATGTTTGAAAGGAGTATAAATGTCATATGTCTGAAAAACGCCGGACAAGTTGGGCGAATAAAAAAACAACGACTTTGAGTCCTTGAAAAGTCATGGAAAAGTTTTGGAATTTTGTCCAGGAACATGTGTGGGAACCTTATATTTGTTCAACCTTAAAAAAGTTAGTGTCTAGTTGAATTTGAGAAGACAAGTTGTATCATCACAAGATTACCTCAAAATTGAGTCAGCCTTAAATTTTAAGGCAGCCTGGACACTAACTTTTTTTTTTTTAACTTAAAACAAACAGCGTATACTTCTTTGTTAATGTTTTCGGAGACACACATTCCTCCACATGCATGCTGTTTTTCTGTCTCCAGTGCCTTAAAGACAACACTACGGGGACACAACAGTTGATTGTCCTGTAGGGAAAGTTTGTCATGCCGTTATTATTAGTAGAACAGGAGTAGAAACCCAATAGCCCTCCATAAAAACCCCGGCACATGTTCAACGTTCTCGTCCTGATCCCTGTTAATGAGAGCGGGTGTGTCCCATCCTAAGCGCCGGGCAAAGGAATCTTTAATTAAATCACACTCTTGGACCCGATGTTGCACATGTGTCACACGCGCCTGAAATCCTACACAAGCATCAGCGGCGTGCCACACATTTATATCATATACACAGGCTGGGAATTTATTTATGGTACCCCCAAATGCTGTGTTCACACTGATGCTGAAAATATACTGATTCTATTTCATAAAAGGCGATAACATATGTCTCATGAGATGATCGGAATTTGTCTTCAGATTTAGTTTTATCTTTTTATACTTACATACTGGTCCCCGTAATATATCTGGATATATTAGTCCATTAGTCAGTGCTGTAAATCTGTGGGCAGGGCTGCTTTATAAATGGCTTTGGCTTTATGTTTTAAGTATCAATGTGAGGAAGAAGCATGATTTGTCAGGTATTTTAATGTTATATCCTAATATGTGCTTACTAAAAATGTCTGGATTAGCATTGTTTTCCCATCTACACTGAACATGAAAAGATGCATTCCTAAAGCAATTTTATTAAAAAAAGATAGAACATGAAATTGTTTCGTTGAAAAATGCAGTCTAAAGATTAGCTGAAGCTAATAATGAGAGGCAGTCTGTGTTCAAAACATTGTGACAATATATATTTTTTTATTAGGGGTTGGCCGATATTGTTTTTCAGGGCTGATACAGATTAGTAGTGCTTAATGAGGCAGATAACTGATATTTGAAACTGATATGCATTTACAATAAAAATGAAAATATTTCAAGTCAAAATTTGGAGTTTGGAATATGTATAACAAACACCAACACAAAACTTTGTTTAAATGCCTTTAACAAATGTTTAATCAAAACTGAAACTTTCAGCATCATATACAGTTCCCAACAACTTTGTTTTTTAAAACATTCTGTGAAAATTTGAATAAAGAAGTAATTGAATGAAAATAAGTCCCTGAGGTTTTACAAAGTAAAAGTTCCTCCCATACTTGCATTTATTGCAGAATGCCCTCCCTGGTGTTGGCTGGGTGTAATATGCATACTTTTTAATAATTAATTTTATCAGCAATCATTAAAATGAAATGCTGGTAAAGACAATCAGCAAAATGCCAAATTTGGGCCCCAGTAATCTGCCAGGCCGATAATCTGTCAACCCCTACTTTTTATATATATCTGAGATAGATACAGATATAGAACAAAATTCCCTCTTTGTGTTTCTGTGGCCACTCTTTGAAAATGCATTTTGGTTTAACTACAAAAAGTTGGGGTCTAGGCTGCCTTAAAAAAATAAATTGAAGGAATTTGAGAAGACAAGTTGAAGTCAATTTGTAATGATTCAACTTGTTTTTTCATATTCAGTCAACTTGAAAATTTAAAGCAGCCTGAACAGTAACTTTTTCAAGTTAAAACAAATTGGTTATTTTTGACATTTAGCGGAAATTCAACATTTGAGTAAACTTTTACAATGTAAATTCTTCTTATTTTTCTGATATGTATATCAATACGATAACTCAGCAATAAACTAACAGGTTGGTTTGACCTGTGTTGTTTTAACTCTATACAGTTGTGCATGTGCATGGGACATAAGCAACTGCATATAATATTATCATTATAAAGACCAAAGATAAGCAGCAATAAGATTAAATAACTGCAGCAACAAGGCATTGAGCATAAAAGCCTTTGGTCTTAACACAGACCAAGTTTCTTCATTTCTACATGGACTTTCCCAGACTGCCAGAATAGCATATTGGATTACCTAAATTGAGGGGTTTTACCCCTTAAGCCCACTTCATTTTTTTTGACATTACAGTTGTCATAGACGTTCTGAGAACATAATCTGCTGCTTCTTTGCCTTCTGCGTGCCTGTCTGCCTTGGCAAGCCTTCATGGCATGACTCTGAAAATAGCCTGAATACCTTCGCATCATTGTATTGTGTTGTCAGTGACTGGTAATAACTGTGTAGCAACTCAGGTTCGGGGTTAATATTTCTTTGGATATGCAAGCTGAGTACTTCTTGACCAAACAGGATGGCTGGATTGATTCAGAGTAACATAACAAGTTACTGTAGTGACAGAAATCACATATCACTGCCGTCATGTGGCTGCGGTAATGGATTTAACAGTCTGTAGTGAGATAAAGAGCCTTTAATCAGTGTTAGATGAAAAAGAGCGAGCTGGTTTAATGGCTGTGCTATCAGTTAGCGGCTCTCCCTCCACAGAAACACTGTTTGGTATCACATTCCTTTCTCTGCACTTTCACTTTTGTGGCACATTCCTGGGATCTCTTGGTCATTTTGTGCGATTGTCTTGCGTCTTATGTTACTGTAGCCAATCCTTTAACACCTGCCATCTGCGTTTTTCACTTTAGGCTCTGAGATCACTGGATTTATGGTTGCCAAACTGAGGGCCGAGGCACTCATTTACATGTTCTGAAAATAGTGCAAGCTGTAAGTCTTGAGTTTATTTTTGTAATTCTTTTACTTTTTAGTGAAGATTTTTGATAAAAAATATTTAAGTAAAAGCATTTGCAAGCATTAAAGGGGAAATATGCCCATTATACATACTTTTCTTAGGCCAAAATACATTGGTAAATATTAACAATTTGCCTAGATCCAACGATTCAAGTGCTAAAAGTCATGTCTCCAAATATTGATTTAACTTTTCCAGGTCATATAAATAGCATAATGGCATTCATAATTAAGGTGGTGTTCCCCTTTAACCCTTTAAAACCTGAGCAAATTGGTTTGACTTCTTTCAAAAACATGAGGAGAAAGGAATGAGCAACTTAGTGAGACATGCCCCAAAAATGACCAGGAAATAGGTTAAAAAAATTAATTTAAAAAAAGTAAATAAAAAAGAAAAAAAAAGAAAATGAAACACAATGACCCCAAAAATATTTTAAAATTTTGAAAATAAAAAATATGTATACACTTTTTACATAATTTTAAACATATAGTTATAATATGTGAGACATTTTTCCCAAGAATTTTTTTAGTGCTTCTCTTTTTTTCTCCGTTTTTCTCTTTTTTTCCCCTCTTATTTTATTAGGTAATTTTCTTGTCACCTTTTACTAAAATCTTGCAGTTTCAGGGACATTTCGTACCAACTTGCTCATTGCCTTTTTCCTCATGTTTTTGAAAGAAATCAAACCAATATGCAACCTGAAAGCATGGTGTGACAAGTGAGAGACTGCAGTTCATTCATTTTTCAACACTAAAAATGGTGATGATGTTTCACTCTTCATTCAGGTCAGTAACAACTAAGGGGTCCTTAAGACAATTTTTTTTCCAAAAAAGTTCTCAAGAGCAATATTGAAAGGGATCCAGTGACAGTCTGAATGATGGCTCTCGCTCACAAAAAATCAAGACTGAACGAATTCAAACTCACAAAAATTTGTTCATATGAATTTGAATCCTAAACTTAACTGTAGGGTTGATGTTCTGTCAGTTTGCAATGCCAAAGTTGCCTCTAGTGTTGCCACCTGTATGATAAATATGGTATTTGTATGATAATTTTGCCCACTGTATCATCAGAAATTCCAAAATAGCTGTAATGTACAATAATTTGACCATTGTGACACTTAAAATAAGCAGTTTAGTTTACACCTGCCGTTTTAACTCATTCCATGGCTCCTATATCTGTGTTTATACATCATTTTTCATATGATCTTGTAACAGCCAGTCGTGTCAATAAGCATGCTGGGAAAAAAACCTGATGTCAGCTGTGGGCTGAGCCGTGCAGACTGAGAAATATCTTCTCTTTATAAGGCAGTGGGTATGGTTAGATTTGTCAAAAAGTTGTTTAAATACTTGTTTACTAGTTATGTTTAAAGTTATGAATTTAACCTATTTGTTCTTGTGATTGTGACCGGCATATGATAATTTTTCTCAAAATACGATAATTTTGAGCCTCTGGTACGATAGTTTTACATTTTCAATCTGGCAACACTGGTTGCCCCAACGTTAATGTAAGGCAGTTACATTTTACAAAGTCAGCACACAGTTTATTCACAGCTTTTCTAACTATGGTGGTTTGTTCCACTTGTATACTAAAAATTTTAAATTTCACCTTATTTCATATCATTTTTTTTTTACCCTTTTTTAGTGGTAGTTATAATTTTTGGTAAAAATATGATGCGGTAGTCTGAGGTTAACGACACCCAACGTGGCAGAAGACTGCCTGTAGTTTTTCCGACACTGGCAGCAATACTGAAACGTTTTAATCTGAGGATTAAGTTGATAACTTTCTGTCCCAAAACAGTAAATCCAAACACTTTTGATTCTTCATGTAGGCTTAAGTCAGAGCCAAAAACTATTTACAAATGCTCTTTGGTAACCGTCTATCTAAAATACCAGCCGTACTCAAAGCACCACAGATCACTCTTTGTTTGATTCAAGTCTGTTCAAGTCTGTAAATCAAACACATCAAGATGACGGAAACTTGTTTGCCTCACATTATCTCAGAGACTGGCCAAACATTTGCATTTCCACGACTCTTTTTATCTGCAGGGGAAAACCACGTGACGCTGTTTGCTTGGCGTCTGGGTTGGTCCCTGCCATTCTGACTGGAGACATGAAAGGAAGACAACCAATAAACAGTGAACGCATTCCTTCTTTCAAACTGCGGCTGGTAGCCAAAACAATGGCAGAGTGCTGTATTTTATCAGAAGATGTTTTTCTTACAATACAGCAGAGTAGTTAGAGTAGTTCAGGACTACTTACAGTACAGTATGACTTAAATGCTACTGTGCTTTTTAAGCAGTGAATGGGGACATATCAGTTGACTTTATCTGCCTTTTAAACTGTGATTTATGTGCATAATTGCTCACAAATACCCGTGAATTTAAAAGGCACTATTAACATACTATATGAATCAAAGTGTTAAACTTTGTATAAATAAGGGATAGAGTACTCCTTTACCCCACTGTACTAGGGATGCACCAATCGTGAGATTCTGGGCCAATACCAAAAGGGTTAACCGATATTGGTTTTTCAGGGCCAATACCAATTATTAGTAGTTAATGAGACTAAAACCAATATTTGGAACCGATATGGATTTACAATAAAATGAAAATCTTTCTGTCAATTATTAGAATTTGGAATAGAAAAAAAATCCTACTCAAAACTTTGTTTAAATGCCTTTAGCAAATGTTTAATCAAAAGTAAAACTTTGAACATCATATACAGAAAGTTCCCAGCAACTTTTTTTTTATAAAGTCAAGTGAAATTTGAATAAAAATAAATAAATATTAATAGCTCCCTGAGGTTTCACGAAGTAAAAGTTCCTCCCATGCTGACACTTTCTTTGCACTTTTTAATTAATTCATTAAAAAATTGGTGAGCCACCATTTCTCTAGATGTGCTATGGCTGACAAGCAGCTGAGACAGGCAGAGTTGATGCTTTAACTTGTTAAAGTGCGCTGAAAAAAAAAACCAACGGGTTCGGCGCTGATCACTCACTGCTGGATCGGCCCGATGGAGCTTCCTAATTATCCAATACCAGATCCAGCAATTTTGTCAAAATCAGGACCAATATTCGATCTTAATATCGGATCAGTGCATTCCTAACCATTGGTGCTGCTGCTGCGTAATTGGGCCCATAAAGCAGGTGCACTAGAGACGTCTATTGGCCGAGCCAGCAAATTTCAATTTAGTGCTAACTTGGGAATGGGGATGTGGTGCTTCTATACTTTAAGAATGTTACTGAACTGAATGGATGAAATTCTTATAGTGGAATGAGTCATTGTTTAGGGGTTGTACTGTTAAAAATATTGATGTATGGTTTTTTTAGACATCTTTTTGCCAATGTAAGTCTCGGGGAAAAAGTCTTTTTCGTCCCAATGGCATCACGTGACGGACTTGGGAGTTGTAATTTCACTAATTGGCCACTACAGAAATTGGTTTCAAAGCCTCATGGGCTTGGGCTTCCTGAGGGCCAGATTGAAGCCCATTAACATCAGATAATGCATTGAGAAGAGCTCGGTCCTAAGAAATAACCAAAACTTTTCTAACTTTGGCAGAAAATGTCGTCTTCATGTAGGACCACATGGCTGATAATAAAAAAGATAATTAAGAAAATAGGTTTTCAGGGACCTTTAACAACACTTTTTTCTACAGGCTGGAATCATTTTAGCTGTTCAAAGTGACTGGCACAAGTAGGACGGACATTCAGTATTAAGATGCTGAAGCTTTCTCTGTAAGCCTCTTCCCAGGGGGGCTGAAACATGACACTGACTGACAGAAAAGTGACACGAGTCTTTCATTGATGACTCTTTATTTGCTTATCTATTATGCTCCGAGAGATGTAGCTCCTAAAATACGGAAATGTTACCAAGTTATAAAATTTTCTAAGAAAAAGAAGGTTCTTTTCTTCTTGAGCACTGAGTGGTTCCAATGTAAACACCAGTAAAAACTCCCACGCTGAGCTGATGGCTGTGTAATGTCCCATCGCTCTCCTGCCACAAGGTCTGTTTCTGAGAAGTTAATTCAATTAAACCAAACAAAAGGCCACTGGCACCAATAAAGTCTGGGTGAAATGTGAAGCCATGCGATGGACGCACACACACAGTCTTGTGGCCAGTCAAGTGTGATTTACATTTGCATAATGCCCGGCTAGTGGGCAGGCTCTCCATCGCTGTGGGTTACAGTTGGTGCTGCGAAGGAATTCGACTCTGTGTTTAGTGGGTGTATCTTGTCTTCTGAAGCTGACAGGCGGGGTGTCACCACACACATGCACAGACGCAGACACACACAAACACACACAGACACACACACAAACACACACACACACACACACACACACACACACACACACACACACACACACACACACACACACACACACACACTTTTGTATCACTATACTTATGAAGACCCTATGTACTTCCTTACACTCATAAACCCTTATCTTGACCCTCTTCTACAGCTTGTAAGTCCAAACTTTGTTGCATAAACTACGAGTGGCATCTCGTAGATTTCAGTCCAGTTCGATTTGGCATCACCTGTAGTTACTGGTGTTAATGTGGTTTGATTCTACAGAACGCTGAGTTCAAAACTAATCTTTGTTGTGTGAATAAAGAGGTCAAGCAATAATTGGCTTTTTTTCCATCATTCTGTGAGAAGCTGTGATCTGATTTAATGCTGCAACATTAAATCAGATCAGCAGGGCACCTAGAAAGAAGTTGATTACCTCGCCAATTTGGAGGTGTGCATCCTGTCACCTTCAGCTTTTCATTTAATTTTTCATTTCATTTCTGTTGTTTAAGTGTGTGTGTGTGTGTGTGGGGGGGTTGTAATTTGTCTGTCGATCAGGTCAGAGCTGATCAGATTGATGGATGATCAGATTGCTGCAGACTTTCAAGACTGAGCAAGTAATTAAGTTTAAATTTCACTGTGCCTGGTGTTCTGCTGCTCCATCTGTGCCCAGAGTATGCTCTGCTCTCCGAGAGTGTTGTACAATCATTACCCGGATGGTATCTATATTCCAGTAGGGCTTATAATGAATGGTCCAGCTCCAATAGCATAAAAAAAAGTGGTGGCAGATGTTTGAACTGTGGTGGGCTACCACTGCAAAATGACTGGCTTCATTATCAGAATTTGATTAAATCGGTGCGATAAAATTTCAAAGGTCTAAAACAGCCACACAATGACATTATTTTTATCACCATTCAGGATAGCGGAGGGCTAAACCTGTAGTTAGCTGCTCAGCCACCGAAAGTCTCTAGTGCGACTGCTCAATGATGCGAAAGATCCAGTTCATTTCATACTGTGAAAATCAAGCTTTTTTACTTCATGTAATACTGAGCAATTTTCATAGGAATGCAAGAGATCACTTCTCCAATAGTGCATCCAGTCCTTTTTATATATCCATAAAGCGAAGCTCACTAAAAATCACTTTGCATTTACAGTGATTACATCATAATAAAAGTTAACTTAATTTTTCCCTTGTCAAAGGCTTTTCATGTGAAGCTGTAGCAGTAGAAAATGTTTGGCTTGCATTAGCAGTAACTTAATACAGCATTTTTCCCCCACAAACTATCAATCAAAACATTAGTCATAATGCTGAAAAAATATGTTAATATTGCAATACCTTTTCTGTGGGCCAAAGCTTCAGTCACCATTGTGTCACCTCATTGAACAATAGTGACTTGACATTTATTAAGGTGGAAATCTTTAAGATTACTCCGTTACATCTTACTTTAATCTTAACCATTAATCCAAATCCCAGAATCATCATTGCAGCTCACTTTCTTTGGGAGTTTCCTCAAAAGGACCCTGACTGCTTAACTATGACTGCTATGAATGACTAATTTTTTTACTTTAATGTCTAACTGAACTGTAGAAATAAACACAGAGCTGAACTTGAAGGCTGGGGTGGCTTCATGCATCTGATCAGGGGTCAGTTTAACTAAACTTGCAACATGCAAGCTGTGTATTGTAACCCATGATCGTTTTCATACTTGGGATTCATGCAGGAGCGTGTGAGAGTCCTCTATGATTTTTCTGTGGTTTTAGAACTAGAGCCACTTATGAAACATGATATTGCCACTATTGCCATATGCATGTAAACAATGCACATAAATTGCTTTTGTCAAATGGGCCCGAGGATGCTTCCCAGGATTCTTTACTATGGAAGTGTTTGGCCAACTGAGAGTAGACCTTTGGGAAGATACAGGACTGCAGATGGTCTGGGAGCTCAAGGATTCTCCAGGAGGTGATGTCGGATGTGTCAGTGGAGATATTATGAGCGGCTTTGTTTCATTTGTTGCCAATGAAACTCAAACTAGGATCAAAGGCGAAAAGCAATGGTGCATGGAGATTTTTCGTCCCTGTAAAATGACAGAGAAATCACAAAAAGTTGATGAATTGAGCTTTCATGCAATTTTGCAAAGTTGTTTTTGCACTCGTCCATGTTTTGCCAGACTCAGTTGGTCTTAGCAGTCATCACTAAAGACATAAACCATACATCTTGAGGGAATATAATTTTGCCTATCATCCTTGATATTTCGCCAGCATTTTCCACATACTTCATCATTTCTTGCACTTGTGGGTTGTGTGCATGCACTCCGAAAGGATGCTCTAATCTGCTAATGACGCTGCTACATTTCTTGGAAATCCTCTAAGAAATTATTGACCTCTGACCTCTGACCTGAGTACATTGGTTATAGAGAAGAGGTCCACAGGGTTTGTCTGATGCACCGCTGTCATGTTTGCAGCCTTGCCAGTAACGTCAGCCTAAAAACAGCTTGCATGGTTATCAGTTATCTATTAGATTTCCACCACTTTTCGAGTTCGTATGGTCATGAAAAACTTGGAGAGATCATTGAATTTGCAAATATCTCCATCCAATATTTCCATTCCTGGGAAAGTTTTGGAAAAGTTAAGATACCCTAAGAGTTTTGAGAAGGTAATGGATTTTTTTTTCCCACAAACCTGTATAATAACACATAATATGTCAAGGACCTTCAGAAATGTGAAAATCCAACAATAATATCTGTTTTTACAATTCCAGGCTATGATAAATTGTGATTCTTTTCTTTGAAAGGATGGAAAAAGCATTTTTTACATCCTTAAAATCCCTTATTAATAAAAAAAAATTAATTATCTTTTAAAAATAAATAAATAAATAAAACATTTCTTTAAAATTCACCAAAAACATGCCTTTAAAAGCTGTGAGCCTGCGGGTCTGGGAGTCATGTTTTCTTTAAAAATGACAGTAAAATTAATACAGAAACAGCCATTTAAAATTGCATTCCCCTCCTCTAAATCCAAAATAAAAAACATAGGTTCTTCCCCAGTACTTAAAAAGTTATTTGTCCCTAAGTCCCTAAGTAATATTCAAACATTAAGTTCATATCCTGTTCTGAATTTATATATTCTTTAAATTATATAAATATTTTTTAAAAGCTATGATAGTAAAAAAAAAAAAAAAAAAAAGATAAGGGGCACCCAGTAGCTGAGTTGGTAGAGCGGACGCCTCATGTACAGAGACGTCCTTGGCACAGGTTCGGGTTTGGCACTTTACTGCATGTCATCTCCTGTCTCCACCTGTAACACTAAAGCTGTCTTATAAAAAAGAGGCACCCCCCACCCCCCTCCCAAAAAAAAAATCTAAAAAAAAAAAAAGAAGAAAATGGATTGTCATTTCAGAGAATGTATGGTCTTGAAAAATTGCCCTAAAGTCATGGAAATATCATGGGAATTTATCGGTTAAAATGTGTATGAACTGTGACCACTAAGAGGAAGCCGTATAGTTTGGTCGCTGCTAAGTGATTGTAACATTTGGTGTTTGTGGAGGACAGAGGCCAGCAGGGGGCAGACAGTGGTGTGATTTGTTGGCGCAGTAAGCCTGCAGCAGTTATCTGTAGTCGAGAAACGACTTGCTGTAATGTGATGTTCATGTGGTTTAATCACAAATGACAAGTGTGAGGTCATGCAACATGCGCTTCCAATTTAAAGCCGTGCCTTTTTGCCTTTCTCCCCGGCACACATGGCAGGGAGGAGCGCTCACACAACGCACAGATATTTCAGACACTCCTTTGGCAGCAGCGTTCACCGGGGCCTCACGGAGGCTTAACACTCTGAGGAGCGATAACAATCGGGGCCAGAAAGTAAAACCCCCCCATGTTAAAACCAAAGCACACAGCCCACACTTTGATCTAGCTGAGGGGGGGTTTGGAGGGGCTTCAGGAAGAATGAACCCTGTATGGTTTGGGCTCAGGGCTTCACAGTGTTTACCTACACATGCATGGACAGAGACACATTCTCAGCTCACTTGTAACAGTTAACAACAGGATTCTTTTATTTGTCTTGAGGTTATTAAGTTTATGTCAAACACTTTGTGTCTTTGTGAAAATAAAATGCACACAGACATACTGTATAAATACTAGGGGTAGGGGAAAAATCGATACAGCATAGTATTGTGATATTTTATTGGGCAAAATTGTTTTGATACACAGACCCCAATAATTGATTTATTTTATTTTAATTATTTAGTTTTTCCTATAAAACTTGTTAATATTACAAATACAAATTTACTTTTGGGTAGCCCACTAGATACAGTAGATCGCTTTTTTCAGCCAAAAAGATACATTTTGATGTGATAAAAATGTTAGTGGTGAGAAACTTTATCTTTAAAAGTTTATCTTAACCCTTGAAACCTGAGCAAATTGGCTTTAAGTCTTTCAAAAGCATGGAAAGAAAGCAATGAGCAGCTTAAACAGAATTGGCCAAAAAAATTGCAAGAAATTAGTACAAAGAAACAAGAAAATTACTTAAAAATAAGCAACAAAAAAGAAAGTAAAAAACAAAAACGAAATACCAACATAATAAAATCCATAACAATAAAAATATCTATTTCCCTCTGTGGCATCATTTTAAATATATGAGATTTCTAAATATAGTTTTTCCCCATCCCCCAAAAAAATATTATTTTGGGATTTTTTTATTTATTTATTTTCTTTCTTCTTGTCACCTTTTACAATTGATTTAAGCAATTTTTCGGGAGTTTCATGTGCCTTTCTTTGCATTTACCCCATGTATTCAAATAAAATCAAACCATTTTTTTAGGTTTCAAAGGTTTAAATGCTTATGAAAGGCATCTGAATGCAGAACAAGAAAAGTGACAGGTGTTAAAGGGTTAATAGATAAAACAGATACTGACAAATGTTTCCTTTGGGGACATAATTAACAGGTAAACAAGGGTAATCAGTATATTGCAATGTATTGCAAAAATATGTTATCATAATACTCAGCGGATCGCAACACATTTAAAATTGCAATAATGTGTCTTGACTTAAGTATTATGATAATATTGTAATCGTGGGTTCTCTGGTGATTCCCACCCTTAGCGTGTATGAATTTAAATACATAGAGCACAAACATACATATACAGAAATGGTAGGACTTTGAGATATTGGCCTAACACAGAGTACACATGAATTCAGATGGTTTCATGACTCATGGATTTTTGAAATCATTATTTAATGCTTAGCATGTGTGTTAGGATTGAATTATGCCTCTTGGACCAGTGTTCTTTCAATGTGTGTGTGTGTGTGTGTGTGTGTGTGTGTGTGTGTGTGTGTGTGTGTGTGTGTGTGTGTGTGTGTGTGTGTGTGTGTGTGTGTGTGTGTGTTTTGCTAATATGCCCTCCTCTGAGGCGAGCAGGCTGCCTCTGTGTCTCTGCAGCAAAGTAAACATTGCCTTTTTCCTTCCAGACCTTGTAAAAGTCGTGTCCAGAGGAGAAGAGTAAACTGGAAGAATGTTAACGTCATATGTGACTTCTGTTCCTCTGCACGCTCTGCTTCTTAAGTCCCCTCCTCACTCATGGACCAGCTGCAATGAATCTGTCAGGTTTGAGGTGGTCTCCATTAAGGGTCTTTTCCAAAAAAAAAAAAAAAATTATGGAGAAGTGTGTTAAGTTGGGAGTTTGGCTACTTGGTTAGGGGACCTGTTGCAAAGAGATGACCTCTTCACCTCTGCTGCCGGGACCTCCAGTGTATTCATTAATTTGCCTGAAAGTTTTCTACCTTTATTAGTGATGGGGAAAAACGCTAAATAAAAGACTTCTTTGTAGCTTCAATGTTGGTCCCACTTTACCACCTCATAGCACATAGTCAACAAAGTCAGAAGAACGACTTCCAACTGGGAAAACTCCGACCTTCTGACATCACATGAATGCAGCAATGGTCTTAAAGGTACAATATGCAGGAAAACAGAGAAAAACAAAAAACATTGTAGAGACAAAAATACAAAAATGTGAAAAGTAGTTGTCAGCACAAGTATTTACTACTGCTTATTAATGCGCAGCTGCAGACAGAGACTTAGAATTTACATATTTGTCCTGCTATTAGGTTCAATAATCTGTACTTGTCTTCATGGATTTAGAACAAAGATTTAATTTCTTGTTGCCTATTTTCATATTCAAGGCAAAAGTACAAGTACAAGGTAGAATTGTCTTTTTTCTTAAATGTGATTTAAGAAGAAATGAAATTGAAGTTGACCTTAAATCCTGCTACATCTATTATGAGTTTGTTTACAAAGTTTACATGAGATTATTATGTTGATTTGTATTATCTGGTGATTAATCACTACCAGGTTTCTGGTCTCTGTTTGATAAAGGTCACACCCACAATGACGCAGTAACGCTGAAGAAAAGGGCTGAAATGCGTCCTTTTCTGTCTGCTGCTGTGCATTAATAAACAGCATTTAATAATTATCGGCGAGTGCTGACGACTTCTTGCAATTCTTGGGCCGGCACTCTGGACACTTTGAAGGATTTGTGACACTACTTCTTTTGTTTCCACTAGAAGTGTGTGACTGTTCGGCCGGATTTTTTTCTTATTTTCTTCTTATTTTGCGATAATCGGGACGTTCCTCGGCAAAGCCTGTGATTGAGGTCGGGACGTCACAGAACAGTAACAGCCAGGTGCCAGATCGTCACCAGCACGCATCCAAAAGATGGCTACAAAATCGCAGCACTGAACTATAGCCCACTTGGCATTCACTTCCGTCTTCACTTTCGTGGGCGATGCTGCTTACAAACAGCTCACGATACCTGCAGAACGTACCTTTAAATGAAAATATAAAATTGAGGCCGCACCTCCTCATCAAGCATTTATAGAAGTTTCTTTGTTCTGACAACAGAGAGCTAGAATTCGTCATAAAAAGCAAGTCCGCTCTGTTTTACCACTTTAGCACTGACCTTGGCAAAAGAACAAAAAACAAAAATCTCAAAAGGCAAAAAACAACAGCTCCTGGTATTTTCACTTTCCATGTTATGATCTCCTGACACTACTTTTCCATCATGCGTGTGTGTGTGTGTGTGTGTGTGTGTGTGTGTGTGTGTGTGTGTGTGTGTGTGTGTGTCTTTCCTCTCCCCTTGCTAACAATGCATCTCAGGAAGTATGTCAGGATAAGGGCCAGACTGCGGGGCTCTCTGTGGTCACTGTGTCCAACTTTGAGGGACAATAACACAGTCCCGTTAATCCCACAAAAGCTAGCTGAGTGTTGGGGAAAGCTGTGGATCTGTGAAAGGGAATTACTGCCCCAGGTGTCTTCAAAGAAAACTCTGAGATGTCCCTCTGGCTGGTGAGTGCTGTTGCAACATGTCGTGTTTGAGCGGTGGGTGGTCAGGAGGGTTCGCTCTCAGCTGGAGGTCAGTCCAACTGCAGCCGAAAACCTTTAGGCTGAGTTAAGGACTCTGCTGGTGGTTTTGCTTGTTTTATGTCATCTTACCTTAACTTCCAAGTACACCATGGATTTTTTGATAGATTTTATGACCTTTTTGGCAGTGGCTGTTCTCCATTCATGCAGTTGACTTGATATTGACAGTTTACAGCCGACTTTTAACAGATTTTGGGTTCCCTAGTTTGTCAAATCTGAATCTAGTATTGGATACTTTTGAGACTCTTATTGAACTTTTAGCTTTCAAGGTGCAAATAAGTCAAGTTCAGAGTAAATAAATCCAAAGATCGGCATAAACACTTAAGTCTTAACCCTTTAAAAACTTGGCAAAATGGTTTGATTTCTTTCAGAAACATAGGGAAAAGGCATTGAGCAGCTTAACAAAAAAAATAGTAAAAAGTTACAAGAAAAGTATATAATATATAATAATATATAACAAAAGCAAAATAATCAGAAGAAAAAAAACAAGAGAATGGCCTTGAAAACTGCTAAAATGTTAAATATATAATGAACATTATTATAAATAGATTTGTTGATTGTAGATTTTTCTTTCATGTTTCTTTGATAATCTAATAATACCCCCTTTTAAGACTGATTTTCAGGTCATTTTTTCGTCACCTTTTACTCACTTCTTGCAATATGTGGGACGTTGCTCATTGTTTTTTTTCTCCATGTTTTTGAAAGATATATACTTTCGTGGAGAAGACAATCCAAATAAAGACATTATGTGAAAGTTTGATCAAATTACTCACAATTTGAGAAACAATTTCAGTCTTTGGAACAATTTTCCCAAAACTGTTGTGCTCATGAGCTTTTAGGGAACACCAAACCTGTAAGAATAGCTTAAATATTGTAAATATGATGTGAAAATACTCCTTTTAATGGAGTGGTTGAAGTGTAATACTCAGAGTTGTTTAATGGTACCTGGATGATTGTTGTACATGACACTCATTGTTATGAATGTAGCTACGGTTCCAAAGTCTCCAGTGGGATCATTTAAAGACAGTTTCTGTCTTTTTGATTTGTTCTGTCCTGCAGACAGCGTAGTGTCCACTTAGTGGAAATAAAATATGCAGTCTTAAATGAAGTTGAACCCGTTTTGACCTCACAGATCAAGACAGTCTTCATTTGGCCATATGTCTCTCTCTCCCTGTCTCTCTTTTGTCCTGTCCTCTGATGTGGAAGTGTCACTCTTGGAGGTGTCCGTACAGCTAATTACTTTATAGCCGGGGACAACGCAGTAACTTTAACGCTGATGACTGCTTTACAAGGGGCCGTCCGCCCCTCACTGAAGGGGGGCCCACGTCTGTCATTGACTCTTATGTAATGGTCATCCTCAGCTGGTCGAACACAAAGCTTCTTTAATTAACCTTCATTTAACCTGTAGTGTCTCCTTTATTTATTTCACTTTCTGAATGACTACCTGAGTGCACATTAACATGAAGAAGATGAATGTTAAATGTATGAATGAATGTTTTAAGCTTTGCAAATAAGAATATTCAGTCTATATGTAAACTTATTGGGTGTTCCTGCAGTTTTTTTTTTTTTTACAAAGTGATGAAAGACAGGGCCGGACCTTTTCATCACCTTGGCCTACATCCTGTTCATTTCTGCTGTCTGGGCTTTTATGAGGCAGCTGATGACTGCTTAGAGGCCTTCGGTGTTTGAGGCCAGTTGATAATTGCTGCTTGAAAGGTGAAATGGTCACTGTGGGCACTGTGTGTTTGGTGGGTGCTTCTGTGGATTAGAATGAAAGGTTAAAAAGCTCACGGCTGCCCTTTGGAATTTATAATTGAATCCTCCCAATGGAATTTTTTAAATAAGATATTTCACAAAATATCATCAAAACTACAATACTGCCAAGTGCAATATCCAAATCTCAGTAGCTGCAATTTTCTGATAAAGGTAAAAAAAAGTTAAAGGTTTGATAAATTTAAAACTATGACTTTCTGTTTTTTTAAAAAAATATTTTTATATTTAATATTTAATTCCTGTACACTGAGAGCAATGCTAACTGGAGTCAAATTCCTTGTTTGTGTAAGCATACTTGGCCAATAAAGCTGATTCTGATTCTGAAAATTACCAATCTGTTCTAAATAATTGCAGTATGATTATTTTTACATGCTGTGCCGGTCTAGAGTGTAATTTATGTCTCTTTATCTATATTTAAATTTTATTTTTACAATAATGTAAGAAAAGTTTTCCTCTTGCTTTCCACTTTGTGACACGTTGTTCTGTATCTCACCTGACATTGACAAACACCATGAAATTTCCAGACTTTAGTGAAAGTGATGCAGAACACTTAAACCCACTGACCCACTACAGTATTTCATGGTTCTAGAAAATCGGTTCTGATTTCCAAATGTTTACCATTGCATGGCATCAGATTCAGATTTTTTTTTTTTATCATTTCTCACCAGGCTCCATTGTTATAGGTCAACCCTGCAGTATCACATGCATGCAGTCGCTGAGATTTGAACCTGTGCCTGGTGAGCTTTGCAGCTCTTTGTGCCTCCTCCTGTCTGAAGAAGCTTTGGGTTAACAGATGGGATTATATCTCTCCTTAAAACAGGACGCTTATTTGCCAATTTGCCAAAATTGTTTCCATCTGCCGACTTAAGATAGAGTTATGTCTCTTTGCTTTGTTTAAAGAAGAAATGAGCTTGAACTCAATCCCCCGTGGCTTCCTGCCAGTGTGCTTGTCTTTGCCAAGCTCTCAATCACCCCTCCAAAAAAATGGATGCCGTGTTGAATCAATAGTGGGAGGGGCGGAAATAATTGCTGCATTAATCACAGCCACTTTGCTGTGGGCAATAACATGAAATGCATTTAAACAAATGGAGCGCCAATGCAAATGTTATTATAGGATACTCTATTTTAAATTGGTTTTGCATTTGCGGCAAATCTGGATATACTATGGATGTTAGTTTATATTGTGGGAATAACAGTGTTTTACAGCAGCCACGAGCGCACAGGGTGTAAATTAGCAGCATGATGTCACTGACATCGGCACTGTGCTGCTGACAGCTGAAACACTTCTGAGCTGACATATGGGATAAGGTGAAAGCACACAATTTAATCACAGAGTGTGCAGAGCTGCAGCGTAGCTCCGTGTCTGCATGAAATAAGTCAGATGAGGGGGTGGCTAACTGGCACTAATAATGAATACTTTGTTTAATGATAATAACTTTATTGATATAGCACCTTTAAAAACAAATGTTTACAAAATTCTTTGACAGACTAAGCAAAGGCAGGAACTCTGGGAGTAATAAAATGAATGTTAGTAAACATGCCAAACAGAGAAAGGTTTAAAGAAATCAAACAAAAGGACAAGAATAACATATGAAAACGAATGATCAAAAAACAAACAAACAAAAAAAAACAAGCAAGTAAACTGCCTTTTGAGATTTACCTGTTTTACTGCTTTTATTCCTTTAAGTAAGAAATGGACAAAGTTTTTTTTATGTAAGAATAAAAGCAATAAAAGATGATCAAAAAATAATATAGGAAGACGACATCACATCAGTGGGGATAACACTAGTTAAACAAAGATAGATAGGTGTAGATAGAAGTAACTAAATTAAGAATGAAAGGATGATGAAAACGGCATCAGAGGGATAAAGAACAGATATATAGAGTAAGAGCAGTGAAATGAATAGAGAAAGAGAGATAAAAGATGGATATATAAATAAACAGACATATAAAGGTGACATCACATAAAAGTAAGTCTGTAAAAGCGAGTTTTAAGAAGTGATTTAAAAGATGTTGCAGATTCTGTGCGCCTTATCTCCTCAGGCAGGTCGTTCCAAAATCGAGGGGCCCTTATGGCAAAAGCACGGTCTCCTTTAGATTTTCAGAAATGTCTTTTTAGACCCACACACGCTTTAAAAGTGATCAGTAAAATCTTAAAATCAATTAAAACAGACAGGGAAGAGAAGCAAGGATAGGGGTGATGTGATGTTTAGTGCGATATTTTTAATGTTTATATTCCACAGACCTATTTATGATAATAATAAACTCCCAGGCGAGACACATTGTCTCTTTATTGGTGCTTTCTGCATGTAGCTTCTGGGTAATAGCCAATCAAATTAAATTGATGAATTGATACCACCAGCTGCGACCAAAACATCTCCGTCAGCCTCCCATTAAAACCATGACCGGCCACTTCCCCTCTTATTCTCTCAGGAACAATGACCCTTAACTCTCTAACCTCTTGTCTGGTTTCCTAGAACGGACAACAGACCTGACGTGGCCAGATTGAGACTTTCAAACCAGCCTATTGTTTGTGCTGCAGAGAGGCAGGAAGTGCGCATGATGGTGTACTCTGAAACTCCTCTGTCCTGTAGCCAGTATTGTGTAATCTTTTTTACCGTGTATTAGTGATGGGACTGTGCTAAAAACCTTGTTACCTAGCTTCACCCTCACCAAAGTGTTTGTAAGTTACGCACAGAATATTGGCTAACTGCTGGTTACTCTCTCAAAGGACCTTGTCACAATGTTATGTTCTTGTAGAGAATTTCTGTTTGGAATCAGTTAATTTAAGTGAAATGGCCACAGAGGCTCTTGGGCATAAAATTGAGACTGTTAACTTACTTCAAACTATGTGAACAGGACTGACTGCTAAGGGGATGGAGAGCTGTAAATTAAAAACAGACTCCTCTTTAATCCAAATAAATGTGTTTACACAGGTTTTCTTTAAGAATAGAAAAAATGCTAAAAATAGACTACAGACCATTTTACCATTGCCAATAGACAAGGGCTGTGTACACGGCTCTGCAGCAGACAAGCATGCCTTTCATTTTTTTTTAACTTGTATGTCACGTTCAGTATTGAAGGCTGCCGGAAAACAGGTGTCGTAGATGGAAGAAAACAGCAGGGAGGCCAGTGAAAATGTTGTGGTTGTTACTGATGGTGACAGTATGGCCATGCATCCATTTTGGTGCCTGTGTGTGTCCTACTGGCTAACTGCACTCATAAGGCAGTTACTGCTGATAACAAAACAGTAGTGGTGAAGACGCGTAGCAGTTTCTGGTTTCTCTCCAGGTCAACACTGTTAGCTCTGTCAGCACTGTTCCCACTGTTGGCACCATTTCTGTTTTAAGCACTGTTGGCTGCTTGCTCAGTTTCGCCACCTCCATGAGAGCCGTGTGCATACAACCTCTGAATCATGTAAACACTTAGAATATTGCGTGAAGCTCCTTTCAACGAAACATTAAACCACAAATCCAAAGTTAATCCATGTATCTCATAGAAAATAAAAACAAAATTGTAGGTATCAAACCCAAGTGGCTCATTCTGATGACACTCATTTCTCTGTGAGTGGTTTTGTGAGCAGCACTGCATTGGACCAGTAGTTGTAAAGATGTAGATGAGCAGTCTGAACATTACAACATGTTTCAGTCTGCCTTGCTGCAGTGTTTTGGATGTGTATCTGGAAAAGGCTGACCATGAACAACAGGACACAGCTGAGAATACACCCAAATAGGGCAGTGGGCCTATCTCGCAGTGTTTTTACCAAAAAGTCAGAGGCTTCCTTCTCTCATTTCCCCAAAAGGAAACAAGGAAGGGAGCTTCCTGAGCAGTGACACGATCTGCAACAAGCTCAGTCTTTACAATTCTATAAAGATATTTGGTTAATGTTACATTTGCCAGAACAAAAAGCCAAATGTTCTAGATTGATTCAGTTGTAAATCTCTTGATAATTTTATAGTTTGAATTTGTGTTTTGGGATTTCTGTTTTGGAAATGTACCAAAAAATGCAAGATATTAGGAAAAAGAGATAGGAAGATTACTTAAAATTTAGTTTTAAAAAAGAGAGGAGGATTATTAAAAAAAAACCCAAAAAGGAAAAAATGTCAAACATATTTATAATTATCATATTTTTATATATAAAATTGTTACAAAAATCATATGAAATAAGTGCTTTTTTAAATGATTGTTTTCAGCACTCTTAGGTCATTTTCTTGCTTTTATATTTATTTCCTTATTTTTGAACTTTTTATTTCTTATTTTCAAGTAATTTTCTTGGAACTTTTTTTTTTTTTTGCATTTTTTTGGGCCATGCCTAGTTAAGTTGCTTATTGCAAAGGCTTCAAAGGGTTAATCACATACATGTTTTGTATCCTTCAGTTTTGAAGTAGTTTTTCCATGTTGTTAATATTACTTAAAATTCATTCATATGCCCTCCAAAGTACACATGCAGTTCAATTACTGGCTGAAGCAACTGATGCGGTCCTCAGTGTTTATGTTAACCCCTTCAGACTGCATACAGGCTCAGAGGCTCCACTGGCCATTCATGATTGGTTTGAGACTGCCCATCTTCATTAGGGCTCCCCTGACAGCTACAAATATACCACCCTCCACTGAGAACATTTAACCTCCCCAACACATATGCACTTTTTCAATCTGCATCTCTTTTTATTTCATATGGGGTTGCATTTATATATTTTCTCACGCAGTCTCCTCTTTTTCCGCTGAGGCTTTAACTGAAAACAGACAGTTTTCATAACACAAGCTGTTAGTGCCTGCAATGTAATTTGTATTTATAGCTTCATTTTAATAGCTGGAACTTCACTGTTATTCCACTCAACACATCTCATATTCATTATCTTGCCCTCTAAGCCACCCCCCTTTTTCTACATTAAATTGCAGATCCCCCCTCCCCTCCTCCTTTTTCCATCACTATAAGTGCCTCCTTCTCTAACAGACGGCTCTGCCCGACCCACCCCACCTCCGCCCACTTCTGTCTTCCCGTCTTCTAATCTTTTTTTCCTCCTCGTGCTTTGCATGGAAGAACCTGCAGCATCCAGAGAAAAGAGGAGGCAGGGTGGAGGGATGCTGCAGGGATGCTAGGCAATAAGAAGAGGAAAGATACATTTAGGGATGAACTCCTCAGCTACACTTGGAGGGAACTTTTAGTCACTAAAACCAACAGCTTGGGTCTTGGTACCTCTGGCCAGCGGTTTTGTTGGACAGGCTAGAGAGGGAGGGGAGACGAGGAGTGAGGAGTGGCAGCTGTTGTACAGGAGAGGACGTGAGGAGATTTTCAGGAGAGAATGGGCGGACTAGGCTGGTGTCTTGCCACAGTCTTCAGTTGGGCAAAATTTTTTTTCTTCTGCATCTTCCCGTTTAGGAAGCAAAGGAAAAGCAAAAACAAGGTATGGTTCATATTTTAGATTTAATGACAATTAGGAGCATTTCACGCGAGCTTAAGTGTTTTTAATTTGATTTTCTTTTTACTCAGTTTAATATTAATGCACCTGCATGTTGGATTTTGCTTCAGTGACTGTGTCAGATTTTCCTGCTTGTAATACAGAAAACAAATGTTGCTTATTGCAAGAACAGAGCTGCATGAACTCTGGGTTGATTGAGACAAAAAGCAGTATTTTTAACTGCCAACTGCTTTGGCCCAGACTATAATATCTTTTTTTTTTTTTTTTTAATGTATTTATTTGCGCCATTAAAAAAAGTGACAGAAAACAGGTCAAAAATACTATCGCAAAACAGGTGCCACAGAGGTTAGAAACCCAAATTGGCTCATAGAAATACCTCACCAGAGGTAATACAATAAATTACAATTAATGCAAATATCTAAACTGTTGAAGACATTGTCAGGAAATATTGAACAGACAGTCATTATTCCCAGGGGACGAATCCTAATAACTTTGGTGGGCCCCTGACTCTTCCTGCATAGTGTCCACATGGGGTTAACATTTGAGATTTTCAGGGATCGTCATTGTTGACTGCCACTGGCTTAAAGGCAAGGAATGCACGATAATATCGGTGTGTCATCAGCAGATATTGGATTTGAAATGGAATATCGGAATCGGGCCAACATGCTGATTTCTGCAGATATTACAAACTTAAACTTGTACAAAACATCAACTTTTTCTTATATTGCACAATAAATGATTATTTTATACATTGAAAAGCATTGCATTTTATGTCTCCATCTGCTGGTGGGTCATCATGATAAGATTATGCATAATATGATGTTGATTTCACTACAGAAGAGAACTGATGATGACCAAAATTATGTGGGTACGGAAGTGGATACGCTTATGTTGGCATTGGTTATCAGCCAAATGAGTTGTTATATATCGGCATATCGAATATCGGCAAAAAAATCCAATATCGTACATCCTTACTGATGACAGTGGCTGTTTTTTTCTGTTGTGTCACATCAATTCTGCACAATAGCAGGGCTCGAAACTACTGGCATCCCTCCATCAGGGTGAAAGGACACATCGCTTTTTTTGTTTTTCTAATTATTTTATAATTGTTCTTAAGGGAGTGCAGTTAGTAACATTGTGGGCTGCATGCAGGGACCATCACAAAGTGATATATTCAGTGCCATTAATGAAAAGTATTGACCTTATGAGCTATAGCCTTGGACACAGGATATTTTACATGTTGAGATTTTAATCTCTTGCATGACCTCATCCCCAAATGTCTCAACTTTCCACCTGTAGTTGCCAAATGACAATGGAAATTAATTATATTAATTTTTGTGTGACGCCCAGCTAGTGATGAGCACAGAGGATGAGACAGGCCAGAGAGATAAGCACATTAGGACGCACACACACACACACACACACAGCGCAGGATATTGCCAGTTTGACTCGGGCACTTTTCCCGATAGTAGGTCTGTTCTGTTGAACAGAGCCATTAATCTTCCAAATGCAGCCACTGCTTTTGAACACAAAACCTCACAGTCACACACACACCTTGATGTGCACACACCATTCATCTACACACCGAGCTCACCCCTAATTAAAGCAGAAAGTGTTTTCAGTCAGTGGCTGTCTGGCTGCAGACACATTGAGGGTCTTTAGCACGCGTCTTCCTCTCTGGGGGTTGTGCATCTTCCTCTGCTGGCACTTTGATGGTCTCTGTGCCCATGAGGTGGTGTTCAGAGGGGACGAAGACGCACTTTACCTGCAGTTGCCCTCAGTTCTGGACAGTCTGTGTCGTCTGTGATTGTTGGAGCACTGACTTACCAGTGTGGTTGTGCGATGAGGAGAATGACTGTACTTAAGCAGCTGATTTTCTGCCAGGTCCTGGGATGCAGTTTCACAGGTGACCCTGTGTTGTGACCTCTCAGATATCCCTTTTCCACCAAATTAGCTCCGTTTATGAATCTTGGATCCCTGGTGCTATCAAGCGAATCAGCCCACGTTTCCACTAGTTCTGTGCTGAATCATTGTAAGCGAGGATGTGTCATTAACAGAGGGTGTTTCACAATGCACAGCGTACGTATGTTAACAGTAGTGGCGAGATGACATTTCCGTATGAGCTCTTTTCTTTTTATTGCTGATATTTGTTTTTATCCAAAAGACAAGAATAGGCCAATTAACCCCTTGAAACCTGGAGCTACATAACTTTTTTTGTGCTGCTTTTAGATACTTGCACAAGTATTTAATCCCTTTAACCCTGAGCAGTTTGGTGCAATTTCTCCAGAAAACGTGGGGGAAAAGGCAATCAGCTACTTAAGACTACTTATAAAGTTTCAATAAACTTTGCATGTAATATATCACAAATAATTCATTTTTGTGTTAATCTAAAAACAGTGGCATTATGACGAAACCTTTGACATTTAAAGAGTTAAAATTTGATATTTATGATTAGGGCTGATGTTGGTTAAAGAAATAAAATAATTTTATGTAGAAAATAATAACAATGTGTCATATTTTTTTAAGGCTTGATTTTGAAAAAGCACATTTTGCGCAGAGCGATGTGAGTGTGTGTAATATTATAGCGGGCTCTAAGAGTTCTGTTTTATTTCTGTCTGTATATCCCCCTAAATTCTACAGACTGGACCTTTAAAGTAGTTATTGATTTGAACAATGCAGTGCACACAAATGCATGGAAATACCTTCTGTTTATTCGACTATTGTTCAGACATCTTTTTTTTGGACTGCGTTGTTTAATGTACCTGGTGTTTAGCAGTTTTTTTTAATGCTGCACAAAAAGTCTTTAAAAGCAGATTCTTTCGCATGAATAGAAGTGAGTAGTTGCCATGAGCAGTCCTATCAATACAGATAAATAAAAAGTGTGTCTACAGAATAAAAATTCATAAGGTAGAAAGATGTCATGTATCGTTGCCCATGCTGGTTTATAGGGCTGGGCGATATTGGCTGAAAATTACATTTCAATATTTTTAGGCTACATCTCGATACACAATATATATCTCGATATTTTTTAATCTCCTTAAGAGCACATTAATGCTTAAAGTGGAAGACTGATTCAGTTTTTTAAATTTTTTTTTTTTAACCAAATTCCCTCTTTGATGTGACAATATTGTAGGAATGACAGTTGGTACTTTGAAAAAAAAATTTTTTTTGATCAATAATCATTGATATAGATATAATGACTAAGTGGGTAAAGATAAGTATTAAAACAAGTAGATCTGTCTGATAAGTTGAGAAAAGTACATCACTTTACTGTAAAGCAACCTTATAAATCAGGAAAAAACAATCACGATATAACAATATTCAATATCAAAGACGATATATAGTCTCATATCTTGATACAATATAATATCTTTATATTGCTGGTTAGATTAACAAGTGGTTATGGAAAGTGTAGTGCAGAAACCCTCCTGTGATCCCTTGCTTTAAAGATGTCTCCAAATTGGAGAAAAATGTGCCAAAAATGATCACTTTTATGTGGCAATTCTTCAAAGAGTGAGCTGGCCAAACCCAACACTTGACACCATGTACTGCAGGAGTGTTGTTGTTGTGTTTCATGGGTCAGTGTGTTCTGGCTGGTCCTTCCTCTCGGCAGCAGAGAGAACAGAGGAAAACGTGCACACACATGTGAGTGCTGTGCAAAGGGAGGGCCCCGGGTCTGTATTGTTTTCAACAGATGGGAGTCACGGGGGTGGTAAAGGGTGTGTGCATGTCTGTGTGTGTTTGGGGGGGGGTGTGCTGCTGGAGTGTGTTCTTCCTCTGTCTGTCAACAAGTGAACTCCCCCTTCATCTAGCAAGGGATGTCAGCCAAGAGGGGAGAACACACCCCTCTGTTTACACACTCACTCTCTCTCATCCTTATCTATCTGTGCTTATCCACCACCTCCATCTGCTTATCAGTTTGTCATTTTTTTCTCTATGCCTCTTTTCCTATTTTGTCTGATAAACGTACTCTCTTGTTTCATTTTTCTGCCAAAACCTTTTTTTTGTATTAAGTCCATTGTAACAGGGTGCACGGCTTTGATCTGTGTGCTGCTGCTGTTTACCCGTCGTTACCCGGTTCAAGGACAGCGACCTGTCACCGGTTAATCTTCTTAATTGTGTAAGTGCCTCGCCGTCCCCTCCTGCCTTTGGTTTACAAAAGAAGACAGAAATGGTCAAGGTTAAAGAGGTACTAAAGCAAATCCCACAAGTGATTTGATTAGCCTTGGAAATATGCCCACCCTCCCTTTACTACATCTCAACCCATGCACACACGCACACACACACACACACACACACACAGACCCCATGTCTCTGCAATCCCTTCTATATTTAATAACTTGTGCTTTGAACAAGTGTCTGATTATAAATTAGGAGGCATGTTGTGAAGTGACCACCAGTGGGTGCTGCAGCTGCATTTTGTCGCTGTATGAACTGTGTATGAGCCTTAGGAAAATAACCAGTAATGTGCCGAAATGACCCGAGGACCTTTTATTTTTGAATAATATGGAGGTACATTTCTCTCATTATTATTTGTGTGGAGCTTGACAATTAATCTGTAATCTGTAAATATAGAACAATTTCCACAAATACAAATAAAGCACACTAAAATATTTTACAAATAGATAAACTGCAAATACCAAAAACAAATCAGAAAAAAATGACTCAGTGTGTGCACAATGCAAATCCACAAACTTAGAAATTATAGGGTTCCTGATGATCCTTAATCAAAAGGCATTGAATTAATTAATCTAAAATTAAGGCCTTCATTGGTATTAAAGTGACTTAAATTAATCTTTCAAAAGTCTGAGTAGGATTGAATTCATTGTTTCTCTCTGATGTTGCATTGTAAAATCTTAAAATAATTGGTAACATCTATTTTGTCATGATGATAATCCAAGCATTGGAATCTCACAGAGTAAAAAAACAACATTGTCAAGAAAAACAGCTAGAAATGTCAGATATTTCCTACTTCTGTTGGGAAAACAAATAGATACATGTATGATAATATGATATGTTTATTGTCTTCTTTGTGTTCCACTCTGAAAAAGGTGCTTTTTTTCAACATTGAAAAAACTGGGTCTTAAACTTCAGTCTGAGTAGCATGAAATAGTCTGAAAAAAAGCACAAAAAATGACTTGCCTTAAGCGATGGAACCCTGAATTGAGATTCACAAATAAAGACTGGATTCATATATCTGTTTGAAAATAAAACAAATTAACACAGCTAATACTGAGACAAATCTATCTCCATAGAATAGTCATAATATAAAGTCTTAATATCTGATTGCATAGACTGCACCACCTTTTTCTGTCCTTTAACAAATTATTTAGAACTGCTTCATATTTACTATTAACTTACAAATGTGACTAAACTTGATATTGCTCCTCTTGTGCTGTTTGTTCGCTGTGCAGTAAATCCTGATGTTATAAATAGAAGACTTTCTGTTTATCAAAAATAAATGATGCATCCTACACTGTCACATTAGAGTGTGCTGACAGGGAACTGGATGATGACTTTATGCAAGAGCAGAACATGGTGTGCAATGTTGTGACGGTTTCACTTGAGTACAACTAAGCCCCGCTGGACAACACTCAAGTGCACAGTCATTTGGTGACATTGTGTTATATCTTCCAAAATAGCCTCAAGCTGTTTTATACACCTTACTGTGTGAGATGAGATGTGAATTAATTGAATTACATCAAATTAGAAGACATTTAAAGCTGCTCTTAACAATATATTTAATTTAATAATGGATCAATATACTGTATTTAATGTGAAAGGGGTCTCTTGAAATAATGAACCCACTTATTATCCAACACAGTGTTTTTGTTTTTATAGCCCAAACCTTGGTATTTTAGTTCAGTTTTACCAATCTCGTCAACCTTGTTTTTGCCAACAAAGCTCTAATCTCGCACTGTACTACCTGCAACAAACAGTACCCAGACGCAGCTGGTGAACATAGTGGAGCATTTAATTAAAAGCCTGATATTTCCCTCAGAAGTTGGTGGAGACCAAAACAGAGCTAGATGCAGTGAGAATATGAGACCTGCATTCTCCAGGTGGCCAAAACACGACTTCACAAGTTAGACTCATGATCTCAGATTGATACAGCATGTTGTGTTAACACCTTGTTTGTGACCATTGTGACCAACAAATGTTTGCTTCACTGTTGTCATGAATATCTTTCATTTATCAATGACTGATGCTCATGAAAAACAAATAAAGATGTCCATGACTAGGGAATATGTCTGACATTATCAGGTAAACTGTAAGAGTATGATATTAAGTGCAGGCCTATTGCAATATATTGATGTTACGGGCAGAGATGGGGACTCGAGTCTGTCCTCAAAAGTCTTGAGACTTGACTCAGACTCAAGGTTTGGGCATCATGAACAATCTTAATTTGATCATTATCAGAGACTTAGACTTGCTACCAAGGACTTGTGACTTGACTTGGACATGCAAAAAAACAACTTTTGAGCATCTCTGGGTATCGGTCATTACAAAAAAACAAAACAAAAAAACAAAAGTGTCAATCTTGATTTTGCAAATTATTACTGCAGCAAATGGATATGTTCAGATTTGTTTGGTTTTCTTCACTTCAGTGACATTTTAAAGTCACTTTTTGACTGTGGGGGTTGACTGTTGGTCAAACAGGCTTGGACTCAGATGTAATGTTGGTAATTGTCAAACATGATAATAATCATTACATGCATAATGATATATAATTGAAAAAATTGCAGTACCTAAAATGTGTTTTAGTTGAGGCCCTAAAAAGACACAAATATGCAGTAATGTGGAAAAATAACATAGTTTCTGCAAAGTTCTTGCATTTCTCAGACAAACATTCAGCTGGAGTGTGTGTGTGTGTGTGTGTGTGTGTGTGTGTGTGTGTTTGGTTGGTTGGGGGGGATTAAGTTCAAATGTTTTCTCTCTTTCTAACATTGTCTCCTTTAGTGAATTTGTCTCCGTAGGGGTGGCCTGCAGGAAATACCAGGGGATTAATCCTCAATGCCAGTGGGTGAGTGTGTGAGTTTGTATGTTTCTGTGTGTGTGGGTGGGTTTGTGTATTTATGCAGTGTGTGAGAAAGACGTGAGTGTGTGTGTGAGAGTGGGAGAGCAGTAGGTGGTTATTGGTGAATGTTTGTGTGTATGCATTCGGTGAGTGGATAGTTTAGATTATGTGTGTTTATGTTTTCAGGAAGTTTTCAGAAATTTCCTTTGCGTGTGAGAATCTTTCCTTAGAAGAATAAGGCTCCATGAGTGTTTACAGGTGCATGTAGCCCACCACTGGGTAATGGTTACAGTTCTGTGGAGGTTTGCAGTGCTTGTGTGTGTGTGAAAAACGGGCTACCCACACAAGGGGATAAAGGGTCACGCATGAGGCTAACATGGTCATTGATGAGCAGTAAGAACTTAATGAAGCAGCTTTTGCTTCCCGGCCCCTCTGTGCTCTTTCTCTGTAGTAAAGGCTGAAGATGGAGGGGGGCGGGGCTCTGCTTGAGGCCACTGTGTTAGACTTCTGTGTTTTTTCTTTGTGAAGGGGAAATGTGTGGGATGCCAAGAGTGCGATTTAAATGGTGAAGGAGTGTTTCAGATAAGGCTGGTGATATTTTTCTTATTTTGAACAAATCCAAGCAACAGACCAAAACCAACATTGACTTTTTTATAGGTTCTACTAAATGGTAATGTGTGTCAATACAATATCTTCTTCCTCTATGCCTCAGAGCTCCATTGTTTTCCAGAAACCAGTATATAAAACAATGTGCCACGTTGTTGCACTGAGTGACCTGTTCCTTTCTTACCATAAAAACACTGAAATGTTTTTTAAGTCAATCAACACACACACTGTTCTGCTGATGTAAGTACACAGTTGAGCACCAAGTGTATGTTAACTCGCTGCTGAAATGAGTCCTCAACAGCAGCAAATACACATATATTTTTTATCTTGTGTGTGTCCCTTTTTTTGTCATTCTGTCCCGCTCTCTAAATACAAATGTTTTTGTGGGGCCATGAATGCAGCGTAGGCAGGACTCTCCATGAGTTCTTTCTTCCTCAGCAGCAGTTTGAGTTGCAGCATGGATAATTGATATGACAATCTGGTCAGAGCTGATCACATTGATAAATGAGAGAAGCAGTTACTGTGGAACTTTTAGACCCATCAGAATGAACAGTTAAGTTTCACTTTCACTGGCCCTGGTGCTCCGCTGCTCTGTCTGTGCCCAGAGTACACTCTGCAATCAGTAACAAAACATTAGCCTATATATATATATATATATATATATATATGTATATATATATATATATATATATATATATATATATATATATATATATATATATATATGTATGTGTATGTGTATGTGTGTATATGTATGTATATATATATATATATATATGTATATATATATATATATTTCACTGGCACTCCTACTGTCCAGCTCCAAAACTATAAAATAGTCCGTCAAAAATAAATGAATGAGTTGGAAACTCTACCTTTGCCTTCACTAAATTTACAGCTCACAGCAACTTAATAAGATTCTGAGTTGGGCACAGCACTAAAAATTACTTTGCCTGTTTTAAAACACACAACTTTAAATTTGTGGCATGTGTTTTGAGATTTACTTTGAGATGTTTTTAGTAGCAAAAACTGGACTTGAATTCAGAAACTACAGAGAAACTGATCAATGCTTTTAATATTTTGGAATTTGTTGATGATCAGGAAAATAAGAGGAAAAGATGCCTGGCTTATATTGCATGTAATGATCATTAGCTGAATTCCCTCCAGAGTGGATTTATAAATCTACAATTAATTTAGTGCACTTATTTCTACTGTCTTAATTTAAGTCTCTTTACAGAGAGAGTGAATTAGTGGAAACAGGTGACTGTAGCTAATATTGTTAGTCAAAGAATTTGATATGTAAAGTAACAGCTGTTTTTCATTGTAGTTAGGTTTTTGAAAATTTTGATGAAAAATTTGATCAAATAAAGTCAAACAGTGTTATAATGAGAGTGGGTGTCATAATTCAACTCAACTTTTGGCAAACTTGAGGCATTTTGAGCACCGACTGACAATGTATATAGCAGGCGTTTTCTCTGATGTCCAAACTTATTCAGTAAAGCATTTTTCAAGATCAGGAGAAATGCCAGCGGACATTTATCACACGGGTGAATGCAGGGGGAGACAGAGTTTATGAAATATTAAAATGGGCCTTGATACAGAAATACACAGGCAAACTGTGCAAGAGAGAGATGGAGGGGGAGGTGAAGTGGGACGGATGCTGAGGGGGATGAACGGGGAGGGGGTGGGATCAAGGAATGAATGAAATTAAAAGTGGTGAGACTTAGAGGGCTAAAGAGGGAGGGAGACATGGGATGAGAGAGAGAGAGGAGGGGCGAAAGAGATGGATAATAAGCAGAGCACCCCCTCCCCCTTTGCTCCTGTGAAGCGGTGGGGGCAGCCTGACCCCCAGCCGAAAAAAAAAAAAAAAAAGCTTTGTGAAAGTTTCCCCGACAGAGGGGTAGAGAGCCAGAGTGAGCGCGGAGGAGAAGCAGTCAGGATCCAATTTAGAGGAGAGACACTAGGAGGGGAAAGCAAGTCAGACAGTGAGGAAGAGGGAGAAAGCAGGAGGTGAAAGAGAGGGTTTACGCCCAGGGAAGTCATGGCTGTGCAGCGTAGGGCAACTTTTCTCCCGGCTGGATTATACTTAAGGAAGCTCACTGGTCTGTAGCAACAGCAGCAGCAGCATCACTCTGCCCGTCACCATGCCATCTGTCTCTCTAAGCCTGCCAGCAGCTCTGGCGGGACCTGCACGCACCTGGGTCTGCCTGTCCTGCATGTTCTGGGTGAGATAACTTTTCAACTGGGATCATGGTTGATTTGTAACTGTCAGCAAAGATCAGTCAATGCTATGACCAGTTTGCAGAATTCAGTGCAAACCCTGGCAATGCAAATTGAATAACTTTGCAAATGTCATCATTGAGCTGCAAGTTTTGAAGTGCATGAGTCAGTATGTTTCTATGCACAGTAAAGTCAGGCTGCATACTGATCCAAGAGGCATAATTCAATTCTGCAACACATGTTCATCATTTACTAATCACTTAAAAAATCCATGAGTCATGTCTTGTAAAGTCAGTATGTTTACACGCACATTTAAGTGCTTCGGTTATAGCTCATTCAGGCCATCTAATTGGACTACTGTCCTTGTTCCAGTTTGCAAGCACTGGGGGAGAATCAATTTATTGACGGAAGTATGTCCGACTCCAGTATGGTAGGTAGCGATATGTCTCCTTTTAGGTAGTTGCTATCGGACCTTCTTCTGGTTGATCTATTATGTTAGCAAGCGGCTAATGGGTTGCATGTCGAAATGTGAAAACAAGGATAACTTTTTGGCACTGTGCATTGCGTACACACAGTGCCCACAATGCTTTCTTCGTCTTGTTTTGTTTTCCTTCCTTCTTCGTCTTGTGTTGTTTTTTTTCCCAGTTTTCTTCTATGGATTTATGCTGTTCTAGTCCCAGGTTAAAGCCTGGTGTGGAGTATATGGAGCATGTGCAGAACACTTAGGCCAATTCAGGTCAGACTGAGGCATATACATGAAAGAGCAAATCAACCCGCAACTGCATTATCTACGTGTGTAAGTCTGACTTAGAGAAATTCCATTTGGGACGATCTTAGTTGTAGAAGTCCAGTTTTAGTCTGACTATCACAATCATTCAACTTTTTCTAACATCATGTAAACATACAGAGTCAGTTAAGTGGCTGATGGAATCAGCTTGATTTGCCACAATACTTTTGTTATGATTTTGTACCACTCTGAGAAACATTGCTGGTTCATTCAAGAGTTGATACTTCATGCCAGTACCCTTCGGGAAGCCCGGATCAAATCAAGCTGGGTATCTATTGGGTGGTCTGCTTGTCGGGGGCTGGGTTGAGGGTTGGGACCCCGGCTGTGGGGGGCCTTGGCACGGTGACACATTTGAATGAGAGAGATCTTATGAGGGGAAATGGGAGGGTGTGCAAACGTGAGACAAGCTCTGTGTTTTTCTCCCTCCAGAAACATATTTTCCATGCAAAGTAGCAACGTGTCTGCTCCGACACTGAGTTGAATTAAACGGATCCCCTGCTCTCTTCCCCTCAGCCTCTCTTTCTCACCCTCACTCCCTCTGTGTCCCGCTCTGTCTCACTCTAGGTGGTTGGGACACACAGCTATTTTTGCTTTCTCTTGTATAATTCAATCTGCCGCGCATTCCCGCTCGCAGTGAGGGGTTGTTTGTGCACTTGTGTGCCCTCTAAGCTGTGATGTGGTCAGCGAAGAACTGTGTGCATGTGTGCATGTCAGCGCTAAAAGCATTGTGACCATGGTCTCAACATTTGTCTTAAAACACAGTGAGTGCTTTTCCTAATTTGTGCTGATATGAAAGAACATTCCTGACTCAAATATACAACATGGCATGCTGCTCTCCTCCTTCTCAGCTGAATAGAGGATGAAAGAGGAGAGTAGTTGAATAGACCATTGAGATCCATCCTTCCCCATTCTGCAGTGGTCCTTTGGGACATGACTGCACACCACCGACAGAGCTGCAGTCCTTGGCGAGGAGACTGGATAATCTTACAGAGCTCTTCATCAGTTAATTACCGTTCTTTCTTTTGAGGAGCGGGAGGCGAGGTGAAAGGGGGGTCGTAAAAGAATCTCAAAGCCCCCCAGCTAAGCTCTGGGTCACTGATTGACTGCATCAGAGCACTGTATGACAAAGCGAGCTCACTTAAGGAGGCGGGGTTCGATCTGAGCCCCTGCATTAATAGCACATCTTTGTTTGGCCCTAAAACAACCTTTATTTGGGCACATACTCCAACAGATTGGGATTAAAATTTGGGTTCAGACTAACCTTTTTTTGGGGATGTGCTTTTCATTCCAATCAAAGCACAAATCTTTGCCAAAAGATCTTCCAAGACCACTAAAGATCACAAAGAATTGCTCAATGCTCAAATGGTACTTCTTCCTTGTGGCGATATATTGTTGTACTTCTGTCTAGACTGATCAGGTTTGCCTCGTATGGATACAGACATACTCCTGTGCAGATGGGAAAGTGAGTACAGCTGCAAAAGCTGTTATTAGGCAACAGAGAAGTGGAAGAGAGAGATGGGTACAAGGAGAATGAGCATGTGAGAGTGAGTAAGTACAGATGCAGGAAACAGACCATTTCTATGAACTACGCAAGATCTATTCCTCAGCCTGGCCTTGAATAGGGAGGGTTTCCTTCTCTCAGAGCAGGATGGTCTTGGATAAAGGGAGATTTTTCCAGCCTAGAAGCAGAGAGAAAATGCTCAAGGAAAGATAGGAAATGACGAGAACAACTTGAAGGACAAAGGAAATGAGCAGAAGATGCTCTGGGCAAGATCGGAGGGCAAAGTAAGCACGGATGGTGCAAGGGGCCTTGAAAGAAGACCTTTGAAAGACTGCCACTCCTGCACCAAACACTGAATAATTAATGAATGCCAAAAAAGGGTTTTAGGGAGAGTTTTATCAGGTTTCTCTGAAAGGGCTGCAAAACCAACCAAATGTCCTCTACCTCTTGCTGAGAGAAAGTTTAAAGGGCATGCACATTCTGTTGACATTCAAGAATGCCCAGTCATGAATGCGTCTGCTTTTACAGCAAACTGGTGCAATCAAAAGGGTGGGCTCCAGGCAGTTGTAAAGGCGTTGGTAGCGGTGTACAGGTGGCTCTAATCTAACAAGGTGCTGTTGTAGGAAACAGTGCCTCAGATCGCCGCCTCACAAATATTGATGTGTGGCTAAACCTTCAGAGTTGTCACGGTTCAAAGGACTACTCGGGATGATCGATATCCATTAACGGACGCTCAGTGCATCTAGGTTCAGAGTTTGGTCTCAGAAGGATTGCTCTGGGAAATGGTGTCAACTCAGGAATGTTAGGTCATTGGTCCGCTGTTGTTTTGACTTGAAAATAGACAACCCCTTAAATCTGTTGATGCTGTTTCAATCCGACTCTGATTCCTACCTTTTGCTTCTGAGAGCAGGATGCGTAGAAAGGACTTATTATGGTTATTCCTTTATTTTTGGTTCTTTTCTCATATCCCCTGCACTCATCCTTCTCACCCGCCTTTTTTTCTCTTGTTCTGTTTATAGTTTGACCCCCCCATCCAAGTTCCTGAGATTACCTCTGATTTGAGTTGAAAAATGTTCCACATGTGAGGCCCCTTTGAAATACGGCAACATTTCGGTAATTGTAACATCTGGGTTTACGTTGCCTCTATGTTTTTTACTATAATGGATTTGCCATGCAGTCATGTTCCTTCTTAGTGGACTCACCCTGTTGTTGCCATCCCGGGGATGTTTGCTGTTTCATCTTGGCGTGCTCTTTGGATCGTGGTTGAAAAATCTTGAACAACAAAAAGGGAAGTTTAACCCCTTGCTCAGTTGATTTATGAGAGTTGTTGAGCTTTGTTTAACATCTCCCACCCACCCCTTTCGTTTCTGAGGAGACCCCCAGCATTGTGCATGCTTCACTGGGCACATTGGCCTTAAACCTCCCATGGCCTTCTGGTTTTCCCCAGAGTGAGTTTCAGGATTCAGAAATTTGACTGGTTTCTAATTTCCCCATTTTTCTCTTCTTGATCCAGGAATATTTACTTCTAGACCATATTTAAGTCTGCTTATCCTCATTTTTATTGGTGATATAAGTTTCTCACATCTCCTACTTTACTGCAGCTGAAATAAATCTATGTGGCATACAGTAATTTTATGAGATACACTGAACCAGTGGTCAGCTGTATTGTATATTTTGCAGATTTTTCAACTTCATACTTAAAGTGAGCACAGAAGTGAACAACAGTCATTTTTTCCCTTGTGTTTATCGAGTAATATCATCTCTGCATCATCTCTGACATCATGCCTCCTCACGCTCTTGTTTCCAATGTAATGCAACGTTATCTCATGTCTCTGAAGGGCTGTAACCTGCTTGGCCTCCAAGAAAGTAATAGCACTTGGCCTTTTCACCTCTGGTTATGTGCCATGTCATGTTCATCACATGCTTTAATTCTGTTAGAGGTAGGACATGCCATCATTAGGACACATTATAGACAGATTAGCAGTAATGAAAAAAAACCATGGCAGTCAAAATGTACTGCACCATGCCTTTAAGGCTATTATTTCATGTCATGAGTTTCATACAGTCGTTCTGTCACATTTGGTTTTGGTTGTGTGAAGTCATGTATGGCAGGGACACATATAAGGTTTAGTATAACAGCAGTTATACTCTGAATTTCAGACAAGCATTTACAATGACAAGCAAGTTTAAGTCAAGCTGTTTGCACCAAAGAATATTGGACTTCAGATATCCCTTTTCTTTTTGCTACTTTTAGCTTTTGATGCTTGATCTAGATGGATCCTGGTTAATTTCAGTTGCATCCAAAAAAAACAAAACAAAAAAAATTACCCACACAAAGGTCAACAGTTGCCATTAACTTCCTAGCAAATGAGTCCTGATGATTTTGGTAACCCCTTCACCTCATGTCCAGAACTTGTCTCTGCTCGTAGTGACCTTTGACCAACACTTTGGTTCATATCAACCCCTCTCGATAACTAATGATCAGATTTCCATGAACTTTAGGATCTACAGAATCGTCTCTTTCTAGTTCCACAGTCTTTTCATTTCTCTTCATTAACTTGCTAAATCAGGTCAAAATGTCAACTCTGGAAGGCAAGAAATCAATCAATTTGGGCATTTTTTCAATTTCTGGTCCTAAAAAGCATTTACTCTTTTGATTTTAAATACCCCATAACCTTTTCAGCAGCATCTTCAGGGCTATTTTTTCTTGATGATTGACACTTTAGTGATGAGTAAATGAAAAAGTATGTTGTGTTCATCTTTGCACAATGCAGCTCATCAGCATTGCAGTGTGAGTGGTGCTTGTACTTTGTAGTTGTTTAGATTACATTTTTTTGTTTAAAAGTAAAGTTTTATGTGGTTTCTATTTTAAGTAATGAGTGGTTGCTAAATTCAGTCAAAATTTGTATATTAGTGTTTTTTTGTAGATAAGGCAGACTTTATCTCAGATTTTCACAGTAGTGATGTAATATAAATTCAGTCTTTATACTCATACCTGAAGATGTTGTAACACCTTCTATAACATGTTCTGTGCTTTTTTTTCAGCCACTCTGGGTTTAGTGCAATAAATCTGAAATTTTAAAATTTACACTTGTCTATGTCGACCATAAATTTATACAGGCAACATTACTCACCGAAATGCCTGTTAGTCCCTTGAGAGGGAAGGTCAGAGGTCACTGTTAGAGAAGTGAAACATCTGTGGGGACTGGCTGCAGACTTTGCTCTAGAGAGTGGCGAGGTGTTAGGACCTGGTAGTAGTTAGGATTGTGCAGCTAACAGGAAGCTTGTTGTGGGACTCCCTCGGTATTGGAGCAAAACAAGTCCTCTGCAATTTAGTTGTTCAGTTGTTGGTGATGTTAATGATACAGTGATTTTTATAACACAAGCATCTTTATTACAGAAATCGTTTTAGACTTTGTTAAGCAGAAAACATACATTATCCTAATCCAATGAATGTAAGAGAATCTGAGATTATATCAGGAACAAGAACCCATTTGTGGCACCGAGAGCAGGTGGTTATCAGACTGCCATCATGACATAATGCTGCTATTCAGCAATTCAGCAGTTATCATATACCAATATGGACACACGCCAACCCTCATCCCAACTTTTACCAATACATTATTCATTTAAAGCTGTCACTTCTGTCCACTCTGTTCACTGGACTATTACTGCTGTCAGATTTGTGTACTATTACGTATTATTATAACTTGTTCCTGAGACAAACTGTTTTAGCTTATATTAATGCAGTCTGCTTTGTCCATAGAGGCCAGACCACATGTTTTTATTGTTTTTTATTAGGTCCATTATTGGTCCATTCACAGTTTATGAGCTCATTTGTAATCCCTTGAGATATGAAAATAGATACGTCCGTTTCAAATGTCACTGCGCTCATATTTCCATGCATCTTTGGCATGGATACAGCCAACAGATAGCACTAAAGGGAAAAGTGAAAAGTTTGACACAACAACAAACAAGGCAATGATGTGGGAGGTCCTTATAATGTACCCTTAAACAGAGGCAGCGTTTTAGATGGTGGAGGTCTGTGAGGCCATTAAATACATCCCAGGATTTGGGCAGAGAATTATTTTCACTCTATTGCAGAGTTCTGCCATTTTTAAAATGTCCTTGCTGTATCTTGCTTGAATTATGCTACACTGCCCCCATGCTCTTAGATGGTACTGCTCAGTTTCATTCTTTTTTCGAAAACTTTAAAAAAGTGCACAGACAAAATAATTGCAGAGTATAGACAGAAGGCTATACAAAAGGCTGTATACATGTCCAATGCTGAGCATGAATAAGCCCTATATGTGATTTCTGCTGTAAATGAGATTGTTATTTTTAAAAGAAGAAGCAGCAAAGTTTTCCTTTTACAAATTACAAGTTAAAGTTATAAGCAATAAAACACACCCTTGCTCAATTCAGTACTCTTAGTCTGGTAAAACCATGTTATTATAGCTAATATAAGCCAACTTATTAAGAGATACTTCTGGTGGTGTCTTTCTATTTAGTTTTTTAAAATCATATTTTGAATTTGTGCATAAAAAATGTGTGGAAACACCAAAAATTCTAAAAAAACAATATCTAAATATTGCAAAAAGTACAGTCATGGCGCACTGTCAATGCAACCATTGAAATTGGCCATTGAAATCTCTCTTTGTCATCTCTGTGGGCTTATAAACGCTTATGTAACTGCACAGGTTTGTTTGCAAAATTTTTCCAAGGAAGCTGTAATATCAATTATTTCTAATTCTCTATTTTCATTGTCCAGTGTGTTCTTTGTCATTTACATCCAAGTTTTCCTTTATTTGAGGTTTCACTGGCGTTCTTTTGATTTTTCATCTCGTTGTGCATTCTTCTGCTGTGGAACCTAATCGGGGAATTAGGATCTCCTACTGCTTATCAGTCAAACCAATATATATTTCCATGGAAAAGTGCAATAAGACACATTTTCTCCTGCAGATTATCAAAAAATGTGTAGAAATTTCACCTTGCATTCAGATGGAAACCTGACTTGTTTAACTGACATAACTGACAGTCATTTTGCTAAATTTTTCAGATCTCCTCTACTTGCTCTACAGTATGTTTTTTTTAGCAAGCTACAGACAAACTTTTCTGTGGTTCATCACAAAGTTAAAACAGGAAGCAAACACACCAATTTGTTAATTTCCATTTGTGGTCATAGAGGCCGCTATCCAGCAAAGGTTACATAGCCTGGCTTTAAAGGTTCAATGTCTTTTTCATTGACCCCATGTAAGCCGCCTTATAAGGCTATGCTTCACATCTCATGTGTGCAACTCAGTCATTATATGCCAAAACATTCCTTACATGTACATATAAAGTCAAACTTTTTACTTCTTCACTGCCAGAGCAGAACAGAGCAGCCAAGTCAAACTTATGTAAAAGATATTTTAACAAGATGCTGTTTTTACACCGCAACAAATCAGTGATCAAACCCAGGAAACATGTCACTTTATTAAAGCTGATGCCAAATCTTTAAGCATTATATGGGAGTATGGGAGTTCTGAGATCACGAAGCATTGTGCAGGGGTCAAGAATAAGAGCTTGGAGCTTTCTCCATGACAGTATTTATTTCTCGACAGTGCCAGCTCTAGATTTAGGATTGTTTTGGGAGATCAAGATCTTTTTTGGCACCATTTCTCCAGTCTGTCAGTCAAGGGCCCTCACCAAAGGGGCCCACAGAACTTGGTAATGCCATGATAACCTCTAACTCTGGATGTGATCTGAGACCTCCTGTGGATACCTATGCATTCAAGTGTGAGGCCAAACAATGCTCATTGGAAGTGGCGCTGACAGCGTCCTGCTGCGCTGCCTGTGCATTTCTCCAAAGGGATTTGGATTTGCATTAGAGGGGTTTTGGTTTGATCATTCTTCTGATTCATACTCTGTAAGTGACTTGGTCGGTATTATCGTCAGTGCCACAAGTCATTTGTTGGATGTATTTGAAATTTCCTTATTTGAGGTATTTTAGGAAACAGTCCAAAGATCTTTAACTAGTTCAGAAGACCAGAAGGAACCTCTTCAGGAAATGATGAGATCTAATCATGAGAACAAAATCCCAAAACATGTCATCCCCATCCTTCCCAAAAAACTTTTGGTTTTAGTTTCATCATTCTCATCCAAGTGCCTGAGTCTCTGCCAACCCAGCACGATATGCAACACATGCTGTTTTCCCTTGGCGGTTTGCTCTTATGATGAACTTATGATGGCTGTCTTTGATTAAACCTGTTTCATCCCACCAAATCAATCTTATTGGCAACGTCCGTCCATCTTGCTTTTATTTAGGGCTTTAAGCCATCTTTGTTCTGCATGCATCATTTGTTTTCATAGGCTGCTATATCACAATGCTGTGAGAAAAAATTCAGAGCTTTGTTTTCTTAAAACTGAAAGCTTATCTCAAACCATTTGGAGATTTCAATCAAAAACAAATGGAACGAAACTTTTGTGAGTTGCTTAATAAGGATTTGTCCAAAGATTTCAAAACACATACTGAAATCCAGGCCAGGAAATCACCATCAACATGGGTTACAACAACAAAAACAAATTAATTACTTGGGACAAAATCAAAACATCGGACAACAAAACCAAAATGTAGAACGCATACAATGTAAAGAAGAATAAGTGAACATATCAACGGTAAGCAAAGCGGGATGTATTGACAAATTAATGCCAAATATGGATTTTCTGCTATGATTTCATAAAAGTGTACAGATGTTAGTTCCTCTTCCTTTACTCTATGAATTAAGGACTTAGTCTTTATCTTTGAGTCATGTGGTTTCAAGTTTGTGTCATGCAGCTTTCTGGAGATAAAGGGATTCAGACACTAACCCTGTACACATGGATACATCCTTGTACAAAACAAATCACAAAATCACTTTGGAATTTTTACAAGCAGTGTGTAGTTTGTTTTGGCACTATATTGAATTAATAAGTTTTTCAGTTTTTCTTTTCTGAGATGCCCGAGGTGCTTTGTCCGATAAAATCACCTCATAAAACCACATGGACAAACTTTGTTTTTTTTCTCTGGGTTCATTCAAGGATTTAGAAATGGAAGGAGAAAGTCATTCTAAATAATTGAAAAATGAATAAATAAGTATTTAATTCTACCATATTCACTTATTCTCATGTTTCATTTAATATTTTCAGACTTGTGTTCAGGACAAGTTCTCTGGCTTGTAAATGTTGGAGAATGTGTGTGTGTTTTTTCTGGGAATGATGTAAAAAGTAAGTGGTAGAGCATTTGCAATGCAAACCAAACTTAATCTGCAGCAAAGTTTGTAATGGGAGACAGTACCTCCAAGTCTGAGGCTGTGGTTCTCTGCTGGAAAACCCTTTCGTTTGGGGCAGTAACCCTCTGCGTTGGAACTGAGTTACTGCCCCAAGTGAAGGGGTCTTGTTCAGGAGTGAGTTTAAAATGGAGCATGGGGTGGACAGGCGGTATGACGCAGTGTCAGCAGTGATTCGGGGGTTGCACCAGACCATCGTGGTGAAGAGGGAGCTCTCCTGGAAGGCGAAGCTCTTGATTTACTGGTCCATCTATGTCCTGACTCTCACCTATGGTCATGAGCTTTGGGTAGGCACCGAAAGAATGAGATTGTGGATACAAGTGGTCGAAATGAGTTACCTGCTTAGCGTGGCTAGGCTCAGCTTCAGAGATAGGGTGAGGAGCTCAGACATTCAGAGGGAGCTCAGAGAAGAGCTGCTGGTCCTTGCCGAAAGGGGGGAGTTGAGATAGTTTGGGCATCTGATCAGGAAGCCACCTGAATGCCTCCTGTTGCAGGTTTTCCGGGCAACTGATAGAAGGCCTTGAGGTAGACCCCGAACTGGCTGGAGGGATTATATATCTTGTCTGGCCTGGGACCTCCTTGCGGTGTGACAGGAAGAGCTGGAAAGCATCGCTGGGGAGAGGGATGTCGAGAGTACCTTGCTTAGCCTGGATTGATGGAGGAATGGATGGATGGATGAATGATATAGGCCTACGAGGCTGATGTTAAACCAAAGTATTGGACCATTTCAAATTTTAACTTGAATGGTGCTAGATAAAGACTCAAGGGTCCACTGACATTGTTACAGTTCACCTGTGGAGTCCATGAATGTCTAAATTTCTGTACCAAATTCAGTGGCAATGAATCCAATATCCGACTGACGTAGCCATCACTGCTGCTAGCATTGCTAAATGGTAAATAGTATGGTAAATGGACTGCACTTGTATAGCGCCTTTTTAGTCTTTTGACCATTCAAAGTGCTTTCAGACTCCATGACACATTCACACATTCACACACACATTCACACACTGGCGGCTGAGGCTACTGTACAAGGTGCCACCTGCTACTCAGTAACCATTCATTGCTAAAAACAAAACTGGAGTCAATCCAAGCTGACACTGGGTGGTGGGAAGGGTGCACCCTGGTCATGCTGCTAGTCAATCACAGGGCTGATACAAAGACAGAGACAACCATTATCACTCACATTCACATCTATAGAAAATCTAGTCACCAGTTAAGAGAATTAGAGCCTAAGCTGTGCTATCTAGGTCTTACCTGCATAAAATTGAAGGACATCTTTACCAAAACTAGTTTCTGCCTGTTTGTGTCTTCTTTGCCCCCACACATAAAAATATATTCCTGGGTCACCTTTTGTTTTACTCAGAGAGTTGATTGAGTACCAAATCCTGACAACCAAGACAAGATGACCACTCTGTGTTACTCTCTTAGTGATGCTGATGATCTGTGAAAAAGAAGGGATTTTTTCCCCCCATTCACTTCTGGATGACTGAGTAATTTCCTCCCTGGGATCCACCTCACTGAGATGAAATGCATGTGAGAGTGGAGTTAGAGAGGGTTGATCAGGGGGGGAGGAAGGAGAGACTGGAATGCCTGGGGTGCATTTTTCTCCCAAATGAAAAGCAGGTGACTGTTCATTGTAAGGCCATTTGGGTAGTGGGAAGCGCAGAGCGGAAGAAAAGGGAGGAAGCAAAGGTTGAAAAAAAGGAAGAAAGCTCTCTTCTTTCTTGCATTTAGCTGTGAATTGTTGCCTGTTGCACTTGTTCTGTAGTGGTCTGCTTACGATTAGTGGATTCACAGACACTTCCTTCTTCAACTGAATGTATTGTAGCTTGTCATTCAGGAGAAGTTAAAAGCCTTAATTGGACTCAGACTTATTCTCCACTGAGTATTTTTTATCTGCTCTCTGTTTGTCCTTTAAGGGTTGATCAAGAAGTCACTGGGTGTATTCATACAGGAAAAACAGACAGACAGAGTCTTTATTTTACTTGAATTTACTGGCATTATTCCCTGAACATCATGTGCATTGTCATTTGTAACTTTGCTCTGAGTTAAAGAGAACAGATTCTGCCACACATTGTCCGATATAGGGATGTCAAAGATTAACCCTAAAGGTGCATTTTGTAAGATCTGGACATAATTTTAGTTTAAAACATTCAAACCCAGTCAACAGAGGGTGAAAAAGTAAAACCTTTGACATTATGTCCAAGATGCCTATTGATTTTATTGCAGAGATATCCACTGCTAAGCATCTAGGGATGGACCGTCCCTTCTGTAATAATACATTCTGGTCTGAGAGACGATAGTGTGTCACTGTAGCCTCTAGAGTGCTGCGGGAGAGCATGAACAAGTTGAGCTGGCCAGTGTTGGATCAAAGTGATGCTGAAGCATAGTAGTTTTTAGGACTGGGGCGACGTGCATGTTATCGATTACGTGAATATGTTGATTCACATAACGTGCGTTAACGCGTCACACTGTTTCACACAGCGAGCCTTATGAGTGCGTGAGCAGCGCTCAGCGTGTTGTTTTTGTTTCGGTGCTCATGTTATCAAGTTTGTCTGAGCTGCGTCTCAGCTGCAGCACATCTAGAGAACGGGTGGCTCGCCGTTTTTTTTTTTTACGTGTGACGCATTTGTCAGCAGGAATAGACTGCTGACAAACTGAATGATTATATTGACTCTATACCACTTTATACTGCAGTTTAAAGTCTCTCTCTGTCACAGAGATGAGGAAATACAGAGATGTTTGTTTTACCTCAACTTCCTTGCTTCCCTTTCAAAACAAAAATTATCTGTCTGTCTCTCTAAACAGAATGCCATCAGTTGCTGATACAATGCATTTTATTTTGAAACATTTACAGGATGGGGTTGTCAGCTGTGCAGGAGCTTGTATAACCTCATAAATGAGAGGAATATGTGCTTATAAATATGAAAATACAGCACTCATATCAGCAGGCAGCGGTATGCCTTAAGGCCCTGTTAAGGCTGGACTATTTTAATGCAAAAAGAATGTACTAGTTATAATTATTTCTGTTAGAGAAAACTTTTAGTGTTATTCAAATTGCACTAATTTTACTGTAAGCTAAAGTGTAAACTGAGGTTTGTTACTGTAACACAGAGTAACTGTTTTGTTAAGTGACTTGAATTGAATTTTACATTGAATTTATTTTGCTGTTGGAACTTGAGTTTAGAATAGTATTTGAGTTTACACCAGGTGACACATCACCATCCCTCACATTGTTTTAGAAATGTTAATATAATATGTATGAAACATACAAATTTAATGCATTTGTTTTTTTGCAGAAACATTCAGTGCCAGCTGGACTGCATATGACCTCTGTGTTTGGTAATTTGCAGCAGAATTTCTTAACAAATTACGGACATTACAGATTCACACAGGATTAAGACAGCAGACGACTTCTGCAACTATAACAAATAACCAGAGGTCCCCAGGTAATACTATCCCTATGTGAATAGGGCTTAAAGTTGACTACTACAGATACATACAATGTTGAGACTTGCACAGATAATAGCTAATTAGTATCAGATGTGATGGAGTCAGAGGGAGATAAATATGGGGATCAGCATATAATCGTAGTGTAGGCGTTTGATGTAGCAAAGCCTCTGGTGAATCCCTCTTTTGTTCTTAAAGCTTGTGTTTCTAACACTCATCACTGTATCGCGCCATTTCTTGTTTGGGGTTGGATGGATAATTCTGTATAGAAAATGACTCATAGGTTTTACTTTACATGTGTTTGACTGCTGGGGGGTAAGGTAAACAGCTCCTTGTCTGATTTGTTTCAGCTGTTTATGTAAATGTAGCCTGGAGTCAGAATGATTTACTGAAATGACATTTTATCTCATGCTGGAGATAAGACAGCCATGGTAAATATGGTTCTTAGTGACATTTAATAAGCACATGAAAGGTTCACAAAGGCAATTTCATTTTTATTCTGCTCAACCTTTCATTTATATTAGTCATAAAAATGACACATAGGGCAAATGCAATGAGGCAGCGATACCTGAGTGAGTTGAATCGTTTTATTTTGACATCTAGTTCGTGTCATGTATCATAGGCCCTGTGTCTCCCATCTGCTCTTCTATCTGTCAGTGTATGTTATCTTATTAGGCACGGCAGAAAGTTCAGTGAGGTCATTATGATTGGATAATATGGAGAAAAACATATATCACAATATTTATGACCAGATACCTCAAAATCGATATTGCGACGATATTATGGGGTTGACAGTTGGTGCTTTCACAAGCTATTGATGTTTTTTATGAATAAGCATCATTATTGTGGATATAATGACTAAGTGGGTAAAGGCAAATAATAGAAAAGCTAGAACAGACTGGTAAGATAAGAAATTACATGAATTTACTGTAATGCAGCCTTCGAAACCAGGAAAAGACAACACTTAGGATATCCAAAATTGAGGCCAATATCTAGTCACATATTACAATATAATAATGATATATTACTCCACCCTTGTCTGGAGTATAATTCTGTGAAAAAGAATGTTTTCTTTGGTTCCTGAGGAAACTTCCAAAGTTTGAAAAGTGTAAATAGAAAAAAGTGGGTATTTAGGATGCAAGGGCAGTTTAATAAAAGATGTTATTGATGCTTTTCTTCCTGCTGCTGTCAGAACCAACCAGCACTGCTCTCAATAGACCACACACACACACACACACACACACACACACACACACACACACACACACACACACACACACACACACACACACACACACACACACACAGGACTCAAACTAACATGTAATTTATCACAACGAGCAATTATTTTCCATGTGCAATAGGTGTATATTTTTTTACTGCTAAGTTTTTGCATATTTGATTTTTACTATTTATACCATTCTTTTTGTTTTTTCTGTTTCTTTTTCTTTTTTCTTCCAATTCCTATTTATATTTTTAGGTTTGCGTCTTGTTTTTAGATACTTATATTGTTTTTTTGCTCTGTTTATTTTGTCCATACCTTGCTTTGATATCCCTTTGCTGCTGTAACAATGCAAATATGGGGGGGGGGTTACAAAGCTAGACCTGCAAACTGGAACACCAAATGAGGTGCTGTGATTGCACATTGATCACTGACTGATTTCCTCTTACTTCAGAGTGACAACTTCTCTGCATCGTTCCCACGCATGTATTATCACATGACAACATGGGAGGATGGAGTGACAGAGCGCAGGATGTAGAGAGAGTGGGAGTTCTGGGAGAAGGTGGATGAACAGGGGAAGAGGAGGATGAATCGGATTTACAGCAGGAGTTGAGTAAAGTCTCAAGTAGACAGGAGCTTTGTGTGGAGGGAAGTGCTCAGCCAGAGGGGAAGAAGAGAGGTCAAAGGTCACGTAGCCCTTGCTAGTTTTGTTTAGCTAGGAAAGATGAAGAATAGCTGCCTTGTGAAGAGGGGACACGCTCAGCAGAAAGGACAAAACAAGAGAAAAGGGGTGTCATGGGAAGTCTTCCTGGGACGCATAAATACTCAAATACTTGCTTACAGTGCACACTCATTGAGTCAGTGTCACAGATGGAGACATGCGCCGGTCCCCCCCGGTGCATCTTGTTCAAATGTCCACCCATGCATATGGTGTCCCATATGAGAGACGGCAGCGTGCTAACTCTCTGATTAACCCAGTTGACTGGAGAGGTCTCGTTTGGTCTTCTGGCTCCACCAAGACAAACAATAGCCTGTGATTGGTGGGGGCGATGATGGAGTGCTGTGTGTATGTGTATATGATTTTCATTGACTTCAGTCAGTCTGTAGGAAACGACTGTGACACAGAAAGGGAGGACAGACTGCACGCGCTTGTCTGTCTCGTCTGTTGTTAGTGCCTCATGTGTCTGTCTGACAGGCTGCCACTCTGTCTGTCCTTTCCCCCATCCGTCTGTATCATTGCCTGTCTTGTCTTTCTGTCTCTTTCAGACTCGCACGACAGCTTAAAGTGTCCCAGTTTTTCCATGTGTAATCTGTTTTTTTTTTAATCAGCATAAACACTAGGCTTGGGTAGTATTTATTTTTTCATACCTGCTTACTCGTGATGTGCAGCTTGCTACAAGATCCAACCCGACCTGTACACGTGCATTAATCAATGACCTGAACCCGAACCGCAACCCCGAAAAACTCTGCAAAACCAAAACTGTAAGGTTTTGGTTATAGCCTGCTTACTGTTGGCTATAATGTGTGTCATTTCCAATAAATTTCACAATATAAAACACAGGTTTTCTGTTTTTTAAAAAAATATAAAGGACAGAGAGACAGCAATCACTCACTCAGCTTTTAAGTGGTTTTGTGACATCCTACGTGGTTTGTTTAGGCTACATGACGTTACAGAGATGGATATTTAACAGATTTACTGTGGACAGAGAAACCCTTGCTTCTTATTTAATGACATAGTGTTGGGCCTATATGTTTGCAGAAAGAAATATTTTAACAGGACCCTGTTATGACCTTAGAGATCAAATATGTCTGGACCTTAACAGATTTTCGTGGTCAAAAGCCAAATCAGAAAGCCTGAGCGCAGCAGTGCTGATGAGACAGCTGCTTATTGTGTGATGGACACAGAGAGGAGAGGGGGGGCAGCAGAGGAGAGGGGGAGACAAGGTGAAAACTGGATTACTGCACAATGTTTCTGTAAATTCTAACAATTTACTCAGGATGCTGCTTTGTCTTTTTATGACCTGCCCCACCCCAAAACCCACAATATTCTTCTAACAAGCTCACCTGATCCACCTAACCCATGTGTCAGCTGCTGACTTTCTCTGGCCTGCTTATCTTATTAAACAGAAAGATACAACCCTACACCTTCTGAGTTCAAGTTTCTTTCTTTCACCAAATTAAAGGCCCACACACACCAAACCGATTCAAACCTGACAGGAAGAAACCTCAGCAGAACCATCTTGGTTACTATTTTACTGTTACAGCAATCACCAACTCTGGTTTGGTTGAAATAAACCCTTAATTTGGATGTGAAAATATGCTGTTTTTATCACTGTTTTTTATAGTGCTCTCTCTGTTGTTGCTGGCTGGCTTTAGTCCTGTAACGTTATCCCCACCAGTTGCAGTCTTTTTTAGCTCAACTGCCTGTTCTGTCGGTAGGGACTCTGGTGGTGCGTGCTGTGCACTGAATCACCTCAATACAGCATCTCTATATTAGTTTAACAGAAAGAGCAGTGTGTGTATTTTTGACAGTATTGAAAATCATTTCTTTAGCTTCTGATCAGGATCACATCAGGTGTTTGGGGTGTGAAGGTGGTAATAACTGCACCCAGCAGTGTGATGATCACTTTTGACAGCCATTGCCAAAGGTTCCCTGTGGAGTTTTCTTGTTTACAGTGTGTGAATCCTTGAGGCTTATTGTCTTTCATTGTCTGAGTTTAATTGTGTTTTCATACTGCTCTGCTTAAAAGAACTTCCTCTTGTGTGACAATAAAGATCTGAACCGAGCCGACTAAACTCAATGACATTCAGATGATAACTTAAATAACACTATTGTTTGGAATAATTGGATGCAGATGGATCCAGTAAAAAGTAAATCTTTTCAAACTCATATAAGAACACTGGCTGTATTTCAGCAGTAAGATGCAAAATTAGCATTAAAGTATATGTGATATATTATGTTACTGTTGTGTCTATACTTTGCCCTGTTCTAATTATCGTGGAATTTATATTGGCTGTGCATGTGAGTGTGCACGTGCACTGAATACATGCAAACACGGTTCCATGTGTATATGAGGTAATGCACGAGGTGCTGAAAGTGAATGCCAGCGTAATCAGAGGTGAAATCAGTGTGTGTGTGTGTGTGTGTGTGTGTGTGTGTGTGTGTGTGTGTGTCCACATAAGACTCTGCATGAGTCACACTTTCGAAGCTGTTGAGGTAATAGTTTTGAATTCTAAACTAAAGGAGAAAAACAGCCTCTTGGTTACCTTATTGAGCTGGAATGTCTGTCGCAGAGCAAAGTCTGGAAGGATTTATCTCTGTACTATAGTATTACCAAACACATGCTGAAGCTGCTCAGCGTGAAGCATTTCATTCTAAAACACTGCATCCATCATGAGATAAACACTAGTATCTGACATTTGTGACTCAGCATTTGACAAATACCATGGATATCAGTCAGTGGGATGTCTTTTTCCTGCCTGTCTTTACTTTGGCAGAAAGTCCCGACATCCAGCTTAAGTGTTCCTGCACACCTAAAAATCTGGAATACATGCCAGCGCTGATTTGTTGCTCTGTTTGACATTTTAATCCACCTGATGCCATATTCACTTCCAGCTTAACTGCACCAATAAATAATTATGATCTCATTCTAATTTTTAGTGTACTAGATCAAGTTTAGAGGAGTTTTAGAGGACATTTTTTGCAATCAAATAGCTTTACTAAAAGCTTGAAAAAAATATACATTGCATTTAAATGTTTTGATTATGCTGTAATTCTATTAAATTCTATTTTTATCATATTAAATTGATGATTTGTTTTTTTCTACCATACATTTCAAACAGATTTTGACACTAGATACATTATTATTTGCATTTAGTTTTCTTTGTTTATTTGTTTACTTTGTAAAGTTACTTTATAAAGGATTTTTATTATATTACTTAGACAATTATTTTTTTTTAACCATATATTTAATACAGATTTATTTTAGAATCTTTTTTATTTGTATTTATTTTTGTTTATTTATTTTTCCATATTTATTGTATGAAGTTACTTTTAAGTACTTTTAAGTACTATGAAGTACTATTTTCAGAATTCTTTTATATCACTTTGACTTTTTACAGTTTTTACAAGGCATTACACTGGGAACATGTTTTTTTTATTAATAAATTGATGTATTTTTTTAACATGTTCTACAGTCTATAATGTTTATTTATTTCAAAGGCATTTCTTTGTGTGACTGTTAAAGGATTAAGTTGTGATTGCTGAGGCTAGCTGGAAAGGACTTTCTTTGCCAAAAACAGCCGTGAAAAATCTCAGGAGTAGAGGTCGGGGCTAAAGCTAAGGTAGAGCAATTCGGCACCTCCCTTGAAGGCTCCTAGAATTCCTGTGAAATTAAAAATGACGGGGCAGAAATGCCTCTGATAATTAGGAGAAACTCTGCAGCCAGCTGTAGACGGGCCGACTAAAACACACACCACTGTGTGTGTCGCTAAAAATTGTACACAACCTGGCATTTATTAAAAGATGCTGCTTTGAGGATCCTTCTCTTATTCACGGCCTTTTAGCAGTGGAACAAAGTGCAAAGGAGTGTGGGATATTTGAGAGATGTCTGGCCATGTGTCTGTGCATGTGTGTGTGGACATGTGTGTGTATTGATGTAAAAGTGTGTTCATCTGTGTGTGCGTTTGCACATTTTTATGCACGAGAGTGCCTGTTTTGCCCGTGCGTGCTAATGAGTGTGAGGCAGGAGATTATGCGTGCGTCTCTAAGGGAACGGGAGTCTGTTCCCAGGAGCTGCAGTGCCTGAGCTGAGGGGGGTATGTGTACACCCTGACCCCAGCTTTCGGGGGTCCCGGTTGCCTGTCTGAAACCATTTCCTTCCTTTGTGGCCCATTTGAGAGCCAGAAGTGTGACGCGAATGTGAAGGACCGGGGCCCATTTGCATGAGTTCTGCAACACGTTGAAACAGAAAATAATCACTGAGGGCCACGTCTCTGAATGTACTGGCAGGGTTAGCTTTAACTCTTTAATACCGAGCTCCCCCACCCCCATGCTTCTCCCTGTCACCCGTTTCTCCCCCAAGCGACTCCCCGTATACTCCAACCACCCCCCAAACAATAAACAAACCGAGCGCCGGGTGCATTGCTAATGATGGGAAACAATTAAGGGCTCACAAAAGGGAGCGTCCTGCTATATTGCTCTCTGCAGTATTTACATAGTATTTTGAGGTTAAATGACTGGAGCCTGGATTTCTGGTGAGGGCAAGAGGACAAAATAGACAGGCCCACTCAAGAGATCTTCCTTTTTGTTCGGCTTTGTAAAGAAGGATGTGTTGGACTACTAACCACTCCAGTGATATTGGGAATTAAACCCTTAAAGTGGAAGGAATTTCACCTTGGAGTATCCTCGTATACAATATACCCCTCCAGCCTTCTTTCACCTATTCTACCTCCAGAAATAAGAGAATGACAAATGTGCAAACAAGACAAGTGGCATACCAGTGGATGACTGAACCCCCCTACAATGTCCGGCCTACTGGATAAGCTCTGGTGTGTGAATGGTTAGAGGCTGGGAGAGTGTGAGAAGGCTCAGGAGTGGCCAAAGAGGCCGCTGAATAGACTCCTAGATTGAGACATTCTGCCTGTTTAACACAGATGTGTATAGGTGTGTGTGTGTGTGTGTGTGTGTGTGTGTGAGAGAGAGAGAGAGAGAGAGAGAGAGTGTGTGAAAGAGGCGACTGAAAGGATAAGTTAAGCCCTATACAGATATTTAGCTCAAGTAAAAGTGCTAATACCACACCGTGAAAATACTCTGTTAGAAGAATAGACTGTATAAAAAAATGGATTTTGACCAGGGGTTGATGACATTGGATTTTCAGGACTGAGACCGACAACCAATATTTGGAACCGATATGCACAATAAAATGAAAATCTTTTTGTTAATATTTAGAATTTGAGATATCACAAACTCCAACACAGAACTTTGTTAAAATGGCTTTGGCAAAAGTTAAATCAAAAGTGAGACTTCCCCGCAATTTTTTTTTATAATTCAAGTGAAAATTTAAATAAAAAACGAATAAAGAAAAATAGCTCCTTGTAGTAAAGTAAGTAAAGTAAAGTAAAATTTATCTGCAATCATTAAAATAAAACGCAGATACAGATAATCGTCAAAATGCCAAATAATGGGGCCGATAATCTGCCAGGTTGATAATCTGTCAACCATCTGAACAAAAGCATAGCGTTAGTTCATGTCCTTTCCCAAATATCTATATGGAGCATCCAAAACAGATTAGTTGATTGCACACCAAACCTCTCTTTCCTTTGGACTTAATGACTGTTTTGGACGATGTGGTTAGAGGGTAGACACTTAGACTTAAAGCGATTAGAGAGGGTGTTCCTCTGACACCTGCCTGCGGCTGGCTCATATTCTCTGCTGACAGTACTGAGTCTTTTATGTTGACAGTGGAATCCTGAACGGTGTGAAAGTGAAACCAGAGGATTGTTTTTTGGTCACAACACAGCTTGTTGCACCGTCTTGTTCCAGAGGTATCGATTCCCACAAAGTGGTGTCCGTTTGACAGAACAGAGAAATGTTTAAAGTCCCCCTTCAAACACAGAAATTCTGACTGACATCCACAATTACCGCTCACACTCAGAGGAACATTAAACCCACTTATTACCCCTTTCCAATCCCTTAAAATCCATATCCAAATTCCCAAACCAGCAGGTGCCAGCCGGGGCCTTGGCATGGCGGCGCCTTGGATAACACCGTGCGTGGATGCCAGGCAGAGACCTCCAGCCCTCCCCAGAAAAGCCCCCTTGCCAACATGGCGCGTCCTGCGCAGCCATGGTCATTATTTCAGACTAACTAGATTAAGCTAATCATGTTATGTAGTGGTAAAGCGTGGCCGGGAGATGGAATGAAGGGTCGGCTGTCCTGCTGTTGCCATGTGGCTCTGAAATACAAACACTGTCACTGTCACATAGAGCCTGATACACACCAGAGGTAACATTAGCCTGTTTGAGTTTTTAAACCTCCAAATAAACTCATGAACCACCAATTTAAAGAATCTGTAATGTGATTATACAGCATACAACATTCAGGGTGCCATGTTGCTGAAGAATCTCAGTGGTTTTCAGATTTCTTTGAACTAAAATACACTGAGATACACCTTTATCTTGTCCATTTATTGTAGCTGACTTTTCTTCTAGTGCCAGCACGAGGTTGAGCTTTTTGTTTTTTGGTGACATTTCTCATCATTTTCAGATAACTTCCATTGGTCCTCAGCTGGTTAATCCTAATGGTGATAATTTAACTTTTCCCCTTGCATCATCAGTTCAAAATTTCAAGTTTCATTTTCTGACCAATTTCCTGCAAAACAGTCATTTGCCTTTTTCTCATGACAATTATGAGGTAGAAAACGTTTTCAAGAATCAACCGAAACTGTGCACCTTTTTGACTGGCCAATGCCTGATGACGTTGCAGCAAAAGTGATCCAGGTTCAACTACGGACCTGTTTTTTTGTTTGTTTGTTTTTCTTGGAGCCTAAACTGTTGACAGCTCCACTTTTTCATGAAACTTGGCCATAGTCACTAATATTGGATCCACTTCCAAAAATGCTCAGTCTGACAGTGTTCATGATGCGACTACTTCTGTTAGAAAAAACCTACCTGGTAAACACCAGAGTGTAAAACTCTGTGGCCCCATTTAATATGTGCCTTACGGTAACCCTTTAACAAATGGATCAACATATTTTCACATGCCTTCCTTAAAAAACACATGATAAAAAATAAAAAAAAACCTAATGAGCAACTCGGCAAAACAAACTGCAAAAAAGAAAAAAGGTGACAGGGAAATTATTTGAAAATTAGAGGATTATAAGATATGATCAAAGAATGAGGGGAAAATGTCCAGAAAACCATATTTAGAATTCTCTTAATTATGTATGAAAACATTTTTTTACAGAAAAAAAGGAATTGTTTTGTCTTTCTTGAGGTAATTTTCTCTTTTTTCCCTTTCTTTTTTATTTTACTATTAAAAAACAAACTTATTTAGGTAATTTTATTTGTAACTTTTGACTAATTTCTTACTAATTTTGGGGCCATTTTTTCTTAAGTTGTTTATCGCTCTCTTGCCATGTTTTTGAAAGAACTAAAGTCAACTTTCTCAGGTTTCAAAGGGTTAAAAATGTATAGCTTCTAAGCCCAAACTAACATCCAAGCTCCTCCATAGAAGACATCATACAGCTGCTTTCAGCTGTGCTCTACATGAACAGAAAAGCTGATGTTACAGATCAGCATTATAATGACCCGCAGAATATAACAACACGTGATGTGTAATGAGACAGCTGCTGCAACATCTGGTTCCGTATGAAGGTCTCAGTATTAAGGCCGTGCGTTAACTGGATCCTGCACTGCCTGGAAATAAGACATCATGGGAAACAGAAAAGGGGCTTTCCTTCTGCTAAGTCAGTTCCTTCTGCTAATAACAGAGGAGAGGACAGTGAGCGAACTGAAGAGTGAAGAAAGTCCAACAGATAATCAGTCTGCTTTATCATTCAAGTGTTGGGTCTGCTGTGATTGCACACGCTAAGCCGCTTTTCCAACACGTTGCCTTTCAGAATTGATGAGAGGAGAAAAAAAAGGTGTCATTAGTGGTTATATGTTGCTCTTAAGTCACTGTGGTTGTTAGTCTGGGAATTCTTTCAGAAAAAGAGCTGTTATTTTTCTTGCCATGCTTTGATATTCTTCAGTCTCCCCATATGAACATTCCTCTGAGTAGTCCCCCCAATGTGCCAACCACATGGCCACTGTCAGCCCTGTCCAGCTTACACACACACACACACACACACACACACACACACACACACACACACACACACACACACACACACACACACACACACACACACACACACACACTTAATGGAAGCCTCATGGCTGGATGCCATCCTAAACTGGCACATCCTGCCTTAAAAACATATCCATTTCTCTTAAATCCATGCATAGAACATATACACATTGAGGGCACATTAAAAACAGAAATTTTAGAAATGTTTACCTTTTGGAAGGCTCCATCATGCTTCCAGTGTCTTTTGGTGTTGGATTGTGTATTAATACATAATCTGTAACCCTTTACATCTGGAGCAACAACACTTTTCTTGCGCATTTTTGAGATGCTTTTCACAAGTATTTCAGCACTGAGCAAATTGGTGCGAGATTTCTCAAAAACAAGAAAAAAGAAACTTGGTAATAAATGCTTCAAAAATTAGTAGATTTGCAAAATTATATTTAAAAAAACTAGGGGAAAAAAGAAAAAAAGCTAGGGGGAAAAGAAAAATATTAGTGAAAAACGTATAATTATAATAATTACATTTTACTTTTTTGACAAAATTATTCTAATAGCTAAGCATTTTTTTCAAGTAATATTCTTTCTAAAACATTATTATTATTATTGTTATTATGCCCCAACCAAATTGGTGCAATTTATTTAAAAAACAAAAGCGAAGAGCAACTTGTAAACCGCTCCAACTCATTTTCTTTTTAATTTTTTGAATTATTTTTATTTCTTTATTTTTTATTAATTTTCAGGTAAATTTCCTGTACTTCTTACTATTTTTTTTCTATTATCATTTTTTATATTTCTTCCTTTGTTGCGCATTGCCTTCTTCCCATGCTTTTGAAAGAAATCAAGTCAATTTGCTCAGGTGTCAAAGGGTTAACTGGCGTATTCCAGCCAAAGGCTGAAATTTAATTGGTTAATTACATGTTAAGATCAATGCCATTCCGCTGTATCTCATGCAATGTAAACCTGTGGTGGCTAAGTACTTTAACAACATAATAACTTAAACATTAAATTTAGGTTAGGTTGTCTGGCTTATGGGGAGTTTAATTGGACCACTATACCCATAGGGCTGAACCTCAAAGTAAAAAATGGGGGCCAGCTGAATACACACCACAAAAATGATGTCACATTTCCCCGTGGTCGGTCATCAGGGGGCAAATGGAAACACGATGCGGGTTTCTCGTAAAGTCACGGCAGGAAACAGTCAAACTTCCAGTGCTTGACTTTTCAGTTTGCTCTCCAGCGTTGCTGATGCCAAGTTTACAAAGCAGACAGGAAAAGGACTGAGGGGGGTAAGTTGATATACAGCGGAGGAAAAGCAGCAGGCTGCCCACAGACACAGAGGGATGTTTAAGAGGGGCGGGGAGCACTGTCAGGGAGTTTCTCCAAAGAGTTGCATAACACACCTGCAAGGAGGGAAATGAGAAGCCAGGACCAAAGTTAGAAAGGGGAGGGCAGAGGGTGAAAGAAAGAAGGGAAATAACAGAGATTAGGCCGTGCTCTTTTTTCGAGCTTTTGTTTTGCCAGCCTAAGCCTCTACAACTTTGCTTCCTGGGTGGACTTTAGACAAGGGGGTCATGTCTGAGATGAATGTGAGCAGGAATGTATGCAATTCATTTGTTCAGCCAGGTGTTAATTCCACATATTGCAAATGAGCAGTTTTTCTGGCTGTGTGAAACACCTGCACTTAAAAAGAAAAAAAAGAAAAAACAGTATGAAACAACACACCACCTGGACTCACTTGAAGTGCCATCAGGTCACGACATTTTAATACTAACATTCCTTCTCTTTGGTCTCTTGCTGTTTTCTGATCTGCAGCCAGAGGAGTTGGAGGCTCTTCATTCCCATACGTTCAGGGTGAAGACTTTCAAGAAGGCCAAGCACTGCAGCGTTTGTAAGCAGACCATCAGCCAAGACGGACTCATCTGCCGAGGTCAGTCACCATCCCCGAAACTCGCCAGGACTTACTATAGCACCTGTTTTCCTGATGGTCCTAAACACCCATTGAATCTTGTTTTTGATGACTTTTAGCAGTCTAAGTTCTCACTATGATGCACTCAAGCACGCAGTGACATCACGAGGCGGTTCTCTGTTAACCCTCAAATTGTGCAATGGAAATTGCGAATAGAAAATATGCCTTATAGAAACACGTCAACTTATGAAAAACTCCCATTTATTGCAAAAATTTTTTCACCCTTGCATGAGGAGATATTTCAGGTGATTTGAAAAAGCCATATTTTGCAAAACTCAGGCACTCAGGCATGATGCAGCTACAAGTGGTGTTATTGCATCGCATAACCCTAGTTTGTGGCCGCTCCCACGTATGGGGCTTTCCTTTTTATTATCGCTCGCGTAACACGCTTACATCACCTTGGATTGGAAATAATGACAGCTAGTGTGGTGGCTGCAAAAGAAATAAACCTGCTAATGTTTTAAACATCCATCACCATGCTTCTTTGAATATTATCACGAGAGAAGTCGCATAACAGCACTCAAAGGAAACACAGTCATCTTGCAATTGTTTTATCGACATTTTGAAAATACCACTTAAAGTTTTGCACAAATCTGTAATGGAAACCCGCTTACTGTTGAAAGAGGTTGTAAAAAAGCAGACTCTGAGAGGTGGTTTGAGAAACACTGCTTTTCAACCTGGTGTTTAGTTACTCTTTTCAATCAGAATCTGTATGTCTATCTAAAAATGGCAATATGTCCCAGAGCCTCATGGCCACTTATGACCAGCTCAAGTCTGGTTATTAAGGTTTTGGGTGATCCAATCGCAAGTGGAGAGCAATAAATAAAAGTGCAACACTTGTAACACTGTAACACTCTGACAGTAACCCTTTAGCTGTTAAACAAGCAGCTAACTTTTGTCTGTAGTTAGAGGTTAGATATAAATTATGATCACATCCTTACTGTTTTCAAGGCTGATGCTCATATATAAAGTTGCTTGGGAAGTTTCTTTGAGTCAAAATGTAATCTGTTATGAAGAATTGCTTAAAATTGAAACAAGCATTATGATTTGCATTCAGCAGACTCATAGTCTAAGCTCAGTTGTTTGATTATGTTAATTTCTCCAGCCTAAGGGAATCTCCAATAACTGCTTTAACCTTACACATGACGATATCTGTTACAACATCCATCAGAGGTGTAAGTGAAGGTCACCCGAGGTTACCTGGGATCGGCTTTGTGTCAGAGTTTAGTCAGTGAAGTGACAGAGGAGGGAGGAGAAGCCTCAGAAAAGCTAGAGGTTAACAGCTTCTCACTTTCCTTAATGGTGTTTACTGAAGAGGCAATGTGGTTAATGATGAGTGATTTGCATGATTTGATGTATAGACTCCTCTTTCATGGAATAAAAATTGAAACAAGTTTTTCTATCTGAAAAATGTACATTTTAGAATGCCTTTGTTGCTTTAACTCTTCGAAACCTGAGCATATAAGCTTGATTTCTTTCTAAAACATTGCAGGGCAATGGACATCTTAACAAGAAATGGCCCCAAAAAAATAGTAAAAAGTTACAAGAAAATTACAGGAAAATAAGAGAAAAAAATAGATAACAAAACAACAAACAAGAAAAAGACCCAAGAAAGTGCTAAAAATTCTAGCAAATATATATGTGTTAAAGGATTAATTAATGGTCATGTATGAACAGTTGTTACTTTCAGTTGTATTTGTAAGTTTATGTAACTTCAGAGGAGTCCCAGCAGTATTTTGTGCTTCTATTGTTTGTCTTTATTTTTTGCTTTTTTAGTTTGTGCAGTTGCCAGTATGGTGAGATTGGAGTAACACGAAACAACACAATAGCAGGAAAGCAACTGAGATTCAGTACCTTTAATGTGGTCACCATTTTCCAAACAGTCTCCATGCAGTAAAACCGTCCCATCTGGTTCTCCAAGTGGGGTCGTGACAAAATCGGATCGAATATACGACCCCGGTCTGCTCACCAAATCATGCCGTAGTGGAAATGTCCGTTTTTGGACAGATAACATCAAGTGAAACCATGTGGAAACAGGGGGGGGGGTATCCAAACCTGACACAGGACCCTAAAGGCTGTTTGACGGAGTGACATTTTGTTCTTGTGCTGTACTGTGTGCATGCTCAGGCTAAGACCTGATGTTTGTGCGGGTGTTCATTTATCTACAATTTATCTACTAGTTCTACAAAAAGGTGATTTTCCTTCATGATTGACAGCTGTGTCAACCAATCCATGCACAATTAATTAATGGGGCTGCTTGTGATTGGTCGGACGGGTGTTTTGGCGGGAACTCCTCCACCGTGGAGATCGGTACTGTGCAGATTCTGGCTCCGAATGACTTCACTAGCGCAACATGGCAGCGGCCAGATCCGGAATATTTTAGCTTCACTTAAGCATAATATACCGTCTATGGTGACTCAGGACCAGAAGGGGAGATATTTGGTGAGATACTGAATTGGTGACACTAATCGTGTCCACCTTGAAACTGTGCTGATTGTATAGAACATTTATGCAGCTGAGGGGAAAATGTGTGTGAAGCATCCATCGATGTAAACTGTAAGTACAACTTGACAGGTTTGCAGAGGCACACAACTGCGAGGTTGTAATTCTGGTTCCTTCATGTGGCTACATGCCAATCTTACGAAATTACAGGTTAATATCTTAATGACAGATGATGTCTTGTTACCGCCTGGAGGAATATACATTGTGCTTGCCCGATTGTCTGGGAAGAGTTGGTTGTGTAAAGTGACTGACTACCGCTTCCTTTATCTAGCGGAAAGAAAGGCTTATAAAATAAGTGCAATTCACCCTCTGCATTTACTCTGCATCTCGCTCTGTGATCTATCAGGTGAATCCAGATGTTGTTGTTGTATAGTGGGATTTGTGTGTCATTAAATCTTAGCGTTGTTGTCTTTGTTTTCATGTTCAGTGTGCTATTGGCAGCTTTTTGCAGAAGCGTATTTGTATCAAATGTGACCTCTGCAGTTTAGTGAGTACCTAAAAGGATACCTGTTCGCCAGCCTCTTAGTAAAAGAAATACGGATTAAAATGTGTGAAGCAGACTGTACTGTAAGCATTATTCATACCCGCAGACTTCAAGAAAGCAATCTGTTAAATTCATGGAAAATAAATCTTACCGTCCCTCCAGACACACCAAATGGGAAAATTGTGAGGAAAATAATCACTGCATTATTAAAGTGATAAACAATCCACTGAAGTTACCATTTCTTCCCCCAGAAAGGATTTGTTGAATTTTGGAATAAAATGTTGTTTAGATTTCGAATAAGTTTCCACAGATTGCAAAGGCTGTTGCTTTTGCTCTGCTCTGGATAAATAATTTTTAGATGCGTGTGCAGACAGTCACAAAATGTTCTCCCAAAATGACACAAGACTGCACCTGGGACCATAATCTGAAGATCTGATTTATAGTGGAAATAAACCCTCATGACAAGACTGCATTTAAGTCTATTCTGATTTAATTGACCTCTGTTGCTTCTCTGTACCCAGCCATGTCTGGGATTGGCCACGTGTACAAGCAAATGGTGTGTGTGTTTGTGTGTGTGCGCGTGTGTGTTGTGTGTATATATATATATGTGTGTGTGGTTGAGACAAATTTTCAAGGACAACAGAATGCTAACAGAGGACTTCTTTAACAACCATCAACCACTCACTTTTTATCCTTCCCTATTGGTCTCTTTGACTTCTAATTTATTAAATTTCCATTTTGTTGTTCAAGTTTATTCATTAGGATAAACCCCTTGAGATGAACCATCTACCATCTCGTTTTCAAAGGGGTCCTGTAAACATACAAATAGAAATAAATAACAAGAGACAAACAAAGACTTTAAGGGACAAAATAAGAAAAAGAAAAAAAAAGAAATCAACAATTAATGTGAAACATTACAAAAATCAGCACAAAATCATTAGAGAGAAAAAATAAATGTACACAACCCCTTAATGGCCACGAAGAGGCCATGAACAAATATTGGACCAGCAAAATACATTAGTTAGTATTACACACACACACACACACACACACACACACACACACACGTATACACAAATGTAAACAAGTAGATTATAAGCATGTTGTTTGTAAAGCATAGTTCATCTATAACATGAACAATTTAAGCTACAAAAAGAAGACAAACCATTTTTAAATATGTGAAATGACATTAACTGCCGTATGTATAAAGGCAAATTATTCCAATCTGAATGTGCTTTGTACTTGAATGCTCTCTTGCCAGTCGTTTTTCTAACCATAGGGATGGAGAAGAGGAATTGTGTGGAATGCCTCAAGTGATAAGATGAGGAACAGGGAACCAAAATTTATTGTAAGTAATAAAGATAGTTCAAATGTATACATTTAAAGTGTATTAAAGAAACAACCAAGAACAAATCGACAGAGATTTTTGTATGCTGTTTTGAGGGGTAGAAGGTTAGATTGGTATATGTTTTGATAAACAACATTAGCATGATCAAAAAAAAGGTAAAATAAGTTGTGACACAAGTTTCTTAGGGACACTGAATGTGAAACAGTTTCTTGATCACCATAGTACATTGGTTCCAAATTTAATTTTGCAGAGAATATAATCAATATGAGGATTAAAAGAAAGTTCAGGGTCAAACCACAAACCCAAATATTTGATTTTGTCAACTAAATGCAGATAAGTACCATCATTACATTTTATAATTAAATTATTAGAAGTTGTTTTGAGGCTCTGTCTTGTACCAAAGACCATAAGGTATGATTTTGTTTTATTGAGAAGTAGTTTTGATAAAAGCCAGCTTTGTAACATGTTGAAATCTGATCGAAGTGCAGTTTGACTTTGTGGTAAATGGGGTTTAGAGGTATAAATGACAGTGGCATCTGCTTATGAGTGAACAAAGGAGTTGGAAAAAATTAAGGGAAGATCGTTTTTTTTTTGTTTTTCAAAAATTTTATCAATAGAACAAATTATTGTTATCAGCCTATAGTTATTTGGGTCCAGAATGTCACCACCTTTATATAGTGGAGTAATGCGTGAACATTTCCAGATGGCTGGTATCTCACAGGTACTTAAGGACATGTTAATAAGTTCAGTTAGAGGGTAAATGAGTATATGAGAGGCTAATTTGAGATATCTGGATTCATCCCATCTGGCCCTGCACCACTGCTCAAGCTTAATTGTGTAATGGTATTCAGTACTTCAATAGGAGTTATTTTCATAAAGGAGAAGATACTATGAGAATGAGAAATATTAGAACTGTCAGTGTATGATGAGTTAATTAAAAAACCAGAGCAGACTGAAGAAAAATGCTGCCTGAACACTTGGGCTATACATAAAGAATCGTGAATTATGATATTGCCATCTCTTATTTGATATATAGGAAATTTATCTGAAGTGTTAAAAGTTGATTTTATATTGTTGCAGAAGTGTTTAGGGTTTTTAAAATTATAAGAGAGACATTCTTGATAATAACATTAGCATTACGGGTCATGGTCTTAGAAATGTTTCTTAATGTCCTGTATGTTTACAAATAAGCATTTTATGATGCTTGCAATATTTATGTGTTTTTTCTTATAAGAAAAATATTTTAATAAAGAGACATTTGAAGTATAATGTTCCAACTATAGGTGTAATTAGCTCAGATACTAAGTTAGAGGAGACATAAATAGCAACACCGCCACCCCTAGAGCTTCAGTCGGCTCTATATAATACATAACATATATAGTACATAAGTTTAATTTCATTGTCAGAGATATCACTACTGAGCCAAGACAGTGTGATAATGTCAGGATTAGTTTGAAAAACCCAAGCATGAAGAAAATCAATTTTTGGCAAGAGACTTCTGATATTCAGATGAACATTTTTTATACCTTTATTACCAACCAGATTCAAAGTTTGAGTTTATGGGAACCAACATTATTAGGATATAAGAGGGAGGCTAGTCTAAACAAAAAATTGAAAGGGGTTTAAGTGATAACACAACAAAACAGAAAAAAACAAAAAAGCAAAAGGACAAAACTAACAAATAAGAAAGCAAACACAAAGTCAGGCCTAGCAGCCCCAGCCAACACAAGCCAAGGCATCTGTGTGAGAACGCCAAGTCGAAGACAATATGAGCAGACCATCAACAGTCAACGCAAAGCTGTCTGCATAGAGAAAATAGTAACAGTACCCCCTAGAGAAAATAAATTAAAAAATAAATGCATTGATTCTTGATTGATTCGGTTCTCCAGATCCTGAATCTTGTCCATCAGGTAGGCATTGTCCCTGACTAGTTCTTTGTTCCGAGCCATGAGCTCCTGCAGACATCTGAATGTTGCTCAGTTTTGTCTGGATTGGATCCACTTTGGAATCAAGATGATTGAGCATTTCAGTTTGTCTGTTGTAGGCCATCCCATAACGTTTGTAAGGAGATCTGATTTTGTTAATCCAGTGACATTGTTCAGCCGAGCAGTGCCTTCAGTCGGTTTGCTCAATAAACAGAAAGTGTACTAGACTTGTACAGGAGTTTAACAAGTCAAATGTGTTTAAATCACATTATTACGTTCAATATAGAGCTTGCAAAGTGAGCAAGTAGACAAGCCTGTGTTTTTGGACAAATTAACCAACGAGCCATCCGATCCTTCGTCTGTTACTCCCTCACTCTAGGAGCACAGGGTTTAACAATTCATTTATGGTGGCCCACCACACTCAAAAAAAAAACTGCTGCCACAAAGAGATTTTTTATTTTTGGAGCTGGACAGTTCATTAGGAGCGCTGTTGGAATACATATACTATTTGGTTTAGTGTACTCTGGACACAGATGGAGCAGCATAATGTCAGGTGCAGTGAAAGTGAAACTTAACTGTACATTGCATTGGATCTAAAGTTTGCATTCACTAACTTCTCTAAAGCAGCTGCTCCTCTCATCTATTGATGAAAGCAGCTCTAATTGAATCAACAGATCAAGTAACCACTTCACGAATCAAACTCCTTACAACGCTGCTGAGGGAAAAAAAAACTCTTCTGCCTGCACTATGTTTATGGACTTGCCAAAATGTCAGAATATAGAGAGGGGACACAGTGATAAATGGACACACAATAGATACTAGTTCTGTGGGAAACACAGGAGATCTCCCGCTCCTTGTCTGCAGATCTTTTTTTAATAATATAATTAACATTTAGTTTACTGTAAAGCCCTGTTTTTGCTATAGTTTGTGAATTTTGTTACATGTCCTTGAAAAACCATGGAAAAGTTTCAAAATTTTGCAAAAGAAAACATGTGGGAACCCTCTGAGATAGATGGATTCAGTACTCTGAAAGGAGCATTCTCATAATGAAGCCTTGTAGGATCCAGCCGCTCCCTCACTCATACAGTCCCTCCCTTCTGCTGCTCTTGTTTACTAACAGACTGCAGTCACATGGTCTCATAATGACACAAGCACTTGGACTTCCTCTCTCTTTAGCGGTTGCCGGGATACAAGGTGTTAGTTACTTTGACAATAGCATGTTGACGCAGGTCAGGACCACAGTTTTCCAGTAAAAAAAGGGCCCTCTGTGGAAGGGTATTTTTGGAGAGCTGGCCCTGAGGGCAGGAACTGGCTTTTATATTCATTCACTGTAATGCAGTTCGGGTTAAATGGAGGGTTTTGTGAGCGGGGGCAGGTCAGCAGAGCGCTGTTGTCTTCCTAAAAAGGGAAAGAGAATAAGATTTGGCCACAGATGATTTGATATAGTTTATGAGGACGTTTTATTTGTTTGTAATAGATTTGAGATTTCCCCTGAACTGACTGAAAACACTAAAATGTAGAGTCAGTTTTCCTCTCACAGCTGCTGCTTTTAACTTTTGTAAAGACATCACAAAGGCTGCTGTAGCTCTAAGATAAAAAAAAAAAACCAAACCACCTTCAAACAAATCTTCAAAGATTTAAAACTGCTTTTCTGCAAAGGGTGTAGCTTCAGTATTTGTTCTTGTTGTGGAGGCGACCATACCGCCACAGCGTCCCACAGGGATCCACTGTAAACACACACCTTCAAAGAGTGGCTGGAGACACACCACAGTAGCAGGTGTGTGTGTGTGTGTGTGTGTGAGTGTTTAAGGGGAGAGTGGAGGCTATCATAGTTCTGTTCTTGCCTGCTGAGCTCATACAGTTGGTATGCAGCAAATCTCAATGAGGGTAAAAACACAAACACACATGCAGAATTGGCATAAAGGCCTTAGTGCCATGCATTGATGTTCTTAAGTTGTGAAAACATTGTGTTACTGCAATGTGTAAAAATAGCTTCACAGCAAATAGCATATTTGTCAGTCAGCAGGTAACACAGTCAATCAATTTATATTGCAGGCCCGCATGCACACGTGTGTGTGCGCGCGCATACGCAAATAGCATATTTGTCAGTCAGCAGGTAACACAGTCAATCAATTTATATTGCAGGCCCGCATGCACACACACACACACACACTTGCTCTTTATCTTTGTTAGCACCCTTCATTGACATAATGCAATTCCTAATTCCGTAACTCTTTGAAAACTGAGCAAATTGGCTTGATGTTTTTCAAAAACATGGGGAAAGGGCCAATAATACTTTATGCACATTTTTTTTATACCATTGGTACTTATTCAATTATTTTTTATTCTTTATTTTCTCTTTGTACTTTCTCTTTCCACTGTGGGCATGAAGAGAAGCACATTTTCAATTTCTGCATGTCTAACACACATGGCAGAATTGATAATAAAGTTGACTTTAACTTTGATAAGCAACTTAAGAAGAAATGTCCCAAAAAAAAGTAAAAATTAAAGAAACAACAACCCCCAAATCAAAAACCCTAATATCAGAGGAAAAAGTGCTTAAAATTAAAATAAATTAAAATATTTAATGATGATCGTTATAAATATATAATTTTGGACATTTCCCCCTATCTTTTTAATAAATAATTTTCCTGAGCTGCTAATTTCTTCTAATATGTGGAACAGTTCAAGTTGCTCAATGAATGCAGCACAAGAAAACTGATGTTGATCCAGGTTGCAAAGGGTTAACCTAACCTTGACCATCACAACTAAATGCCTGACCCCAACCTAAAACTAATTGTGATAAAATGTCCTCACTTACCAAAAATTTCCAGCGTTTTCCTCACTTTGTCACAAGAACAAGTATACACGTGCGTGCACACACACACAAACACAAACACACACACACACACACACACACACACACACACACACAAAAACATACACAAATGCATGTAAACAGTACATACAGACCCATACCGATGAACTTCATCACCATTACTGTAGAGTCTCTCTTGCTCTGGCAGAAGTCATTAGCCTAATAAGTGGAGCAGATGGATGAAGATGACCATTGGTTTTCTGTGGATGATGGATAGTGACTGTCTACCAGTCTAATATCATTATTCTAATCTACTGAACTGACATGTCAATGACTTCCCATCAGCCCTGCCTGCATGGGGACGGAGGCTTAATCTTATTCCGTCTGAATAAATGTAAGAGAAAACTCTCGTGCTGAGTTTGAAAATTTGAAATTCTTCTTCTTTGTGCATGCACAAGAACTTTTACACTCCGACTTGCCTGCATGCCAGCTTCACTGTCTGGTAAACTTTGCATGCACTCATCTGTGCATGCACACATAATGTGGCTGGTAGGTTTTGTCAAATCTAAAGCGCTTCCAAAGAGTGGCAGCTTCAGAGCAGTTAATGCAGTTAGGGCACCACCTGTTGGATAAGTTGAAACACTGCAAATTAACTGTAGTTTGGTGTAAATTAAGACTCAGGGGTATTGAATGTAGTTTGATATATTGTTCAGCTCAACATTTGAAGATACGGCAAATTAAGGCATCCATCTTTCTTGGCAAACCTCCCAGCTATGTTTTTATTTTTTGGTATCTATTACTGTTTAATTATGCCATAATCATAGCAATATTTTTAGACTTATTACAAATTAGTTCTATGATATGATCTGTTTTCTTATTAAAAAGTCTGTATTAAACAATACAGATATTATCATACCTGCAGATATTTTCATGTACCAATTTTTTCCCATACTGTGCCTGCATGTAGTTTTTAAGATAAAGTTCATTCTTGATGTAGTTTATCAGTCAGTCAGTCAGTCAATGATTTTGTCACATAGAATTATACATCGTGCAACTCCGGTAAAATGTTATCTCATTAGCTCCTTTAATTTGTGCTCTGTAATTTAACCTTTTTTTTGCATCTTCTTACATTGTTGACTGCTGGACGGCTGCATTATCACTCCTCTTAAACAGGACAGCATATTCCCACCGACACGCCAGTCCTTATTTACCAGAGAGCACACTCCTCATCTCCTTCTCTTATCAGACTCCTCATTTCATTCCTCACCCAGCAAAAAGAGGCTCAGATGGTCTATTTAGTGGCTGCTGTGGAGCTTTTGATCATATCACATGATTTCCGTCAGCAGGTGAAAATAAGAACATCCAGTGTTATTAATGATACAATTATTTAGCATCCACAAGCATATTCATCACCATGACTGGATGAAATCTGAATGAAGCCTTTCTAATATGATTTAAATCTCCAGAAGAGCAACTCAATAGATGTTGTTGTGAAATTATATTTTTTGTTTTTATTTTTTTAATGAAAGTCATTTATTATCTGTTTCATCGAGACAAGACAATCAATCATCAGTGCAGTTGTTTTTTTTTTGTTTGTTTTTTTCCCCGATACTGGTGGTAAAAGGATAATTTTAAAATACCACCGATGCCTCAACCACGCTGGAACCAATACCTAAAAAATACAGGATGACCATTAAGAGCATTAAAGAATGGATTTGTTATTGTAAAAGCTAATTCGAACATGAAATCAAATAATGATTAAATTCTTCTTAATAATAATTTAATAATTTAGTAGCAGATTAAAACCTGAGAATAAAAATGTCTACAAACTATTAATATCTATCTATCTATCTATCTATCTATCTATCTATCTATCTATCTATCTATCTATCTATCTATCTATCTATCTATCTCATCCAAATTTCATCAGTATGTTAATAATCAGTAAGCACTGTAGCCGATATCGTCATAAATTTTTGGGAACACAGTCTGTCAATTTATATTACAGGCACGCACGCTTTTTTAAACATTAAGATGGAAAGATGAGGACTGGATGTTCAGTAAACAGTAAACTCATGAGCGTCCAGTAGAGTACAGTATAGTCGAAGCTGCTCCTGTCACCACCTACAGTTTATGGTACAGCCACCAGGAGGCAGCAGAGCCCTGTGTTTCTGATGGAATACCTTTATCAATCTGTGCAGCCACATCTGCTGCTGACTTTCAGTGTAAATTCCCCAAATTTTCAGCACAAGCCTCAAACCTGATCTTGTGCACATTGGGTTATCCGCATTTGTCGAGCTGTTCTATTTACATGTCGATTTGCTGTGTTTTTGGTAGCTGCAGCTTGAATCAATGGAAGCAGCTGTTGCAACCAAACAATGTCAGACTAATACCCACAGTGACACAGAAAAGTAAGCAAACAGAAGTTGTGTTTTGTCAGGTTGGAGCAAACAGATGGCAGAGATCACAGAGGGATTCCATGGGAACTGTGATTGAGGATTAATTCGGCTGTCCTGCGATGCGTTCGGGGAATCTCCCGTGTTGGGAAAGCCTCAGCAGCTGGATGAAGGTGGGGCTTTACCCACAGAAACCCAATGCTGGCAGGGATTTCGGTTGGGAAAGTGTGTGGGCTGAATGATGACAACCCTGTGTAAGTCCACTGATGGATAGTAATGACTGTGTGTCAATAATTACTAACATTAATACTGCAATGAGCACACAGAAAGACACAGCAGAGGATTAGAGAGAGTTTGTTAGCGCATGAAACATAACGTAATGCATAATGTTTTTGAGCTGCTTCAAGAGACGTTTAGTCACGTAAGCTCATCAGCTGTTTACTGACACCTCAGTGCAACAGCTAAATATCTCTAATAAGGCAGCCTGTTTCAGAAGATACATGTATGACATGACCTGAGAGCACTAAACATGCTTTACCTTCCAGCCAGGGAAGAGCTGTTTTGCCCACTTGCCACAGCTGTTCATATATCCAAATGTTATTTAACTTAATATATGTCTGATTTCACTAATGAGACAGACATGAAACTGCCTAGTGCCTTACTGAGTGAACCAGTTTAAATGTAGTGCATGTAATATTTTTTACACATCCCAAAAAAACCCCAAACATATTGTACATATTTGTCATGTTATTTTTAACGTCATTTTTCTATTCTTTATTAATATTCTTGACTGTTGCAGCATTTTGCCTAAGTTTTTGTTTATGTTGTGAAATATTGTTTTGTATAGTGAATATATGTGTACTGTCTTGTAACTGTTTTTTATTAGTGATGATCAACAAATGGAGGGAAATTGTCTGGAAAACTTTAAACTTTAAACTTTAAAATGTCTTATATTTATATAGATTTAAGATTAATTTACAGAAAAAAGGGAAAAAACCTTTTCACTTTCTTGCAGTTCTTTTCTTTTCTTTTCTTTTCCTTTTTTTGTTTTTGCTTATTTGCAGGTAATTTTTAAAATAAGTTTTTGGTTATTTTTGGCCCATTTCTTTTTAAGTTGGTCATCATCAGTTCATGCCAGTTTGCTCAGATATTAAAGGCTTAAGTAGGAAGACATCCTCATGTCTGCCTATCAGTTTTGGCAAGTAGCATCAAAATGATGTAAGTTATGTAAGGATAAAATGATTGAAAAACAAATACATTATTGAATAATAATCTAAAAAGTGTGTAAGATTGTGTTTGCTCACCACAAGCACCAAATGTAATTAAACAAATATCCGTTTTATTTATTTCCAACTCCTCAGACATTGGGCAGGAGAAAAAAAGAGTTGTTTCTGTACACAGTGATGTGACGTACTGTGTATGTTAGTACACTGTGTTCATGTTGGCGCTCACGTGTTTGTGATTGTGCAGGAGATGGAGAGAAAAAGGAAAGAGAGAGGGATGGAGAGAGTGAGAGTGAGGAGGGGGGAGAAAGAGGAAATTCTCCAGCCCTGCCCTCTGATTGTGTTCGGTGTTGTAAGGGGGTCCAGCCCAGCCCTGTGGGAGTTTACGCTCATTCCAAGGGACCAGGGGAAGGAAATCACCCAGCCTCGGTCACACACACACCCCCACCTCTATCATTTTCCCCCTTCCCCCTCCCACCGATGTCGTATAGCATACCACAGACCTAGAGTCAGATAGCAACTGGTGTTCCACACTCATCATCTCCTCATCTTGACCAACTCCCCTCCCGGCTGTCCTGTCATTTGCTTAATGATCGATGTTGTTGCACCCTCGCTCTGTTATTCATCCTTTCCATCTTTTCTCCAACATCTTCCCCTCTTCCTCCCTCTCCCTCCTCATCACTAGCCCCCCTCGGCCCCCCGCCCCCTCCTCCTTCTCTCCACCAGGAACATTTCTGCTCTGTTTATTCTCCAAAGCTCCAACTTCCTAACAAGGTAAAGCCTAACCGGAGTTCTCTGGGCTCGGTGCTTTCACACCCAATATGGAAGTCCTGCTCCTTCCCATGTGGCCCAGGAGTGTTTTTACTGGGGACACACGTGCTGGGACTGGCATTGGACTCTGTTGTGATGGACACAGCACATGGCTTTTATGCTTATCAAGCAAAAAGCCAAGTATATTTGAATGTTACAACTATGGGAGCATTCCATTTTACTTATATCACATCTAGCATGTCAAAAATATTTTGTGCAGGCCTCAGTGTGCTTTCACTCTCGTGGCGTACTTTTACAAAAAAGTTATAAATGTGGTGTGAAGAACATGAGACAAATCCATCAGGACTTTATATGAAGGGAACAGGCAGCTTTCTAAAAACTTTGTAACTCCTGTTTTGCTCATTTTTAAGGGTTTCCTACAGGCTTGGCTGGTATGCAGTATTTCCTACCTTACCTTACCTTACCTTACCTTACCTTACCTTACCTTACCTTACCCTACCTTACCTTACCCTACCTTACCTTACCTTACCTTACCTTACCTTACCCTACCTTACCTTACCTTACCCTACCTTACCTTACCTTACCATACCATACCATACCATAGGATATATGAAAGTATGACTAAGTGGCACTAACACCCCCACACACACACACACACTTAGTAAGCCCACTGTTACAGCAATCACCAGCTCTGCTCTGGTCGAAATAAATCCTTATCTCACCAAGTTAGATGTTAAAAAAAAAAGAAGAAGAAAGAAATGCCGTTATTCCCCATGGTCTCTCTCTGATGGCAACTGGCTGTTTACAGTCCTATCCACCCCGCGACTCAAACACCTCAAACTGCTGCAGAGGGAAAATAGAACTCATGATGAGTTTCACTTACTTCAGAATCTGGAGAGGGGACACAGAATTGAGAATTGCTGGCCCAAAAACAGTTATTCTATTGACAGCAATTGTTTATTTTAAGCTGGTTCCAGATACTCAAATTCAAGATTTATCTAGTTTCTTAGATTAATATATACGGAAATGGGAAATGGGAATGGAATCTGATAAAACAACTTTTGAAGATGTCACCATGGGGTCTACCATGGGTATTTTGTGACATTATATGGATTGCATGGTTACTCAGGTATTTGGTTAGTCCTAAAACATGATGGATAAAATTTGGAAAATTATATTTGCAGACGTAATGGAAAGGTTATGCGCTTTTTGGCGAATTTATATAATGCTTTGGAGCTTTGTAATAATCCACAGTTGATCAGAAATGTGATATCCTAACCTGATCCATTCATTGTGTTGATCCAAACTATGTATAATCTATGTGTCTCATGATGTTTGTTACAGTCCTTGCCCTGTGACAGACTATATGGGTCATGTTGTATAGAAGAACTCCATTTGGTTTGACCCTGGGAACTCAAGCACTTTTGAAGATTTGGAAATGTGTATCCCGGTAGGACTTTGTGGTGCCACCCACATTTGAAGGCCTCTAATTAAGAAGTCAAACTGACTTTCTAATGTTACCCCCCAAGTGCAAATATAGTCCTGCGTGAGCTTAAATAGAATCTAACTGCACCATGATGTAATTACACATTTGGCTCCAAAAAGGAAGCTTCTCACTTTTCCCAGTTTCGGTGTGTATACACAGCTTGTCGACCAGTTCATTGAAAGCGAAATCAGTTCAAACTTGTCATCTTGTACATCTAATAAACATAACTTTGTTGTACACCTTATAGTTATCAAGTCAATTAATTAAGTAAAGGATGGGCGAATGTTACTTAAAGTCTCCTCAGAGTATATGCATAATACTGGTCTCCCCGTGGAAAATAGATAAGACAAATAACTGTCAGCTGGATAGGATTCGATGCTCTGTAGCCATTGGTTGACCCCGAGCTGCTCTCAGCACTTAACCTCTGACCCTGAACAAGGCTAAGGGCTGTTTAAGGCTTAGAAGGAGCTAATATGGTATAAATACCATGTTTAAAAAGTGAGGAAAAAATGCAAACCAACTCTGTGACAAATGCATATCTCTTAATAAATGCTGATATTGATAATACTAACAGAAACTAAAACAGAAACTCCAACAAGTTTCCAGAGAGCCTTGAAAGATCAGATTTAAACTTTTGCCATCAAGTGTTGTAGTCAAGACCACCTACTGAGACCAAGTCATGACTAAGACCATTGACCCAGACGAGACCAAGACTATGATGAGTCAAGTGGGCAGGATTTTTCTCTGCTATTGTTGAAATATTTTTTGACTCACTTGGACCAAGCAGCGACCTACGAGGCTAAAAAATAAAGCCAATGTGAAAGTGCCAAAACTTGCAGTTCATCCAATGACCACTTGAGGCTGGCTCCAAAACAGAGTCGACCCCCATGTTATAGTGCCTGTCTTAAAGGAGAAATAAACAGCCTGGTTTACAACCTGGTACAAAAAACTGTTTTGGTCTTTGCACATTTTTTTACATAACTAACCCATTTTATTAAGGCCAAAAGTTATGCATATTTAAGGGTAGGGCTGCTTGACTGTCTGTCTGCGAGTATTGATATCAGAGTCAGAGTCTTGTTCCTCTACAGCTCCATCCTTTAGATACAATCACTTCTGGCTCCAAAAAACAAGATGGTGATGGCCGAAATGCCAAACTCGAGGCTTCAGAATGGCAGTCCACAAACCAATGTGTGACGTCATTGCGCCAATGTCCATTACCTACATCTTCTATGGCTGATTTCATGTCTTTTTGTAGCTTTCCATTGACTTTGTGAACAATCATGCCTTGAGAGGAGGGATTTTCATAATAAACACTAGAGCAAATGGCTTAAGGACAAAGGACTGTGTTTGAAAAATACATTGTGTGATTAAGGGACATACATCGGAGATAACAGAGTGTTTCTGAAGCATGCTGTATATCAAAGATAACACAGTGTGGTGTTCAGAAAACATACAACAGAACATAGATAAAACATAACACAGACCACATCTCCACTCTCACTCTATGTGAGGACTAGCCACCTCCCAAATTCATATCAGTAACTTAACAGCTAATCACAATAGATATTACACTTGCTTTGAAAAATGTGTCTGGAGACAGGAAGAATAACCAATTACATAAGGTGTTGGGTGTTCCAGTAAAAGCATACAGTCTTCTCCTTTATTTGGAAAACTCACGCCTCTGCACACTGAGCCGTATTTTGATTCTCCATCCTGCGAAGGGCTCGAACAATTTATGAGCCACTGGTCCAGGTGCTCTCCCCCATTGACCCTTATTTGTAGACCCAGTGGGAGTCCAGCGAGAGGGCTGGAGGGCAGAAAGGAAGCTGCAGAGAATGTGTGGAAATTCAATAGCAGAACAATGTCTTCTGTCTTATTGGATTGTGTGCTGGATTTTTATGAATTGCTTTGTCTCCCAGACAACATGGCATCCTGTAAATACAAAGAAACTTTCTTAAAATGTTCTTTAAAGTGGAAATAGACAATATATTATTGTTGATAATGGATCTTAAAACTACTTATACGTCAGTTGTAGTGATGCCAAACCCACAGACAATTAGTATATGACTCTGAAGTTCCCCTCAGTTCTACAGAGCTTGATAGTGTCCTTTAGCTCATTGTTTTGGTTTTACAGAATGCAACTTTGCTTTTTTTAGTTTGGTCTTGATTTCAGCTAAAGCATAGCCAAGTTATACAAAAGCGACTACAGGACAAAATTGAGTTTCAACATTCATGGTTCCCAGAGGATGCTCCATAGTGACTCTGGTTATCCCCTGAATCTTCACTTAACGCCACCACATTTGTGAATTTTTTTTCTTATGTGAAATGTCATGACAACTACTGATGGACTGACATAAAGTTTGGTTTGACATCACCGTCAGCCTCAGTTACACATCAGCTATCAACCATTTTTTATGGTGAGCATGCTGATATTAAATTACCATACGGAGCAGCCAACCCACAATTACACAGAGTGTAAAATTTAAATATTATTCTGAAGACCAGGGTGGGAAATTCTAACCTACAGTTTCGCTGACTCTTCAAGAAATCCAGTTGCCAGAAAAAATAAAATGTTGGCATTGTATGTTTCGGC